>NC_084794.1:51672616-51984866 GCF_963169125.1 Humulus lupulus | reverse complement strand
ATGAGTGGAAATCTATTGAGTAAAGCAGATATCAAAATGGAGTTTGAATTCGGGAAACTCACTTTGACTAAATTGGGCACTTTCATGGGAAATGGTATAAATGTGATGGAATGATAAAAATTTTGTGCTCTTGATAGTGACAATAATGATATGGCATCTAAATCTTGCAATGTGGTTCATTCTAATTCTATTACCTTTTGACATATTAGACTTGTTCATATAGGTTATAACACAATTAAAAGAGTTGTTAAATGTGGATTGATTAATTATGATGCGAATGAGCATGATTAATGTGAATTATGTGTTAAATCTAAAATGGTAAATAAACTTTTTCCAAGTGTTGATAGATCTTAAAACTTGTTAGATTTAATACATAGTGATTTATGTGAATGGATGGCATGTTGACTAGAGGAGGAAATAGATAGTTCATGACTTTTATAGATGATTTGCTCTAGGTATACTTATGTGTATTTTCTTGAGAGTAAGGAATTTAGTGCATTTAAAATTTATAAAGCAAAAGTAGAAAATTAATTGGAAAGAAAAGTTAGTACTCTTAGTAGTGAAAGAGGTGGCGAATACTTTTCAAATGATTTCAATGTGTTTTGTGAACATTATATTACACATGAATGCACTGCACCATACACTCCACAATAAAATGGGATAGTTGAATTAAAGAATATGAATTATCTTGATATGATTAACTCTATGCACATGCTAAATTGTGTTATAATTTGTGGGGTATAGCTTTGCTTGTTTCGTATCATATATTGAATCAAATTTCTATGGAATAGAACAATGTGTCTCCATATGAGTTATGGAGAGGAAATAAGTCTAACCTAGGTTTTCGTAAAGTGTGGGGGTGTCTTGCTTATTGCAAGAGCATGGGGCCCAAAATGACTAAGTTGGGTCCAAGGGCTGTAAAATGTGCATTTGTAGGCTATGCCTCAAATAACAAGGCATATAGGCTATTAGACTTGGAGTATAATGTGATAATAGAATCAAGAGAAGTGGAATTCTTTGAGAATATGCTATATTGTGATAGCAACTCTCAAGAATCAACATGTGTAGGAGAATCTCATAAAGAGAAAGGTCCAAAGGTTCATGAAAAACCTTACCTCGGTGAAGCCAAAGGCTTAAAGAGTTGGGATCAATTGAGAGATGTTCTCAAGTAGAGATAATCTACGATAGACTTGAAGCAATGTGCTTGAGAGGCTCCATTTTTTGAAGAAGGCAATAAATGATGAGAATGATTCAATTATGTAAAACCACGCATGGGAATCGGTAGACCTTCCACAAGGTTCAAAATCAATTGGGTGCAAGTGGGTATTTCAGAGGAAATATAACACCGATGGCACATACAATCCTTCAAAGATAGATGAGTAGCCAAAGGGTTTAAACAAAATGAAGGATTCGATTATTTTGACATGTATGCACTGGTTGCTAGGACAATCACAATAAGAGTTTTATTTGCCTTATCATAAATATATGAAATTTATGTTCATCAAATGGATGTCCAAATGACATTCCTAAATAGAGATCTCGATGAGGAGATCTATATGAAACAACCAGAGGGTTTTGTTATAAGGAGAAATGAACATATAGTGTGTAGGCTTGTTAAATCATTATATGGTTTAAACACAAGTATTACAACAATGGCATGAGAAGTTGGATAAAGCTATTGTTTCGGATGGGTTTAGACACAATAATGTGGACGAGTGCTTATACTCTAAGACTTGTGATGGCTATGTCATCTTGGTGTTTCTATATATTGATGATTGTTGAATTTAAGTAATGAGATGAGAGGCATAATATAGTCAAAGAGGTTTTTATCTTCCATTTTCTAAATGAAGGACCTTTGAGAGATCGATACCTTCTTTGGTATAAAAGTGAGAAGAAATAGTGGAGGTTATGCCTTAAGTCAAGATCACTTCGTTGAGAAAGTGCTTTAGTAATCTCAAACTCAAAGAGATGAATAGACCATTTGATTCAAGCATAAAGATTGAAAAGAACAATGGTAGAGCGGTTAGTAAACTAAGTAGGTTTACTAGCAATCCAAGTATCGAACATTGGAAGGCAATTGAGAGAATTCTAGGGTACCTAGAAAGGATCAAGAAGCTAGATCTCCAATGTTTTCTAAGATACTTGAAGGATACTTTGATGCAAGTTGTATATCAAGTTTGGGAGACAATATTTTCACTATCAGTTGGGTGTTCTGCTCAAAAGAGGAGTGGTTTCTTAGGGCCCAATGAAACAAACATATATTTCACTCAACCATAGAGAATGAGTTTATAGCTCTAGCGACAAATGGCAAGAGTCCAAGTGGCTTAGGGATTTCATGAGGAATATCCCAATGGTGATAAATAAGCCACATTAGCTATATCTTATTGTAGTGTCCCAAATTTGCTAATAGGGCTTAGGGCCTTGATTAGCGTGCCTGGAGGGCAATAAGTGATTTATTATTTAAATATGTGAATTTGATGAGTATGTGATTAGAAATGTATGTTTAGGTGAATTAAATATGCATGTGGGCCCCATTTGGTTATTAGGGGCATGTTTGTAATTTTAGCCCGTTGAGGGTATAAATGTAATATTTGTGATTATTGTGATCTTTACCACGTACGAGTGGTGATATATTTGAGATGCACAATCCGAGACAGTCCTAGGGAGCGGTTTAGCTAGGAAGTCACAACGGGACCCGAAACCCAACTCGGGGCGAGTCGGGGGTTATTCTGGGCATTATACATTTTATTGGGTTATCAGGTTATGAAAATAAATATTTGGAGATATATTTAAAGTTAGAACATATAGGAGGGAATATCGGGGAAATTTACCATTTTTCCCTTGGGGACGTTTTTGGTACCCCGAGCCTTGGAGGTACCTTAAGTGACTTAGGATAAGTAAGACAAACATAAGAAACACTGGGAAGCTTGGCATAAACCGACCATCTCCCTATCACTTGGTGTTTCTCTCTCTTTGGAAGCTTGAAGGCTGAAGGAAGTTCTAGAGGAAATTGTTGGGAATTCAGAAATCTAAGGTTTGAATTGTGGGAGGAGTAAGCTTGGGAAATTGAAGAACAAGTGTGGCCTAAATTCATTCTTGAGGTAAGAAGCCTAATATTAAATTAACTGAGTTTAAGTTGAGTTTTGTTAGAGTTGTAAGTTTATGCATGCAAGCTGAATGATGGATTACTCTTGGTTATCTAGATGAGTTTTTGGGATTAGTTTGTTAGGTTTTGTACTGGGACCATTCTGGGATTACTGTAATGATTAAATTGAGTTGTGGGATTGATTTTGGGAGTAAATTGGCTGGGTTTTGGTTGTGAAAATGGGGGATTTTTCTGGGTTTGAAGGGTCGGGCCGCGGCATTATTCTTGGTGAGTTGTGGCCCTCTAAAGCAGAAAGGAGGCCGGGAAGAAGGGCGGGTCGTTGCGCCCTATAAGTTGGGCTGCGGTGTGCATAGGGAGAAAAGGGAGGCTGGGCCTCTGGTTGAAGCGGGTCGCGACACTTAGTGGGTTTTTGGACCCCAAGAAGGTTTTAGGCTTGGGAATCCAAAAGTTAAGGCTCAGGATGGATTTTATCACACGGGTTGATAGAATTCAAGGTCCTGGAGACTAGAATTATAACCCAAAGTTATTTAATGGATTAGAACTTGATAGATGGATGTTTTTGATATGTTGTGACTAGGTTTTCAGCGAGGCTCGGACTAGAGGACTGTGCTCGGGATATCGGAGCTCGGGAAGCTTGGGACACAGGTAAGAAAACTGTTGTACTTGTAGAGCAGGGCGTCGCCCTATAGTTTGTATTGCAGGGCACGACCCTATGTGATTGTGTGCAGGGCGTATCCCTATTAATTATGTTTGTATTTTCTTAAGTATTTGTTAAGTTTATGCTCCGTGTTGCATATCTGTAAATGTACGACAAGGGCCGGGAACGGCGAAGGCCAAGAATGACAAGGGCCGGGAACGACGAAGGCTGAGAACGGCAAGGCCGAGTACGGCAAGGAGCCAGGAGCAGCATTAAGTACGTGGAGTGAAAGTTTCCTAGGTGAGACCCCTATAGGATACTTGGGATATCATCACGGTGTAGACCGTGAACCCAGGGCTTGGTAAAGCGCCTGGGACGACATGGCCATTATGTGTTTAGCCTGTTGGCGGCTTTGTTATATGTTGATTGATAGTTGTGCATATGTTGATTGCTTGTGCGAAGATTTCTTGCTGGGCTTCAGCTCACGGGTGCTCTATGGTGCAGGTAAGGGCAAGGGAAAGGTCGATCACCCATGAGTACGGAAGGCGTGAAGCGGCATGTACATGTTCGGCCTGCCTGGTTGCCACGGCTAGAGGTATTTTGGGAGATGATGTGAATTAAACCTAATTTTTTCGTCTAGTCGACTTTAATTATATTTTGAGTTGTAAATATTTCTAAACAGTATTTTGAGGTGTCCGGGGGTGCGTGAGCCTTCTCGAAAGCTTTCATTAAGCACACCTTCAAAATGGTGCCTGGCCTCGCTATGCGAGGCTCTCCGCGTGTTGTGTTACCAAGGGAGCCACGCCCTCACATGGCCCTCCGCATGGGCATATCATCATCGGCACATAGTGACGCTTCCCTAGCTTCGCGGGCCTCGCACGATGGCGTATGGCGAGGCGCCTTTCAAGATTGACACGGGCTCGCGCAACGAGGCGCCCTAGACCCCGCGAGCCTCTCACAACAGCGCATAGCGAGGTGCCCCTCTCCATTGGCTTAGCCTCGCACAGCGAGGTGTTCTTGACCCCGTGAGCCTCGCATAACGGGGCCTAGTGAGGCGCCTTTCTCCATTAATTCAGCCTCGCGTAGCGGGGCATCCGTGACCCTGCGACCTTCACACAACGACGCCTAGTGAGGCGCCTTTCTCCATTGGTTTGGCCTCGCATAGCGAGGCATTCTTCTTTGCGCGCCTTGCACCTCGACCGAGGCTCCAAGCCACAAGCAAAGTGGGTCTCAGTCTTGTCGCGCCCACGTATGCCTGAGCATCGAGTGGGGCCTCGCTATGCGAGGCCCTTGCTTACTGAAGGGTACGCTGAGTGCTACAGGGGTGCGTGTGCATGCCTATGGCTGGCTAGGCCTCACATTACGAGGCCTTTGACCCTTCTACGCCCATGCCTATATGCGCCGATAGATGCTTCAAGGGAAATTTTTCTGTATTCACACATCGTCTGATAGGCGATACATCGCCTAGTGCCAAGCGATGTGTCGCCTGGGCTGTTACGGAAAGTTCGTAAGTTACATAAATAACCTCCAAAACTTAAATTTAAATGCTCTAATATTATCGATTGAGCCTAATGAGGGTCTTATACTATTTAAGGGGTTCATATGAGTTAATTGGTGGATTTTATCACTCACCTTTCTCTTTCTCTAAAAGAAGAACTCTCTCTCTCTCCAGCTCCAAGATTATTAGTTTTCTCCAAGATCTTCATCAAGAAAGCTTGGCTTGTATGAAGGATCAAGGCTTTTGTATTCCAATCTCATTCCATTATAGTAGCTTACATAATTTCCATCAAGAAAGCTATGTATAGAGATTTTTGGACAAAAAATCTACATTTATGTCAAGCTTTGTGATTTTATGTTCTAAGGGTTGTTCTTCAAGAAAGGTCCACTCTACACTTTGATCTTATTTGTATTGTTTTCATTCTAAATTCATGTTATATTTATTTAATCCCTTATAATCAAGATTTGCATTCATACCATGAACATGGTTCTTTTATTATCAGGTTTTGGATTCATAATTTGAATAAGGTTCTTGATTTGCATCTAGGGTTTGAGATATTATACTATTCCCATTATTAATTGTTGGTTTAATAAAGTATAAGCCTTTTATCCCCATACTCTAAGACTTGTGATGACTATGTCACCTTAGTGTGTCTATATGTTGATATTAAGTAATGACAAGAAAGGCATAGTAGAAACGAAGAGGTTTCTATCTTTTAACTTTAAAATGAAGGACCTTGGAGAAGTTGATACCATACTAGGTATTAAAGTTAGAAGAAATGTGGATGGGTACGGTTCAGGACTCATTATGTTGAGAAAATGCTTGGCAAGTTTGGTTATCTGAATATCAAAGAGGCAAATGCACCATTTGATTCAAGTCTAAAGCTTGAAAAGAATGAAAGGAGAGTGGTGGCTCAACTAGATTATGAAGGTGCAATTGGGAGTTTGATGTATGTCACTCATTTTACTAGAAAGGACATTGCATTTGTAGTTAGTAAATTAAATAGTTTTACTAGATCTTACATTGGAAGGTCGTGGAAATAGTATTTAGATACCTTAAGAGGACCAAAGAGTTATGCCTCCAATATTCTAAGTTTCCTAAGATACTTGAGGGATATTCCAACGTAAGTTGGATATTCGGTGTATGAGATAATCTCTCCACAACCGGGCGGGTGTTCACCCTTGGTGGGTGTGCAGTTTCTTGGGAATCTAAAAAACAAACATGCATATGTCACTCAACCATAGAGTCCAAGTTTGTAGCTCTAGCGACGACCGGTAAAGAGGTCGAGTGGCTAAGAGATCTCATGTTGGAGATAATGAAAACCACAGTTAATGTATAGATGATTTCGATACATTGTGATAATAAAACCACTTTAATTATAGGTTACAACAAGATATATAATGGGAATTCTAGACATATAAGTCTAAGACATGACTATGTGAGGGAATTGATTGATAAGAGTATCATATCAATTTCATATGTGAAATCTTATGAGAACTTAGCGTATCCGTTTACCACATCTTGGGAGAGATTTGGTGAGCTCCACAAATAGAGGGATGGGGCTAAAACTCCTTGACCAATAGATTCCCCAATGATGGCAACCCAATTCAAAACTTGTATACATCAAGTGTAGAGTTCAATGGGTAAGAACAAGTCATTGATAAGGGAATAGTTTCAACATTAATGACTTAAAAGTCCCATCAAGGATGAGTTAATGTTAGTTGCTACTGGACATGAGGTTTAAGCCATATGATTTTAATGAAATTTGGTTAAACAACAAAAAGCATCTCTAAAGGTAGGAAAGATGTTGTAAGAATTTCAGCTATCTGAACCTAGAGGTGGTGCCGCCTTTCAAGAGAGTAGGAGTTTTCTATCTGGATGGTTCATGAATGGATAAAACACAAGGTCATAATAGTGCTAAGCGTGAAAAGTGGGATATACACGAGTAATCAGATAGAGGTGTGTGAGACATTACTGATTTTTATCACTAGGAATGTTGGGTTCAATATTTTAAGAATACCTTAACATTTCGGTACAAGCTTTGTAATATTTTCACTAAGATAAAGTTCAAACTCAAAAGGTACTTTATTTTATGCATTAATATAGTTTGGCTAGAGGATTGAGGATATATTTAACTAAGTGGAGGATTGTTATGATTGGTTAGATACATAGTGAAATTGGTTAGGCACGAAGAGGTGCAAAAACCATAACGATTTCACAAAAGTCAACATATGAGAGTTGACTTTCGGTATAGGCATTTGTAAATCATCTTTTTGGGTCCAAAGTGTTTCCTTGGAGTATATGAGAGTACCCAAAAATTTTGGGAGCATTTGGGGATGTTTTGAGACAAATTTTGGAGAGCTAAGTCAGTGACATCGCTCGTTTGTGAATCAAGCACCCAGGCGACGTGTCGCCTGGGCTATCCGTACGAATCCATACAGTGATGTGTTTTGCCTCCAAAATTCAAATTAAAATGCTCTAATCTCATTGGTTGAGTCTAATGAGGTTCCTATACTATTTAAAGGGTTTATTTGAGTTAATTGGTGACTTGATCACTAACCTCTCTCTCTCTCTAAAAGATGTTCACTCTCTCTCTCTCTCTTTCTCCAGCTTTCAAGATTACTAGTTTTCTCCAAGATCTTCATCAAGGAAGCTTGACTTGTATGAAAATCTAAGGCTTGTGAATCTCAATCTCATTCCATTATTGTATCTTCAAGAAATCTCAAAGAGGAGGCTAGGAATAGAGGTTTTTGGACAACAAATCTTCATTTGTGTCAAGCATTGTAACATGTGTGGTTCACATAAAATCATAGTCTTGTGATTTTATGTTTGAAGGTTCTTCTTCAAGAAAGCTCTACTCTACACTTTGTTTGTTTGTTTGTTTTTTGTGTGTTTATGTACTTAACAATTATCTTCTATTAGATTTTAGATTACTTGTGATTGCTTTGAGTTGTAATACAAAACCAATGTTATAAGTCTTTAACCCCCAACACTAGCTTCATCAAGCATATCATATAAGAATGTTATTGATTGTTATTTGCATGTATTGTAAGGATAGAAATTAGTTTGAATAAGTTATTGTTTGGTTTTGTGTACTAGTTCTAACAGACAAATCATATGCAAAATATTGGTATCTAGTTTTGTATAGTAGTTAAGGAAACTAGACATGAATGTTACTAAGTGGTTATGTAAGTGATAATTCTTTCTAAATTAATATTTGTGATTTTTTTTATAAACCTACCTATAACCTTTGATGTGTAACTTGTAATTTTTCCATGTCATATGTAGCCATTATTGGATTTCTATACCATTTTTAACAAACAAATAAAAAAAAGGTTATGTTGATGTAGTTATTTGTCAACAATTTAATTTATGATAAACCATAATGAGTGTGTTTTCATGATGTGAAAGATTAAAGATACTTTATAGTAGTTCAGCTTAAAAAAGTTGACCTACGCCCATTGAAGTTTCTCTTATTCACTAATCTCAATATGAGTTTTTGAAGCGATTCTCCATACAAGAACCACCCTCCTTTTACAACATAATAGCCTTTATTTATATAGAATATGAAGGCAGATTTAAATATTCTAAAAATGAGATATTTCTCATTCAATTTCAATTGTAATTGACTCAAATTCAAATAAAAGGAAATTGAACTAAATATCTACTTGGAATCCTAATTTGGTGAAATTAATCAAGCACCTTTGAATAACTGATTTATTGACTATCATAATATCTATGAATTAATTGCTAATTAATTCTCTTTAATTTGTGATATTTTGAAGATCTAGTCTTATGAACTGAGCACTGTTCTTTCCTGAGCATCTACTTGTGGCAGTCATGCATTGAGCACTTTCTTTATGTTCATTTTGCATTCAACAACTCTGGGCATTTACTCGAATATAGTTTGTTATTCTTATAACTCACAAATGACAACCAAGGAAGAAAACGACATCTTTACAAATTAATTTGGCAAAAATAAAAGCCCAGTTCTAAATAGAGGGGTACTGTAGTATAGACATGGTTTTTTTATTGCTTGCAGTAATGGAATATTTATTATCCATAACAAATCAGAATTTTGAAGGCAACCAGTTACCTGAAGTGAGGTTTGAATCTTGTGACATAATTTAGATTTGATGACCTATTACTTATCTTCCTATTTGAGAGAGGGTAACATGTAATCAGTTTTCATGTACAACTAAAAAACATATATTCAAAGTTCTTTTCATTGAATAACTAATATTTTCAAAGAAAGAGTGTTCATAATCTTTCAACAAGATGTGATATTTTGTTCAAAGTAACCTGGTGCTTTTCTATGAATGTATAAAATATTATATGTCTAAGTAAAATTGAATGAATCATTTGTTTTTTTTTTCAAGCTTGTGTGGCCTCTCCATTGGTGGATTTATGTAAGTTTTCTTATTATTTCCTGATTTGCATCTTATACACTTTATAATCACTTTTGGATTCTCCGAGATCTTATTCTTCTCTTTCTTGGTCTTCCTTAAGGAATTCATCCCTTCAGAGGAAGCACAAGTATGTTGAAATTTTTTAGTAGATGTCATTCATTCTCATTTGGCAATTGATGCATTTTTTTTTTGTATGTAGCTTTCATTGTTTTAGTTTTATAGTATTTTGAACAATAGTCATAATTTTTTAGCCTTTTTTTTCTCATGACAACAAGAGCAAGTGAGCATGGTATTTCATTTTCTTGGAACCTTCGATATGTGCAAGTTTTTTATTGAGTATTAAATATAAAAGTTCATTTCTCTTCAACAACTTGGAAAAGAATTGTGTTGCAAGGGGGAACTTTTATTTATTTATTTAACATAAACTTAAGAAAAAAAAAGATCAAAACACAAAACAATTGAATATCACTATAAGTTTTTGTGTTTTTGTTGTAAGTTATCTAATACCAAGTAATATAGCTTTTTAGAGTTCTAGGTTACATTTTTTTAAAATTAATTAAATAAAGAAATATTGTAACCAGAAGCAAGTTTAAGTTTGAGTTTATGTGTCTAAATGCAAGCTACTTGATACATTATCAAAACAATAACAAAAACTTCAAATCAGGTAACAAGTTACCTTGTTAATTCTCATAAATTTGTTAGTTTTTAGGTGATATGCATTCCAAACACGGTAACATGTTACCTATTTGTTGGACAAGCAGTTTCATTATAGACAACAAGTCACCTTTATCATTCTTTCAAATTTCTTATTTTTTTAAGTTCATATGCAATCCAAATACAGGTAACATGTTACATATTACATATTTATAATAGTAGCACACAATTTTTATATACACGTAGTTACCCTATAATTATATTAATTTTCTTTTGTTTTAGGTGATATGCAATCTTTTGTTTTAGATGATATGCATTCCAAACAAATTTACTACAAATAACAAGTTACCATTTGTTTACAAAGATTAATTTTCATAATGTTCAAATTAGATTCATTCTAGGTAATATGTTACTTTTTTCAAATTGAAGCACAAATCAACGAATAGATCAAGTTACTATTTTTCACAATGATTAAATTACATGTCAAACAAATAAGATTCATCGTAGGTAATAGGTTACTTTTTTCATATTGAAGCACACACTAGCGAACATATCAAGTTAATATTTTTCACAGAGATTAGGGTCTGTTTGACATTGTTTTAAGAAATGATAACATAAAATAATTTTTGTAGTTTTAAAAAAACAACAGGTGTTTGGTTAATGTTTTCTAAAATTAATTTTTTAAAGAAAAAATGATGAAAAATAAGGAGAGAAATTTTGAAGAAGAAAAATTGAAAAAAGGGAAATTAATACAAGAAAAAAATGAAAGAGAAAATGACGAGATAAAAAAAGTGAGGAGAGAGAAAATGAGGATATAGGAAGCATCAAAAGTGATGAGAGAGAAAGTTATGTTAGAGAAAATAAGGCGTGAGGATAGATAAATTAATGATAGAGAAAGTGATGTAAGATAATAATAATTAAAAAATTTATGTGAGAAAAAAAATTGACATAATTTTTTTTAGAACAACTGGGTCTGTTTGGCATTGTTTTCTGTTTTTTGTTTTCAAAGTTGTGTTCTAGAAAACTGTTTTTGTAGTTTTCAAAAAACAAGAGGTGTTTGGTTAATGTTTTCTAAAAATGATTTTTTAGTTTTATTTTTTTTAAATCTTAAATAAAATATTAACAAATATATTTACAAAGAAAAAAATATTTTAAAAGTTTGTAATAAATAATGAGATAAAATAATTTGAAAAAAAAAATGATGAAAAATAAGAAGTGAGAAAGTAAGGAGAGAAAATTTGAAGAAATAGAAATTGAGAAGAGAGAAATTGATCCAAGAAAAAATGAGAGAGAATGTGATGAGAAAGAAAGTGAAGAGAGAGAATGTAATGAGAGAGGAAATGACAAGAGAGAGAAAATGAAGATATATTAAGTGATGAGAGAGAAAGTGATGTGAGAGAAACTGAAGAGATAGAAACTAATGAGAGAAAAAATTATGTGACAATAAATGATGTTAAATAATAATAAATAAATAAATGATATGAGAAAAAAATAGACAAAATTTTTTTGAGAACAACAGAAAACAACTTTTTGTTGTTCTCAAAATTTTCTGTTTTTTGTAACTTTGTTTTTAAAAATTGTTTTCTAAAAACAACGCCAAACAGCTAACTTGTTTTCAAAAAACAGTTTTTAACTTTTAAAAACAAAAAACAGTTTTTTTAGTTAAAGTGCCAAACACCCTCAATATTTTGTTGTTCTCAAAATTTTCTGTTTTTTTGTAACTTTATTTTTAAAAATTATTTTCTAAAAACAATGTCAAACCCTACTTGTTTTTCAGAAAATAAAATTTAAGTTTTAAAAACAAAAATCTGTTTTTTTAGTTAATGAGTCAAATACCCTCTGAATTACAATTACATGATGTGCAAATAATATTCATCCTAGGTATTAGATTACTTATTTCAAATAGAAACATAAACCAGCAAAGAAATCAATCCAACCACAAACCAATGAACAAATCAGTTAACATCGATCAATGTAGATGAACAAATGACATTAGGTAACTAAAAATCATAGCACATTCATAAGTTTTCAGGAGGTTTTTCTGATCCAGGTTTCTATGAGTAATGTGAATTATTGAAGATGTTGAAAAATCTCGAATGTAGAAGTTGTAGTCGGAGCACATCACTAGAGTTGCAAGAAAACGATAGGAGCTGTTAGTGAGGCTTTGTCTGTATAGTTGTTAGTTAGGACTAGTTAGTTATATTGGTATTGTACAGCTCACCTGTAACTAATTCTGTTAGTCTTCTTCTCTAACAGCCTAACTATACTCTGTATTTATAGAGCTTTCATGCTCATAATTCGATGATGAATATACAATTCACTTCTTCATTTCCTCTCGTTTATCTTGCTTATCATGGTATCAGAGCCAGGTTCCGATCCTGGGACCTGTAGGTTTTGAGTTTTATCCTAACCACTGTTATGTCAAAGATCAGGATTCGAAGGCCATTTTAATGGAAGGACAACTTAATCAAGGCCTCTATGTCATCAAGCCTTCTCAGATGAATTTTTCATCTTCTGTTTCTGTTTTTAATCCTTCTGTTATGTACTCTGCAAAAGATGCATCTACTCATACTGTTTCTCTTTCCAGTTGTACTAATTTCTCTTTGTGGCATAAAAGACTTGCTCATCCATCAGCCAAAATTGTACAATCTATAATGAAATCTTGTAATATCTCACAAAGCAATAAAACTGTCAATGATTTTTGTGAAGCTTGTTGTAAAGGAAAAATACATAAATTTCCTTTTCCCTCCTCATATACTGAGTTCACTAGGCCTCTTCAACTTGTGCATACTGATATTTGGGGTCCCTCTCCTATGATCTCTTCTAGTGGATATCGTTATTACATTCATTTTATCGATGCCTATTCTAGATACACATGGGTTTTTTTATTAAAATCTAAGTCTGAAGCACTGCCTACTTTTGTTCACTTTAGAACTCAGGTTGAAAAGGAGTTTAATTGTCCTATTATTTCTGTTCAGTCAGACTGGGGGGGGTGAATATCGTGCCTTTTCATCTTACTTGTTAGAACATGGTATTAGTCATAGACTATCTTGTCCCACTACACATCAACAAAATGGGGTAGCTGAGCGTAAGCATAGACATTTAATTGAGTCTGGTTTGACCCTTCTTGCCCAAGCCTCTATGCCTCTTTCTTATTGGGATGAAGCTGTTAGGACAGCATGCTATGTTATCAATAGATTACCTACCCCAGTGCTACACAACAGTACACCCCTCTACAAACTTTTTCACAAACAGCCTGACTATTTTTGTTCACTTTAGAACTCAGGTTGAAAAGGAGTTTAATTGTCCTATTATTTCTGTTCAGTCAGACTGGGGGGGTGAATATCGTGCCTTTTCATCTTACTTGTTAGAACATGGTATTAGTCATAGACTATCTTGTCCCACTACACATCAACAAAATGGGGTAGCTGAGCGTAAGCATAGACATTTAATTGAGTCTGGTTTGACCCTTCTTGCCCAAGCCTCTATGCCTCTTTCTTATTGGGATGAAGCTGTTAGGACAGCATGCTATGTTATCAATAGATTACCTACCCCAGTGCTACACAACAGTACACCCCTCTACAAACTTTTTCACAAACAGCCTGACTATTCTACCTTGAAATTTTTTGGATGTACTTGTTATCCTAACACTCGTCCTTACAACCAGCACAAGCTTCAATTCAGGTCAGAAAAATGTACATTTCTTGGTTATAGTTTGAAACACAAAGGGTATAAATGTCTTGCTGAATCTGGCCGAATCTATACTTCTCGAGATGTTATATTTGATGAGTTTAGTTTTCCATTTTCTAATTGTCACACTAACTCTTCTGTTTCTTCTCCATGTGTTTTTGCTGGACAAAATGTTGAGGTTCCTATTCCTTCTGTGCCATCATTATCGCCTCTGCATCATGCTCAAAGAATCTCTACCACTGCAACACATGTCTTACCTGTCCCTAATACAATCAACTCAGTTCCTGTAACATCACCATCTCAAACCTCACAACCCAGAAATGACCAACCTTCACCTATGTCCGCTGCTCAATCTTCACAACCCAGAAATGACCAACCTTCACCTATTTCTGTTGCTTCATCTCCTCATACATCAGCCCACACTACCGCCTCCACTTCTCTACCCCCACCACCTGTTAATAATCATCCCATGGTGACTAGAGCCAAAGCAGGAACATACAAACCTAAGGTCCTCATGGTCTCTAAAGAACCTCTGACCCTTGCCGCTGCATTACTTGATCCCAATTGGACTGCTGCAATGAACTCTGAGATTTCTGCCCTCCTTCGGAACAACACCTGGATTTTGGTTGCTTTGCCTCCTGGAAGAAGAGCAATTAGTTGCAAATGGGTCTACAAACTGAAGGAGAATTCAGATGGCTCAGTTTCCAAATACAAGGCACGGTTAGTTGCGAAAGGATTTTTGCAACGATATGGATTTGATTTCACAGAAACTTTCAGCCCTGTGGTCAAACCAACAACCATTAGGGTCATTCTCACTCTTGCTCTTTCAAATGACTGGGAAATAAGGCAATTGGATGTCAATAATGCCTTTCTAAATGGTGAGCTTACTGAAGAGGTTTTCATGACCCAACCTCCTGGTTTTGTGGATAAGAACAGTCCTCATCTAGTGTGTCGACTTAACAAAGCTTTATATGGATTAAAACAGGCTCCTAGGGCCTGGTTTGATAAGCTCAAAGCTGCTCTATATTCGTTTGGTTTCATTTCAGCTAGAGCTGATCAGTCTTTGTTCACTCGGATCACTACTGCCCACACTACATTCATCCTTGTCTATGTTGATGATATACTAGTCACAGGCAGCTCTTCTCAGGTTATCTCCACTTTGGTTCATGATCTCAATGCCTCCTTTGCCCTCAAGGATTTAGGCCCCCTTGATTACTTTCTTGGTATTCAGGTCACACGATTGGACAATGCTCTGCATCTGTGTCAAACTAAGTACATTATGGACCTTCTAGTTCGGGCAAAAATGGATTGTGCCAACTCCTTGCCCACTCCAATGACTGGTGGTGAAAAGCTTTCTGCCTATGGCAGTGATCCGTTCCCAGATCCACATCACTATCGCAGCATTGTAGGTGCCTTACAATATGCAGTGGTTACTAGACCAGAAATTGCCTATTCTGTGAACAAGGTCTCTCAGTTTATGCATACACCTTTGGAAGCTCACTGGAAGGTAGTCAAGAAAATCCTGCGATATCTCAAGGGCACTCTTGATTATGGTCTCCATCTGCAGAAGTGTCCCACTCTGTGCTTGACTGGTTTTTGTGATGCCGATTGGGCATCTGACCCTGATGATCGACGGTCCACCTCCGGCTTCTGCATCTATTTTGGGCACAATCTTGTTTCCTGGAGCTCTAAGAAACAACATACTGTGTCTCGATCAAGTACTGAGGCTGAGTATCGCAGCCTTGCTAATGCCACTGCAGAAATGATCTGGCTTCAATCCTTGTTGGTTGAAATTGGTCTTTCCAACATATCGGTTCCAACAATTGGTGTGATAACCAAAGCACTGTGCTCATGTCTGCCAATCCTGTTCTGCATAGTCGCACAAAGCACATTGAGCTTGACCTGTATTTTGTTCGTGAAAGAATCATCAACAACCAGCTCTCTGTCAAGCATACCCCTGCTCATGCTCAAATTGCCGATATTCTTACTAAGGCTCTCTGTTCTACCAGATTTGCCTTTTTAAGAGACAAACTGAGCTTGGTTTCCTTGTCCCAGCTCCGTTTGAGGGGGGGTGTTAGTGAGGCTTTGTCTGTATAGTTGTTAGTTAGGACTAGTTAGTTATATTGGTATTGTACAGCTCACCTGTAACTAATTCTGTTAGTCTTCTTCTCTAACAGCCTAACTATACTCTGTATTTATAGAGCTTTCATGCTCATAATTTGATGATGAATATACAATTCACTTCTTCATTTCCTCTCGTTTATCTTGCTTATCAGGAGCACATGATTAGAGTTGCAAGGGAGGTTGAAACAATCACGAAAGTTGAAATCGGTAATAGTAGAAGAGGAATGAGGTAACCACAGAAAATAAAAAGGTTATTGGATTATTGCTTATAAAAAACAAATGGTGGTGGCTAGTGCGAATAGGGGATTTCTTTAGTTACCCGAAAATACAGGGCAATAGATTTTAAATTGAAGAATGATGTAATATGGAAAAATGGCTTATACAGGTAATTTAAATTTTTTCATATTTGGAAACTTTCCTTTTTTTTTAATTTTTTTAATAAAACCATATTAATGTAAAACTATATAAAGAATATCCATAACCTAAGTAAGTTCTTATAGTTTTTTTTTTTTTGACGAAATTCTAAATTTTCTAAAGACAAAATTGGTATATTATACATAGTATACACTGGCAAATTCTTTTACCCTAATGTATATCTTTTCTATATAAAAAATATGTAGATAATGAAATTTTTTTGTTTTAAAGATTTTTTAATTTTTTCGTTAAGTTTAATGGAATATTGTTATATTTAAAATTGTATATTTTTTAGATATTTTACAATAGTAATTATTTAAAAATAATAAAATTATACATTTTATAACTTAAATAATATACTTAAAACTTAATATTATATTAAACATATAATATATAAACACAAATTTAAACAAAAATAAAACAATTAAAATATGATATTTTAAAGATATTTTATGATAATTTAAATAATTAATCATATTTATTTAAAAATAATAAATACACATATATCATTTTTTTTATCTTATAAATTTGTGTGATAGTTTGTTTTTTATCAAGTGTTTGAAGTTTTTTTTTCTTCATCAAATTCACCAAAAGACATTGCAAGATACATTAGAAACTAAAAATAGTTGATGTGTATACTATTATCTACACTATGATTTTTTCTATTATTATTTTATTTCTATTATTTAATTTTTTTAAAAATATTACTGTATTTAATATATATGTCATGCAATCATGTAAATATATATGTGAACGATGTATTTAAATGTCATATATATATATATAGATTATTGATATAAATATTTATATATACTATAGAACTATAATTCATTCTGTTATATATATATTTAAAAAAAATAATAAATTAGTTTTTATTAAAATTATATATAATGTTTACAATTTTAAAATTATGTAACACGTTGATTCTACCTAGTATATATATATATATTAAAAATTCATTAAAAAAGTAAAATTTTGTGAAAAAAAAAAATCAACAAATTAAACTTGATTGCTAAATTGTTGAAAGGAAAGAAAATACTGTGAAGATATTTGTATTAGAACCTCTTAAATAAAACTAATAAGTGAAAAATAAGATTTGCCAAACTCCGGGCAACAAAAGACCGCGTGGCTTATCTCTTAGCCTCAAACGGGACCCAATTGAAACCCAAGAAACACCTACTTCTTCTAAGCTAGTAAGCTTCTCTTCCGTCTTCACCAGATGATTTAATCAGGTCAGAAGCTTCATCAACCTCGTCAAAGCTGGTAGCTTTAACTCCATTTATTTAGTTTCATATTTTTCTTTTCCAATTACAAAATGGGTTATATACAGTTAGTGGTAGGCAGTCTTGCTCAATAGTGGTAGTCCTGTAGTATAGACATGGCTTGCTTCTCTATTGCTTGCAGTAATGGGTTATTTATTACCCATAACAATTTGGAATCTTGTGGTGGAAAAATCAAGCCTTTGAAGAGATGTGAACGTTTTTGTTATACTTCTTTTTCCTATAGTTATATGGGATTTCATAAATTCAACAAATCTCAAATTGGGTTGCTTTGGAATGGTAATTTTAGCTCATTGATTAATGATAAGGGTAGAGTTGCGCCATCTGGGTACTGTAGTTGCTATAAATTGCATCATGGGTTGCCTTGTAAAGATGAGATTAAGCCAATGAGGAGTGAAAACAATGGAGATAAACAATCCTATTTAGGGAAAAAGAAAAAGGGCGGAATGAGAAGGGGATTTTCATTGAGATTGCGCCCGAGATTGCGCTTATTGACTATTAAAATGAAGAGAGTTTCAATTGAGACAATGTTGAATGATGTCAAGACTTATGTGCGAAACAATATAAGAAGAGTGTTGCTTTCTGGCTCTGTTTCAATTGCATTGGGGATGTGCTATTTGTTTTTGAAACTAACAGCATTGCCATCTCCAAAAATGGTTCCATATTCAGACTTGATAGCAAACCTTCAAAACGGCTCTGTTACGAAGGTTCTGATTGAAGAGGGGTCTCGCCGGATATATTACAATACAAACTTGCAGAGTGAAGAAGCAGATACTGAAAAATCCAAGGGAGAAGCAATGGCAATAAGTTTGCCAAATGAAAACGAGGCCAGTAAGGTTGAGAGTGATGTTGGTACAAGATCTGTCACACCACAAAATGTGAATATGTGGAGGAAATCTTCAAAGGCTCGAGCTTCAGTGCCTGAGTGGCAGTATGGCACAAGAAAAGTAGACCATGACGAAAAGTTTCTTCTCAGTTTGATGCGAGAAAAGGGAACTAGTTATAGCTCAGCTCCTCAATCATTATTGATGTCAATGAGGAGTATTTTGATAACTGTGCTAACTCTATGGATTCCTTTGATTCCTTTAATGTGGCTCCTTTATCGGCAACTCTCTGCTGCTAATAGCCCTGCCAAAAAGCAGCAACGTGATACAGAGATGGTTGGTTTTGATGATGTTGAAGGTGTTGATGCTGCTAAAGTGGAGCTCATGGAGGTAAACACTAAACATTTTGTCATTTGAGGTTACAGCCAATTCTAAAATATTTTTCTTCTTAGTCATTACTTATTACATAGTTGTAAGCTGGTTAGATGATTAACTTGATAAGGATATACCTTATTTTTCTTATAGGAATGTGGTTCTGGATAAATATGGAAAATTTGACATATGAGCAGTTGATATGGTTAAAATTCCTGTCTAACATTATGGGAAACTTATCCCAGTTCAGCCACACTGAGTGTGTCTCTAGTTGTGTACCCGTAGTGTATGTATCATGTATATGCATGTATTGAAATAGCTTAAAACTAGAACCATAAGTGTATCATAGTTGGCTGTTGGACCTTTCTCTTTTGGGATTAATTCGTTGGTATATGTAGCCTTATGTACGTATTATTCATGTATTACACCAAGAAATGTTTATGGGAACAACTAATATAATATGTGACCCCTTGGCGTGCATATCTGTTCTAGTCTAGAGACATTAGGATTCAATTTGTTTCGAAGGAGTTTACCTACAAATTTGTGCTGATGGAATCTCTATTTTGATATGTTAAAACACTTGCTCACAAAATTACTCCAGGAAGTAGAAAACTGCAATCACTAACTATTTTGTGAAGTTTCTTCTTAGTTTATCTTTAATGACACAGTTTTTGTTTCTAGATAGTTTCATGCTTACAAGGTGCTATAAACTACCAAAAGCTTGGAGCAAAATTACCCAGAGGTGTTTTACTGGTGGGTCCTCCAGGAACAGGTAAAACATTGCTGGCCCGGGCAGTGGCTGGAGAGGCAGGTGTACCATTTTTTACTGTTTCTGCTAGTGAATTTGTGGAAATGTTTGTTGGAAGAGGGGCAGCTCGCATTAGAGACCTTTTTCTTGTGGCAAGGAAATCTTCCCCTTCAATTATTTTTATTGATGAACTTGATGCGGTTGGAGGAAAGCGTGGTAGAAGTTTTAATGATGAGCGAGACCAAACACTGAATCAGGTAGCCTAACTTTTCAATCTCTTCAGTTTTCTAATTATGCATTTTGCTCTTCATGGTTTGATGCATTCTCAGAACTATTAGTAATTTGAACTTGAACACCATCAATCATCATCTGTTTTATATATATATATATATATATATATAATTTATTAACTCTACCCATCACTCCAATATAGCTTTAACTTCAGACGACATCTTTTTCTTCATTATATCTCTTATTAACTTTGAACATTTTGCTTGTTTACTAAAGTTTCTGATTTGACATTATAGTTTTATGAATTGCTAGTCCATAATTCTAAAACTATTCTGCCTATGCCTATGCAGTTGCTGACAGAAATGGATGGATTTGAGTCAGACATGAAGGTAGTTGTTATCGCAGCAACTAACAGGCCAGAAGCATTGGATCCAGCCCTTTGCCGGCCAGGCCGATTCTCGAGAAAAGTACTCGTAGGAGAACCAGATGAAGAAGGAAGGAGAAAGATCTTAGCTGTACATTTGAGATATGTACCTCTGGAGGAGGATATGAATCTAATCTGTGACCTGGTTGCTTCCCTTACCCCGGGTTTTGTAGGTGCTGATCTTGCAAATATTGTCAACGAAGCTGCTTTACTTGCTGCTCGCAGAGGTAAGTTTAAATGTTTTTTATATATTTAAGTCAAAACCCATTTGATTCTATTGATATATGCACTTTTAAAACACGTGATAGACGCCGTTCAATAATTTATTATTCAATGTTAAATCTAATTGCTCTTGTGAGGAGAGAACAATAAAGACCAAAAAATGTGAATATAGCAACCGTGAGTTGATATTAAATTCACTTATGGGGTTTACAGGTGGTGAAATTGTTACAAGAGATGATATAATGGAGGCAATTGAAAGAGCAAAGTTTGGAATTAATGATAAACGGCTGAGGCCTACTACAATAGGCAAGGAGCTGGGGAAACTGTTTCCATGGATGCCATCTTTGGTAAGAAAGAATGACACCAGGACAGAAGGGTTTCAAGATCCATTAGGATATCAGACTCTAAGCTGAAGTGAAGAGTAAGTAGACAAGAGTCTTTTGTTGTAACTTATATTGGATTTTAGACTTGAATATCCATTTAATTTTGGATTGGTAAAAAATTGATTTGTACCATTTATTGAACATATAAATTTTCATAAGAATGCCATAAATGGGATCTCAAAACGTTTACTTGAATTTGAGCTATCTTCACGAAGCCAAACCTCAGGTATGAAGCCATGAAGTGTCATGCTGATAAAATGCAGTCATATTCTGGTCAAAAGTCAACTTCTAAAATGTCCTTGCCACTCAATATGAAGGCCCAATAAAGAAAAGTGAAAGCAATGCTTACGTATTTCATCACTACCTTTTTAAAAAAAAGTTTTAGCCAATTACAGAAATTCTCAAGTGTAATATTTTGTAGTATATGCTCAACTTGCATTGCATGCCAATCATATCAAGTTATAAGATATTGGAGTGAATATAGAAGTGGTTTATTGTGGGAAACATCTCATTATCTCAATAATCATACCTTTCATCTTCCATTTGATTGAATTTCTTTTGGCACTTTCATCCTGTGCTTGAATAACTAGGCGTGGGATGTTATGGGCCAAAATTATGGAATTCAATTTAGCTAATAAAACAAATAGAAATAGTAATATTAACATTGTCCAATAAAGATGAATGCAAGTCCTTTACCAAATTGGTACATGTTATTGCTAATTTTGTTATGATTCCTATTTACTCATATTTATTCTTTTCTGGAGTCTAGTTGATGGTTCCATAGCCCACCTCGCCACAAGACCAGATGTGATTTTGACACGCATACACAGGTAAAAAAATATAATCAATTTTTATAAATTTTTCCATTCTCTAAGTATTTAAAATGTATGCACAATCATTGTAATTTGTAGTGTTCAGTATTCTAAGCATATGCATTTAGTACAATATATACACGTAGGAGGTTGAAGTAGGTTTTGTCTCGTTAAGAATGTTCTCTGCTCACCTTAATATGTTGGATTGATTCAACGATTATTAATTATTAGAAGCCTAAGTATTCAAACCAAGTCTAAATTATATTAAATCTTAATTTGGGTGTATAAGTAAAACTTGTAAAACATGATAAGATGCATTATGCTTTTTTAAGGACAAAATTGAATACCTATGGTTATAGATTTTATAGAGAACGGCTCACACATGATTTAAATGTTTGAGGAAAATATATATAAATATCTATATATAACCCGACAACACCTTTTTTCTTCTTCTGTACATTAATAGGATTCGAATTCTTATATATCTTTCCCCACTAGATTGAATCAATGATCAATAATACTACCTGCATGATACATTTTGAGATGATGGATGTTTCTCACATGCAAAATTTAGAAAAATAAATAAATAAAAAATAAAAGAAAAAAAATGATTTGGGTGTGTAAATAAATTGGCGCATGAGTGAAGAGACATGATAAGGTGCTTGATTCACGAGTTGGGTGTGTAGACAGTCGTAGAGCCAGTGGCAAAGTACAGCGGAAAAAAAAAATTAGAAAAATTCCCTCTAAAAAGACTATCCGTGTAGCATTTGTGTTTTTTGTACGTAGATAGATAGAATTTTTAATTGTTTTTATATGACTGTGTATATTGTAGTCATAATAACATCACATCCGTTTTTGATAAATTTTGAATAATTTAAAATACCAAAAATAAGGTTGGAACAATTATGTTATACAAGTGTTTATTTATGGAAAAATGCAATTTAATAATCAAAGATTCCAAGCCCTTTCGGAAGATTTAATAACAAAAGTTAATGAATATGAAGGACCATAAATAACATAGTTTACTTTTATTATTATTACTAAACTTTGGAAGATTTAGGTTACACAAAAACAAAATGGAAGTAGCCTTTCCCTAACCGACATGATTAAAGTAGTACTACTACTTAAAACACCACCAACACTATTTATCCTATATGTACATATTGGTTTGGTACTGTGAGCGATTCAAACGAGCTCCGTTGAGGTGCGTCCTAGGCTCCCACGATGGCTGCTTTTAGTCTCCTCTTCAATTCAGTCCTATTAAAAAAGAAGAAAAAAAAAGCGTGTTAAGATTATTTTTTATACCAACCAACTACACTAGAAGGTTAAAGGATTTTCGCACCACCAAATGACCTAGCTAGGTGGGTCTCTCTCATCATATTCTCCATCAATCTTCGCCATTTAAGTCATAGAAGACTTGAGGGAAGTGAATGGCCAAATTATATATCGTTCCAATCCAACGTGTTGATCGAATCACACTTGAAATAATCAAAATTCAAGTGTCATTCCAATGTGTCGGTCCGTCACTTTAATCCGGAGGAGTTAATCCGCACCTTCTTTTTCCTAATGACTATTTTTCTATTAGGATAAATGAAAAATAAAAGTAAAATCCGAAAAATAAAATTACCTCATGAGGTGCCTGTCAAGAGAGGAAGCAGACAAAAGACCCCTATTCTCTTCGGCCCTTCGCAAAAGATAAGGCATCACCATATCTATAGGCCCAAACGGCATATACTTGCTTACTTGAAACCCTGCATTTCGTAAACCAAACGATAACGACTCTGCCATCCCATAAAGCTGTGCAAATTCAAGCCTATGGTTCAATTTTCCAATCCCCAAATCATGAGCTTTCGCCGCGGCCAGTCTCCCTGTCATTTAGTAAAAACACGTATTAAAACGACACTTGAAAAAACAAAACAAAAACCTTTTTACGCACACCAAGTGTTTGATTAATTTTTTATTTTTTTTACCTGACTCAACATTATGACTTGCAAGAACCAAAGCGCAAGACCCATTAGCGATTTTTTCGAGCATGAAGGAAGCGCAGTCGTTGTAGCAGTCATGAGTGTCTTGAATATTGTTGTGAATGGGAGATTCATAGCCCAAAGAAGAAGCTATCTTGGTCTCGGTGGACATATAAGCTCCTCTCACAACTTTGAACCCCATTTGGATGCCCATATCCTCGGCGGCCTTGGCAGCCAGAAGCAACCTATCTTTTGCGTCCTTGAGGTAAGCTTGGATCGTTCCATACACAATCGGTCTGTCATTTTTATTGTACACAACAGCTGAAGCGTACGTTAAATAATCAAGGATGGGCTGAACTGAAGTGTGTTCGGCATCAACCGAGAGAGGGACATTGGCCTCGGTGCATTTTTGACACAGTTTGAGGAGTCTCTCGTAGCCTAAGTGGAGGTCTCTCTCTTCTTCTAGGGTTAATGGTTCTGGTTTTTTAAGGGTGTGGTACATTGGGCTGGAGTCTGCAAAAATGGGCAAGCTGTCGAGCTTCCATGGGAGATTAAACGAAGGGTCCTTGTGATGCCATCTAAGCAAGTCACTGGCTCTCTCAAGCACAGCCATGGGACAAATTGCCGAGATTTTCACAATGATGAAACTCGCCTGTTAGATAAATCGCAAATGTCATTGTCACAAAAACATAACCAAACTTTACGTGACAAAATCAAACAAAGATTGATACATATCGATAACTCTTAAAAGAAAGTCATAATTTTGATTTGAATTTTAAATTGGGTGATAAAAATATTATTTTCCTCAATTTTAGTTGTGCTAAATAGACCTATCCTTATCACAACAAAGTTCGAAAATTGCATAAACTCTTCCTTATATTAAAAAAAATTATCTTAATTAAATCGTCAAAGCCACCCATTTCCAATTTTTTTCTTTTGTCAAAAGATTATACATTATACCATAATGTTGGAGCTTTGATTATATTTGCTTTTAAAAAAAAAAAACTATAAGTTTGAACAACCCAACTTGCTTAGCAACTAAAGTATTGTTTGGTTTTAGGGAATAAAAATAAAAGAATAAATATGGAAATGAAAAATGAATAGGAATATAATAAAATAAAAATTAATATAAATAAAAAAAATCTATAAAGAAATTTCTTTTAATTTTGTGTTAAAATAATATTTTCTTTAATTTTCAAATCGAATAATCATTCTACTAAAATATTAGAAAAATTATTTTATTAAAATGACATTTTAATATTCTAAAATACATCCAAAACAAACAAAGAAATAAAATAAAAATTAATTTTTTACTAGTAGGGACAACCTCATCAACTTGACACTGCTACTTATCTCGAAGCTGGAATTGAACTATTACATATCCTAGGTGGGTTCATGAATCCGCATGTAATACACAACAACAGCTGTAACTAATTTAATCAAAGCTCAAGGGAGCCAAAGTTGCCTGTCTCAATGTCCCAAATCACTAAAAGCATTACAACTCAATTAAAATGCCACATCTTCATTTGACAGATTTACGTACTTAACAGACTATCTTACTGTACCGTTTTCTTCTGATACATATATTTTTTTTAATTTAAAAAGGTACTATATGCACTTAAGAGTATTGAGTGTTAAATTAGTAATGTGTTAATAAAATATAACTCATTTTACAAAAAAGTTGTTCCGATAATATGTTAAAAGATGTGTCAAAGTTAGCACATGCTAAAAATTATGCATAATTTTGCATATCATATAGCATCATGCATATTTTGCATCATTATAGGACTTGTTTGGTAAAATTTTTGTTTTTGAATTTTTTAAACACAAAAATAGAAATATTATTTCATTTTTGTTTCTTTATTTTTAAAAAATAAAAATATGTTTGGTAACTATTTTTGTTTTTTATTTTTAAAAACAAAAAATAATAAACGTGCTTGATAACTTTTATTTTTACTTTTTGTTTAACAATATGATGTGTTAATTTGAAGAAGAGAAGAAAAAAAAAGAAAAATTGAAAATTGTTTAAAAAAAATTTGAAAGTGAAAAAAATTCTATTTTCAAAATTTAATAAATTTTAATTAAAATTTAAAAAAATAATAAATAAAAATAGAGTTACTAAACACATTTTATGTTTAATTGTCAAAGTTTTAATTAATTAAATAAAAAAAACTATTTTTAAGTGTTACCAAATAAGACCATAAATGCTACATTTTTTATTTAATTTTATGCTATATTTATTATTTTAGTATAATTTTTAATAATGATCATTAAATGATAAACTTTTTACATTATTATTTTATTATTATCTCTAATTATCAATAATAAAATATAAAAAAAATTATTACATTTTGTATTTTTTTAATAAATATCAAATAAATATTAATGAAATATTAATTTTTACATTGCCGTTTTACAATTATGTATTGGACCATAATATTAAAAATTATGGCAAACATACAGCATATTAATTTTTTTTACCAAACAAAGCACAATATTTAAATACCAAAGTGTTAACAAAGATGATTCCCATAAATAATAATAATAATAAAAAATAAAAATAAAACTAACGAGGGTTCCGTTATTTTGTCCTCCTTTATTTCAGACCTTTACATTTTTGTTCTTTTTAAAAAATTATATTTTTTCACTAAAAATTATTTTTCAGGTAATCTTATAATATTTTAATACATTTTTCAACTAAACTTTTTATTAATACCTTCAATAATACAGTTTTCACAACAATTTCTAAGCGTCCCATCTTTTCATTAGCTGCTTTCTATTCAGATTTGCCAACCTCAATCAAACAAAATCTACTCATTAGCTTTTTATTATTGTTATTTTTTAATCGAATCAATATAGGTTTTTTTTACGAGGAAATTACATTTTATATGAGATTTTTAATAGGGTGGACAAAAATATGGTTTTTTTTTAAAAAAAGTTAATCTATAGCTTTTTTTAAGAATTTTCACTTTTATGGATTTATTTTCCCATATTTTTGTATAAAAGTTGGTTTATGCCATAGTTTTACTCTTAATCAAATTTGGAAGGGTATGTTTGTAATTTGATTATTTTTTTTTAAGTTATTTGTTTTTTATATTAAATTTTTCTTTGGTTGTTTTGCAAATTTTTTTTTTTTGTAATATGAATTGTTTTTAAAATTATTATTTATTTATTATAAACATGTTTTTTTTTAAGATTGTACGTTTTTTTTTCAATTTCTGGGTAAGGTAACCAGTTATTTGATTGATCTTAAAAAAAAATCATAAAGCTAGGTTAAATAACATGCACCAGGAGGGGTAACCAGTTATCTTGAGATGAGTAACTTTCTGCTATAAGAGGGGTAACCAGTTACCTAAGAGGGGTGACGAGTTACTCATATTAAATATGAAAATAAACATCAAATTTGAAGGAAAAAATGGAAGAACACTTCATTAAAAAATGAAGAAGAAGTAACTATGATTTTAGTAACATAAGTAACTAGTTACCATAAAGAAACCATAAATATACACACACCAGAACGTGAAAGTAACCAGTTACCCTCAGAAATATACACACAAAGAATGTGAAGGTAACCAGTTACCCATTCACATTTTCATATTTTTATTAGTTTTCTTTCCAAATTTGGGTATTTCTATAAGTGTTACAGTAAAAAAAAATTCTCAAAAAAATGATTTGATTTTTTTTTACATATAGTGGAAAAAACTATAAAAAAAAATTACAATAATAAAATATAATAAATAAAAAAAATAGTAGAATAATTATGTAATGTTAAAATATATGTGTGAAAAAAAAGAAAAAAAAATAGACTGAGAAAAGAATAAGTACAAAAATGAAAAAAAAAAAACAAAAGAAATGATGAATGAAAAAAATAGATGAATAAATAAGAATGAAAAGAAGAAGAAGAAAAATAATGGAAAAATGAAAAGAAAGAAAAAAATATGAATGAAAAAATTGCTAGAAAAAAAAGAAAAAAAATGGAAAAAGAAAAAAAAAAGCTCATATGTGTGAAAAAAAATGGAAGGAAAAAATAATAAATACAAAAAATGAAGAAAAAATAGAATGAAAAAAAAACTGAAAAAATATGAAAAAAAAAACAAAATAATACAAATGAAAGAAAAAAATAGATAAATGAATAAAAATGAAAAAAAAAAAAGAATAATAATGAAAAAATGAAAAGAAAAAATTAGTATAAAAGAAAAAAAAAAGGAAAAAATAGAAGAAAAAACAAGGAAAAAAAGAAAGAAAAAAGAATAAAAAAATGATAGAAAAAAAAATTAACTTCAAAATTAAAGAAAACATGACTATGATAAAAAAAATGTGGCATTTCTATATTTTAGTTAACTACTAATTGTGTTATCCATACTTTAATTTTTTCTTTATTAAATTTCTAACTCCCATATGTACATTGATAGTATAAAAGTCATATTATTGAAAATTTTCCATTTTTTATTCATTAAAAATGAAAAGTAATTGATTGAGTTTGGTAAATGAAAGCCTAAACTTAGTGTACCAAATAATTTTTATTTTTATTTAAAAATTTATCAAATATAATTTAATTGAAAAGAGAGAGAAGTCCAAAAAATGGAAGTGTACGTTTATTTTTTTTCTAAAAAAGCTTTTTGTACGGCCAGTTAAAAGAAAATTTAGTTCTACTCTTTGGTTTTTTGTTATTTCGATTATACGGCCAGCGGAAACAAGTTATTATTACTCTGTTTTTATAAAGTAAAACAGAGAACTAGAGAAGATGATAAAAAAGAAATATGGTAAGCTTGAAAAAAAAGCTGTTCATGACATGCCATCATTGTGGGTCATTATTAATTACTTTGTGTTTAGAGAAACCATTTGTATATTCAGTTTTTCTTTCCATTAATGGTATGGTTTCAGTGTTGTTAGGTTTCAGGTAAACATAATCCCTTTCTTTTTATTTTCATTGGCTGAACATTATATACCCACGTTAATTATTGTCTTATCAAGAAAATTTACTAACAATGCTGTAAAAAAATTTTATTTTCTTAAAAAAACAAAAGGAAAAAAAATAAATAGTAACAACTTACAGAGGAAGGAGGAAGAGACTTGGTTGATTCAACGGTGCGAAGAAAGCCTTCAAGATTACGATCGCATGACTCGTTATCGGTGGCGTACTCCAATGCGTACACCAGCATACCTCTTAGACCAGCTTCGCGAAGCTTCAAGATGGTTTGGCCGGCGGCGGCCGTGTCCTCACCGGCGCAAAAATGCTCAAAAAACGTGTGACGTATGGTTTCCATAACGACGTTCCTTACCAACTCCGTCTCCATCAGCTTAGATTTCATCAGCCACATTCCCAAGTCTACCACAGATTCGATCGCCGCGACGTGGATGTTTGCCGACGCCCTCAGCAGCCTCGTCGTCGGAATTGAAGAGAACAGTTTCTGAGTGTTGTACACGTCAAACACCCCGGGGCCTCCAGTTTGGAATTCCTCTACGACGGACGTATCAGATTTCTCGGCGAAATTAAGCGGCGGGACGGCCGGAGACGAGAAGGCCGAGGACGAGGCCGCCGAGTTTAGAGGCCTGGTGAAGTGACGTAGGCTTTTCGAAAGGTTTCCTCGGGGAACACGGCTGGCCATCAATGGCTGAAGAAACTCTCTTGTTCTTGCTTTCTTACTCTTTCTCTCTCTCTCTATTCTAAGAGCTTTGGATTCTTTAGAATGATGAGAATATAAGAGAAAAAAAATGTTGCTGAAACCCAAGAAACTAATAATGCGAAATAAGCGTTGTTGAGGCAAGGATGGGGAGACTGGGTTTATGTAGGAAGAGGAGATAAAATGTGAGTTTACAAAAATGCCCCAGCAGTTTCTAAACTAAGCCACGAAATTGAGTCCCCGAATGTAGTTGAGTTATGAGATTCTTTATTTATTTTATTATTACTTTTTTCTGGGCAAGAGTTTTAAAAGGGAGCGACGCAGATATATTGTACGGTCGAGATTGATTAAGCCGGACAACATGATCAGATACACGTTGGGATGAGTTTGGTCTGAGCTGTCTTTTTTTGTTTTATCCTATCGTGCTTTTATTGTTTTTTTGGAATAGCTTTTAATGTTTTTATATCTTCCATACACGTGCACATACTATTTATGGAGAGTACTGTCCCTCCTCCTCATGCATGCTCATGCTCACCTTCTCTTCAAAAAGTACTGAAATCGTCTCAATCAAAATAACAGCTGTCAGCTGATACTTAACGAAACTTAACCGTGTTTTTTTTTTTTTCATTTTTACAGCTCCGTTTAATTAAAAAACTATATTTTCATATCCAAATGACTCTTTTTCACCCATCTGGGTAAGATTTCAAGTTCAACGACTCCTCCGTAAACAACCTCAATTTTCGTTATCATTAGGCAATGGACTCCATTGTTGGTTGGGGACAAAACTATTGTTATGTGTCTTTTACATGCTGATGAACTGGTGCATCAAGCTATGATATGAGTAGGATTGGGTATGAGCTGAGTCGTGGCCTCGTGGATTTGGAAAAGATCGTGAGTCATCAATGGCAATTCTTATTTTTTTTTATGAATAATCGATGGCTTTATGTTTTGTTAAATAATATTTTTAATTTTGTATTTTACAAAACAGATGATAATAATTTTAAATTTTGATCAAAATATTTTTTATTACGATCAAAAGACTCATCAATTTTATTAATTAATGAATTAATTAAATATTTAAAAATAACCTAAATTGATTTTAAAATTCAAAATATTTTTTTACAGAAATAAAACTTAATTATTTAAAAATCTAAAACAAAAATTAAACAAAGTAAAAAAGCAAAATATGAAATAAATTCAAAAACCAAAATTACAATAAAGCTAATGTGAACTCTAACCCAATATCTACCATCTCCTTCTTCTTTCACAAATAAGAAAATACCCAAAGTTTATGTTGAACCCAACTTTATAAACAAAAACAAAAAATTCAAACTCAAAATTTATCATCAAATTTCAAAATTAAAAATAAATTTGTTATTTCTTCTTCTTCTCAAATTAGTAATATACGCACATTAATAATCTCTCCACAATAAATATCAAATCCCATAAATTTGCGTCAACAAATTTATAAATTCAAACTCAGAGCCATATACCATCACTTGTACCCAATGTATCCTTCCTTCTCCCATAGTAGTTGTAAACTCAGATTTTTAGAAGCTCTATTGTTTTCTTCACATTCATGAAAAAAAAAATCATTCAAGATTTACATACAAAATCTAACTCAAATTCATTAAAGATTTACAAAAATTAAAACAAAATCCAAAAACAGAACAAACAGGGTGATTTCAAAAACACAAACACATAGTCATACTTTTTTTTCCTAGGAAAAAAAGAAGAAAAACAAACTCAATCAAATTTGAACATCTCAAACCTGCTTTCAAGCATCAAAAACTCAGGTAGATTGCATTCTCCGCCACTATTCGAAACCCATATCGACATCGCCCATCTTGTCCTTTGTTTGCCTAGCCCTATTCGAGCCCCACTGGCTATGTGCCTAGCCCATCACAAGTTCGTCGCGAGCTGTTTCCTCAGCAAATCGTGGCTGACCAAAACGGCAAGATGGAGTTCCTGCGATTGACGAAGCTCAAGTAGCAGGTTGCAGGTCGTTGAAGAAGAAGGTTGCAGGTTTCAAGCAAGCAAGAAGAAGAAGAAATTAGGGCCGACTGGAATGAGGGAGAAGAAAAGAGAGAGAGAGACATTGTTTGAGGGGTAATTAAAATATAATTTTTTAATTATTTTTAAATTTATATCATATTTTTATTAATTTTAAATTTAATAATTATTTAGTTTATATAATTTAATTCATTAATAAAAAATGAGGGTATTTTGGTCATATTGAAAAATATTTTGACCAAAATCGAGTCCAATGTACTATTATGTTCTGTTTTGTAAAACATGTAATATTATTTTAAATAATATAATGTTAGATTAAATAATGTGACAAAATGTGATTTGTCACACCTTGTAACATATTTTTTAGAGTCACAAAATTGGACACATGTGTGTGCCCAAATATGACATATTTTGGAGTTACAAAAATAGTTACAAATTTGTGATTCCCAAATATTACCCAATAATATGTAGATTGTGTGTTACACAATTGAGTTTGGATTTGACAAAGCCATTATAAAATATGGTTGTTGGAGACATGTTTTTAACTCTCATTAGGTATATGGAGGTTGCAAAATCATTCAGGAAAGGGTTTGGGACGTTTTGGAAAAACTGAAAATTTGTGCTGAAAATGGGTTGTGGCTGCGAGCACTGTTTATCCATGGTCGCGGCCTGGGGGACTGTAACACCCCAAATTTGCTAATAAGGTTTAGGACCTTGATTAGCGTGCTTGGAGGGCAATAAGTGAGTTGGCATGTTAATATATGAATATAAATGAGTTTGTGATTAGAATGCATGTTTAGGTGGTATAAATATGCATGTGGACCCCGTTTGTATGATATGGGTAAATTGATAATTTTAGCCCGCTGAGGGCATAAATGTGATAATTGTATTATATGATTAGTACCACGTGTGAGTGGTGATATTATTGCGATGCACGTGCCGAGACGGCCCTAGGAGCTAATTAGTTTAAAAGTCACAACGAGATTAGATACCCGGCTCGGGAGGAGCCTAGCGGTATTTTGGGGATCTTATAATGTGAGTTTGTGAGCTAATGGTTAATGGAGATTGAGTAACTTGGGTGACCATTAGTAACCATTAAGGGTAACAAGTTTAGATGAGGAAATGGCAGAATTGTAAGAAAGATGAAATGTCAAAGATGGCCTTGGGGTTTAGTTAGGAAATGAATTGTTTGGAGGGGTAGAGTAGTCTTTTGGCAGGATGTAGGAACCTTCAGCTGAGGGAAAGGATGACTGACGTTTCAGCACTTAGGCATATCTTGTTTATGCTGAAAATTGGAAGAAAACCAGAAGAAAAGAGGAAAGGAAGAAGGGGGCTAAAGTTGGGAGACCTAGGAGGAGAATCAAGGTGGTTTAAGGCAATTAAGTTGAACATAAGCCAAGATTATTCAGAGGTAAGGATTTGTCTTTGTTTTGTTTAAGTTTCAAGTTTGGTTTTTAGAGAATAAGCATGAAATTGAAAGAGAGTTGTGGCTAGTTTTGCATGAGAATTCAAAACTTGATAAGTGTTAGAATAATTAGCTGTAAATTAGCTAGAAGATAGGGTCAATTGTAATTATTTCGTTTCCTATTTTCTCTCATACTTTCCTATTTTAGTTTCTCCTAGGTTGTATAAATATATGACATTCACATGAATAAAATATACAATTCTATTCACCATTCTCTACATGGTATCAGAGCAATACTTAGAATTGTGATTCAAAATTCGAAATTAGGGTCCATAAAATTTTTTTAAAAAAAAATAAAAAAGAGATTAGGGTTTGAGTTTAGGGTTCCTTTTTCGGAAACCCTAGTTGGAGTGCGAGTTTATTCTCACCGCCCACATAGACGGATTGCCCAGCCGCCGATCTGCAAAACCCCGAAGTCCGGCAGCGAGATTCACCACGCGTGGGCCCCACGCGCCGCCAATTTCCGCCGCCCCGACTCCCACGCATCGGCGCGTGAGGGCGCGTCCGGCCTCTTTTCCGGTGACGGTCAACGTCCGTCACGCTCCCGGCCCTTCCCCGTCCTCCTTGCATCGGTCTCCGGTGGTTCTTCTCATTTTGTGGTTTGATACTTTTGCCTTCTTCGTGTTTGGGTGTTCATTCTTTGGTGTTCGCTTTCTTCCTTTTCTCTTTCAATTGTTTTTGCTTTCGAGATTATGGCAGAGATAAAATCATATTCGAAATCAGTGGTTGTTTCTGATGTGGTTCCCGTGATGTCTAAAATCACGGACCATAAATTGATTGGTTTGAATTATTTGGAATGGAGTAAGACGATTCGACTGTATCTGAGGAGTATTGACAAAGATGATCACTTAACTGACGATCCTCCTAAAGAAAAAGACGATTCAAGAAAAATACGGCTTCGTGAGGATGCTCGCTTGTTCCTTCAAATTCGAAATTCTATCGATAATGAGGTAATTAGTTTGATTAATCATTGTGAATTGGTTAAAGAACTAATGGATTACTTGGAGTTTTTGTATTCTGGCAAAAACAACATATCTCGCATATATGATGTTTGCAAAGCCTTTTATCGTGCAAAGAAACAAGATCAGTCTCTTATGAGTTACTTTATGGCATTTAAAAAAACATATGAAGAGCTTAATGTGTTATTGCCATTTAGTCCTGATGTGAAGGTTCAACAGCGCCAACGAGAGCAGATGGCTATTATGAGTTTTCTTGTAGGACTCTCATCTGAATTTGACTCTGCAAAGTCACAAGTTCTCTCTGGTTCTGATGTCTCCTCTTTACAAGATGTGTTTACTCGTGTTCTTCGCACAGAAACTACCTCTTCAGCTCCTCTTAATAGCGCCTTGGTGAGTCGTAACAATTTTGCACCATGGAAAAACTTTACTCCAAGTGGATACAAAGGAGGTAATTCACAAGGACCTGATAATCGAACACCAGATTCCGGGAGCATCATGTGCAACTATTGTAAGAAACCAGGCCACACCAAGTTTGAGTGTAGGAAGTTACAATTCAAAAATCAGCAAAAACACTCTGCTAATATTGCAAGCACTAGTGATGCATCTGACAAATTGGTCCTTATTTTTGCTGATGAATTTGCCAAGTTCTCGAGGTATCAGGAATCACTTAAGTCTTCATCTCCTTCTGTCACTGCGATAGCTGATTCAGGTAACTCTAATGCATGCCTTCTTTCCACATCCTCAAAATGGGTCATTGATTCTGGTGCCACAGATCATATGACAGGTAATTCCAATCTCTTTTCCATTTTTCAGTCTCATAGTCCTGTTGGGGTTTTATGCCCTAATTAAAACCCAAATTCTTTGTAATCTCATCTTATTATCAATAAAAGAATAGAAATCATTTTTTGACTTGGTCAATCACTTTGCTCACATGTTTTATTTTCATGATTATTTGTTTAATATAAACTTCTATTAAATCCCGAGCATATAGCTAATCTTATTTATAGTGACGTAATCACAGTGGAATATAAATATGATTATATGTTCAAAAATAAGTTAGTCCTAAGATTAGTCAGTGCACCAGATTTACACTGACCTGCCAATCTACGATATGATCTACTTACACATTACAGTGTTATGTTCTTTCCAGAACATTAGCAAAGTAGATAAGATCGGATGTATTTGTTACATCGGACTGGACCGATATTGACAGTTGATAAGATAAGTAAACATACCGTTATTATCTATTCTAGTCATATCATATAGTTGACCATAGGTCAATTCAATCTCAATTCTGAGTGGTTAGTATTCTAACTGATTGTATTATTTGAGTTCTTTGACTTGTTCGTTACCAGCTTACCCTACGGACTAGCCCATACTTACATCTTGGGAACTCGGTAGTATAATTGAGTGGGAGTGTTAATCATAGATATGAACATCTATAGCTTCTGATGAAGAAGTGAAACGATGGTTTCCTTTTAGTTTGGTTCAAGGTGTTAAATGATAGAGATCTCATTTCAGTAATTAAATTAGTTTACTGAAATATCATTTACAAGGAACTAAGTGTTTTAAGGATAAAATACAATGAGGGGTAAAACGGTATTTTAGTCCTATCTCATTGTAGACCGTTTATAGAGGATTGAGTGAAAATTATGGTTGTAACGATGGATAATTAATAGCGTATCTATATTTGTTATAGAGCGTTCTATGAATTCAAGAGTGCAATTCCAAGTCTATAGTGGAGTCACGAGGAATTAATAAGTTAGTAAATTTATTTGTTAGAGTTATGATAATTTATTGGAGCTTGATTTCATAGGCCCATGGTCCCCATTGTACCTTGGATAAAATCATCTAGATAGTCTCAATTAATTGATTTAATCATCAATTAGAATTATCAAAGTTGACCAGGTCAATTTTGGATAGTTTCACAGAGTTGTGTAATTTTGAGAAGAAAAGAGAAATTATGGCAGATTTATTAATTAAGATAAATTGGTATCTAAATTAATAAATAAGTTTAAATCAAGGTTCAAATTATAAATAATTAATTTGATAAAGGATTTAAATAATTATTTAATTAATTAAATCAATAGAAAATAATACAGGCCTTGATTTTAAGTCCAATGGGCTTATAATCAAATGGGAAATTTCACGGGCCTATAGCCCATGATAATTTCAACCTAGGGCTTCAAAATGGCTGTTATTTTATTGATTTTTTAATTAAATTAAATGGCCTAATTGAGTCTATAAAAGGAGTGCTTATAGAGAAGTCAAAAAAGGGGTTTTTGATAAGTCAGATTTTCTGATAGTTTTATATTCTCTTTAAACACAAGTCCTTTTCTAAGCCTCTTTGTTATTTTCTCTTCTTCTCTCTATATCTATCTCATGTGTTGAGAATTGCCCACACTAGTCTAGGTGGTTCTAAGGATACATTGGAAGATCGTGAAGAAAGATCGGTTCAGTTTCTTGATAATACTCTGCGACAGAAAGGATACAAGAGTTAGAGGAACTGAAGGAAGGACTCTTAATTCCGCTGCGTATACTGTAAGTATTATATTATTTATTTCTCTTTGAATTCAATTTTAGAAACATGTTTTAGGCTATCTCGTATTAATTTATTTAATATTAGATATACATGAAAATAAATAAAGATCCTGTATAAGCTTTTCCAACAAGTCCCACTTCTACTGTTACCTTAGCTGATGGATCACCATCTTCTGTTCTTGGATCTGGCACTGTTGCTCCCACACCTTTGCTCACTTTGTCATCAGTCTTACATTTACCTAATTTGTCCTTTAATTTGCTTTCTGTTAGTCAACTCACTCGTAATCTAAACTGTTCAATCTCATTCTTTCCCGATCATTGTTTGTTTCAGGATCTTATGACGAAGAAGATTATTGGTAAAGGACATGAATCTGGCGGCCTGTATGTTCTTGATCCACTTCCACCAGCCTCTATTGCTTGTCCGAGTGTTGCTTCCGCTTTTAAGGCTCATTGTCGTTTGGGCCATCCATCCCTTCCTCTGCTCAAGAAACTCTGTCCCCAGTATAGTACGGTGTCTTCATTAGATTGTGAGTCATGTCAGTTTGCCAAACATCATCGTGTTAGTTTGAGTCCTCGAGTCAATAAACGTGCTAGTGTTCCTTTTGAGTTAGTTCATTCTAATGTTTGGGGTCCTTCTCCTATTTTTTCTCAACCTGGATTCAGGTATTTTGTTACTTTTGTGGATGATTATTCTCGTGTAACTTGGTTATATCTAATGAAAAATCGTTCTGAGTTATTTTCTATATTTTGTGCTTTTTGTGCTGAGATTCATAATCAATTTATTGTGTCTGTTCGTACTTTGCAAAGTGATAATGCCAAAGAGTACACATCTGCTCAATTTCAATCTTACATGACCTCTAATGGCATGCTTCATGAAACTTCTTGTGTTGATACTGCACCTCAAAATGGTGTAGCAGAACGTAAAAATAGACATCTTCTTGAAACTGCACGTGCCCTCTTGTTTCAAATGAAAGTTCCTAAACCTTTTTGGGCCGATGCAGTTTCCACATCATGCTTTCTTATTAATCGCATGCCATCCTCTGTACTTAATGGTGAGATCCCATTTAAATTTTTTTTTCCTGGTAAGTCATTGTTTCCAGTTGCTCCTCGAGTATTTGGCAGTGTTTGTTTTGCTCGCAATGTCCGTCCACATGTCACCAAATTAGACCCTAAGTCATTAAAGTGTGTCTTTCTTGGTTATTCTCGTCTTCAGAAAGGGTATAGGTGTTATTGTCCTGATCTCAACAAATATCTTGTTTCTATTGATGTTATTTTTGTGGAAAATACACCTTATTTTTCATCTTCACCTACTCCTACTCGTCAAGGGGAGGATGATGATTTGTTGGTATATTCTGTCACATCCTCTGCGCCTGATACATGTTCTGACGAGTCTCTTGTTCCTTCACCTGCCTCGGTCATAGCTCCCGCAATGCCTACACCTCCACCACCTCCACCACTTCCTAAGCCTCCTATAGTGTACACCAGGCGTCCACCTCCTCCACCTCCTGTTTCATGTCCTGCACCTGCATCTTCGTCATCAGATCCGGAACTCAAAGATGATCTTCCCATTGCACTACGTAAAGGTAAACGCCAATGTACATACCCTATTTCTTCTTTTGTTTCTTATAATCATCTCTCCTCTTCTTCTTGCTCTTTTATTGCTTCTCTTGATTCTATCACTATTCCTAAAACTGTTCGTGAAGCAATGTCTCATTCTAGCTGGCTTGCTGCAATGATAGAAGAGATGAATGCTTTAGTTGCAAATGGTACTTGGGACTTGGTTAATTTGCCTTCAGGAAAACGGGCCATAGGGTGCAAATGAGTGTTTACGGTTAAAGTCAATCCGGATGGAACAATTGCTCGCCTAAAGGCCCGTCTTGTTGCCAAGGGTTATGCTCAAACTTATGTAGTGGACTATTGTGATACTTTTTCTCCTGTTGTTAAACTCACATCTATTCGACTGTTCATTTCCATGGCAACTACTCATCATTGGCCTTTGCATCAGCTTGATATTAAAAATGTTTTTCTTCATGGAGATCTTGAGGAAGAAGTATATATGGAGCAACCTCCTGGGTTTGTTGCCCAGGGGGAGTTAGGCTGAGTTTTTCGTCTTCGCAAGTCTTTATATGGTTTGAAACAGAGTCCTCGTGCTTGGTTTGGTAAATTTAGTCAGGTTGTTGAGAAATTTGGTTTGTTGAAAGGTAAGTCAGATCATTCTATGTTCTATAAAAGATCAACTGCTGGTATCATTTTGTTAGTTGTGTATGTGGATGACATCGTTATTACTGGAAATGATACTGAAGGCATCTCTTCCCTTAAATCATTCCTTCATACCCAGTTTCACACGAAGGATTTGGGGGTGCTCAAGTATTTCTTGGGAGTTGAAGTCACTCGGAGTAGACAAGGTATTTTTCTGTCTCAAAGGAAGTATGTACTTGATTTTTTAACTGAAACAGGAAAATTGGGAGCAAAACCTTGTAGTGCTCCAATAAATCCAGATGTGCATCTGACACGTGATGGGGAACCATTTGAAGATCCTGAGAAATATCGCAGATTAGTTGGAAAGCTGAATTATCTTACTGTGACTCGTCCATATATTTCATTCTCAGTTAGTGTTGTCAGTCAGTTTATGTCATCTCCAACAATTCATCATTGGGCAGCCTTAGAGAAAATTTTGTGTTACTTGAAAGGAGCACTCGGAAGAGGTATTGTTTACAAGGATCATGGGCACACCCAGATGGAGTGTTTCTCAGATGCAGATTGGGCTGGTTCCAAGGTGGATAGACGATCCACTCCAGGTTATTGTGTCTTTGTTGGAGGTAATTTGGTCTCTTGGAAGAGTAAGAAACAAAATGTTGTGTCCAGATCCAGTGCTGAATCAGAATATAGGGCTATGGCACAATCTGTGTGTGAGATAATGTGGATATATCAGCTTTTGACTGAAGTAGGATTTCAGACTTCAGTGCTAGCAAAATTATGGTGTGATAATCAAGCTGCTCTTCATATTGCCTCAAATCCTGTGTTTCATGAGCGAACTAAGCACATTGAGATTGATTGTCATTTTGTTCGTGAGAAAATTCAACAAGGCTTGATCTCTACAAGATATGTGAAAACTGGAGAACAATTAGGAGACATTTTTACGAAGGCTTTGAATGGGGTGCGGGTTGATTATCTTTGTAACAAGCTGGGCATGATTAACATCTATGCTCCAGCTTGAGGGGGAGTGTTAGAATAATTAGCTAGAAGATAGGGTTAATTGTAATTATTTCGTTTCCTATTTTCTCTCATACTTTCCTATTTTAGTTTCTCCTAGGTTGTATAAATATATGACATTCACATGAATAAAATATACAATTCTATTCACCATTCTTTACAATAAGCAAGAGGAATTGGTTTAAAGCTGGGATTGGAGGGAGTACAAGCTGAGTTATTGATTGAGTTAAGAATTTTAAGCATGTTTGAATCTTTGTATCTGATGTGGTTTAAGAATCTAGACGTCTGGTTTACATTCTTCAAGCTCTAGTTTAAGTTTTAAAAAAGTTATGGTTAAGTCTTTTGAAATCTGAAACTCAAGTGTGGATTTTGGGTGTAATTGTGTAATTGAGCGTGTTGTTGATGTTTATAGGTTGTTAAATGGTTTACTTGGGGTTTTAAATTGATTTTGGGCTTTAGGTATGTGTTTGGGTTGAGTTGGAGGTGTTTTGGCTCGGGGAAAATGCAGGGGAAAACCCAGATTTCTGGGTTCGCGAAGGGGCGTCGCGGCCCTGTTCTTTGGTGCCGCGATGCGAGGCTGTATTAGAGCTGGGGAGCTCTCTGACTTGCTGGGTGCCGCGGCCCTCCTGGGTAGTGCCGCAGCGCTAGGCTATTTTCAGGATTGGGTAATTTTGCATTTTTGGGCATTTGTTCCGGGGGCTTGGGGAATGTTTCCGTTACATTGTTTTGGGAAATTGGAGGTCCCAAGAGTACGGGATTGGTCCCGGGAAGTGGTTTTGGATTGGTTAGTAGTAAAGGATGTTTCTTATGTGTTGTAACTAGGTTTCCGGAGAGGCTCGGGATAGAGGACCATGCTCGTGACTTTGGTGCATTGTAAAGCTCGAGATACAGGTAAGAAAACTGTAGCACTCGTAGAGCAAGGCATGGGCCCATAGTGTTGTTGCAGGGCACGGCCCTAGATGGTATTTCTTGTTAGGGTGTAGCCTTGATTGAATTATTATATGCTTGAATGCTGTTTAAGTATGCTATATGTGGTTATGGTAGAATGAACGGCAAAGGAGCCGAGAACGGCGAAGGGCCGAGAACGGCGAAGGCCGAGAACGGTAGCGGGGCCGGGAATAACACTTAGCACATGGAGTGCTTATGGTTAGGGTGAGACCCCAATGGATACATGGGATATCCTTACGGTGAGAACCGAGATCCCAAGCTTTGGTAACGCTTCTGGGATGGCATGGCCGTACTTGTTTGGTCTGATGGACTATCTATTTTATCTGTGGATTGTCTGATATGTTGGCTATATAATATACGTATGTTATGTGCTGCGTGAGTTTTCTTGCTGAGCTTCGGCTCACAGGTGCTCTGTGTTGCAAGTAAGGGCAAGGAGAAAGCCAACCAGCCATGAGTACGGAGAGCGTGGAGCGGCGCGTACATGTTTGGCCTGCCTGACTGCCTTGGTTGGGGGCATTTAGAGAAATGGCTGTATTATACTACGTTTTTTATAGTTAGTCATCTGTAAACCTATTTTGAGTTGTAAATACTTTATAAACTTTATTTTGGGATCCCAAATGTTAAACTCTTGGAACTTTTAATGAAATAGAGTACTTTTAAATATTACAGCCTTGGCTTTTTGTTTAATCACACTTTTGTTCTAAAAACCTCGTTTAGCGAGTTAGTTGCACATTTTAAACACACTTAGTAACGGCTCTAAGGTAGTAGAGCGTTACAACTTGGTATCAGAGCGAGCCAAGGTTTATTGGTTCTGGAGATTGACCGAACATGTACGCTCACTGCCATTGAAAAGCTCAACTCAGGGTTGATTGGTATGGTTGATTATTACGCTTGAATATGTGCTTGATTGTCCTGTTTGCCTGCTTAGTTTATAAAGAGCATGATGAATGAAATAACATATGCATGATGCCAGGACAAGGCCCGTTGTGTGTTATATGCTATTTGTATGTTATCTGGATTGTTGATCTTGGGTGGTTGTTGAGAATGGGAGGTGGAATTGGATTCTGTTATCATGCCTGATAAGCGGTGTCACTGATTACAGGCATATAGTTGTAATGCCTCGGCAATCGTCTAGACTCCACAACAGTCGGGCCGAGGATGACAATCAGGGTCAGGACCCTCCACCTGCCCCACATAACTGGCAGCAGATATTAGCCGAAATGGAGGCTAGATTGCAGAGAACAGAGGAAGAACTTCGTCAGATAAGGCAACAGGCCCCTTCTTAGGTTATAGGGTTACCAATTCAGCAGAATGGGGCGCCAGTGCTAGTTCAGCCTGTGGTTGAGAACATGTGGGAACCCTTGTACGAAAGATTCAGAAAGCAACAACCTCTTACCTTTGAGGGTGGATCAGACCCACTGCGGGCTGAGCAGTGGATGAATATGATTTCCTTGATCTTGGATTTCATGAGGGTTGAAGGAAATGAAAGAGTAGCTTGTACTAGCTACATGCTTAGAGAAGATGCCCGCATTTGGTGGGATGTAGTGAGTCAGCATAGGAATGTTACAGTCATTACTTGGGAAGAATTTAAGAGTATCTTTAATGATAAATACTACAGCGTAGCAGTTTGAGCTGCGAAGGTTGATGAGTTTATCAACCTGACTCAGAACAGGTTATCAGTTACCGAGTATGCCCTGAGATTTGACAGGCTGGCGAAGTTTGCGCCAGACTTAGTGTCGACGGATGCGGCCAGGAGAGATAGATTCATACGGGGGTTGAATGTGATGATCGCCCGTGATGTGAATATTACTTTGAGTTCAGAGACTACTACCTATGCTCAAGCAGTGGATAATGCCCTTACTGCAGAAAGGGCTGAGAATCAGATATGGAAGGACAACGCTGCTAGGCGCGATGCCAGGAGGACGGTGCCTCTTTTTGATGGCTCTAGTCGGGGCAGTGGCCCCAGTGAGCAGAAAAGAAGGGTTCCAGATTCATTTGTTCCTCCTAGTTCTAATAGGAGGGTACGAGGTTCTATTGGTGGCCGTCAGGGCGGAGGTGACAACTGGAGGAGTTTTCCAGTGTGTCCTCAGTGTAGACGACGACATCAGGGTGAGTGCCGGATTAGGGCATGTTTTATTTGTGGGAGTGCCAACCATCTGAAGAAAGACTGCCCACAAGCTAAGAAAGAAGAGCCAAAACAGGGAGACAGTATCGCTCCTGCCAGGGTATTCGCTTTGACTCAGACTGAGGCGGAGGCTAGTCCCTCAGTTGTGACAGGTCAGATCTCTAGCGCTGGTTCTTTGTATACTGCATTGATTGATTCAGGGGCTACGCACTCATTTGTATCTGCTAGGGTGATAGACCAGCTTTGTAGACCTAGTATTGTGCATGCTAGGGGTTTTTAGACTTTCCTACCAACAGGAGAACTGGTAGTCTCTAGGAGGTGGGTTAGAGCATTACCAGTAGAGATAGATGGTAGGGAATTGTTTGTTGATCTGGTTGAATTAGACATGGATGATTTTGATATGATATTAGGGATGGATTGGTTAACGAGGTATGGAGGAACGATTGATTGCAAGAGACGAATGGTGACTTTTGAACCAGAAGGCGAGGTACCTTTTGTGTTTGTGGGGACGGTGAATGGACCGCGAGTGCCTTTGATCTCAGCACTGAAGGCTAGAGACCTGATGCAGGAAGGTTGCATAGGATTCCTAACAAGTGTTGTAGATACCTCTAAGGTGGTGACATTGGGACCAAATGAAACCGGATTGGTCTGTGAGTTCCCAGACCTATTTCCAGCAGACTTGCCAGGATTGCCGCCACAGCGGGAGATCGAGTTCATCATAGAGTTGGCGCCGGGGGCAGAGCCAGTGTCCAGGGCACCCTATAGAATGGCTCCGGTAGAGTTAAAGGAATTAAAGATTCAGTTACAGGAGCTACTGGATTTGGGGTTCATCAGACAGAGCTGCTCACCATGGGGTGCTCCAGTGCTATTTGTTAAGAAGAAGGATGGGTCGCTTAGGATGTGCATTGACTACAGGGAGTTGAATAAGTTGACTATTAAGAATAGGTATCCACTGCCTATGATCGATGATTTATTTGATCAGTTACAGGGGAGTACGGTGTTTTCAAAGATTGATCTCCGGTCAGGCTATCATCAATTGAGGATTAGAGAGGAGGACATACCAAAGACTGCTTTTCGAACAAGGTATGGGCATTATGAATTTATGGTTATGTCCTTTGGATTAACCAATGCCCCAGCAGCTTTTATGGATATGATGAACATAATTTTCAAAGATTATCTAGATAAGTTTGTGATTGTATTTATCGATGATATACTGGTGTACTCTTAGTCAGAGACAGAGCATGAGCGTCATCTACGCCTGGTGTTGCAGCGATTGAGAGAGCATAAGCTATATGCCAAGTTCAGTAAGTGCGAGTTCTGGTTACCGCAGGTTACATTTCTGGGCCATATTGTCAGTAAGGAGGGGATACTGGTTGACCCAAGTAAGATAGAGGAAGTGAGAGATTGGCCTAGACTGAGCAGTATTCCTGAGGTCAGAAGTTTTCTTAGGTTGGCAGGGTACTACCAGCGATTTGTAGAGGGGTTCTCCAAGATTGCTACTCCATTGACAGAGTTGACTAGGAAGAAGACCAAGTATATGTGGACAGATCGGTGTGAGAATAGCTTCAAGGAATTGAAGCGGCGATTGATTACTGCACCAGTGTTGAGCCTGCTGACATACAATGAGAAGTTCGTGGTTTACTGTGACGCTTCTAGACAGGGTTTGGGATGTGTGTTGATGTAAGCTGGGAAGGTAATAGCTTATGCATCAAGGTAGTTAAAGGAGTACGAGCAGAGATATCCCACGCATGATCTGGAGTTGGCTGCAGTGGTATTCGCACTTAAGGTTTGGAGGCATTACCTGTATGGTGAAAGGTGCGAGATATACACTGATCACAAGAGTTTAAAGTATTTCTTTACTCAGAAAGATCTGAACATGCGTCAAAGACGGTGGTTGGAACTGGTAAAGGATTACGATTGTGACATTTTATACCATCCTGGGAAGGCTAATGTAGTGGCTGATGCATTGAGCCGGAAGGGCCCAGGTCAGTTGTATAGCTCGAGGCAGGTATCAGACAGACTAGCCGAGGAGATGACCAGAGCAGGAATAGAGTTAGTGGTTGGTAGGTTAGCCAACATAACTCTTCAGTCAACGCTCCTAGAGAGGATTAAGGAAGCACAGGGAAGGGATCCCCAGTTAGTTGAACGTAGGGAGAATGTTCTAGCTGGAACGACTAAGGAATTTCTCTATCTCAATGATGGGCTTATTGAAGTACAAGGGACGAATTTGTGTTCCGATTGATCCAGATATTCGGCGAGAGATTCTGGATGAGTCTCATACCACTCCTTACTCTTTACACCCAGCTACTACGAAGATGTACCAAGATTTGAGAGTTTTGTATTGGTGGACAGACATGAAGAGGGATGTGGTGGACTATGTGGCTACGTGCTTAACCTGTCAGCGGATTAAGGCTGAACATCAGAGGCCAGCAGGGTTATTGCAGCCTCTAGGGATTCCCGAGTGGAAATGGGAGGATATTACTATGGACTTCGTGGTTGGATTGCCGAAGACCGTGGGTCAGCATGACTCAGTGTAGGTGATTGTGGACAGGTATACTAAGTCCGCCCACTTTTTACCTGTGAGAACAACTTATACTGTTGTAATGACCCACTACTCTAGACTTTTGGACCATTAACGAAACTATACATACAAATCCTTAATAAAACTCACATTTGCGAAAATACCATAACTTTATTAGAAAAACTTGTAGAAATAAGAGTTACTTACATAAAATAAGTAGGATATGGGATCCCATTGTCTTAAAAACAAAACATAATTTAAAATAAAAGGAGTTACATGGATAGTGCGGAAAAATACATGTAAAACCATAAAAAGGTAAAACAAGACTACATCCTCGAAAATCGAACTCTCGACTCCATTCACCACCGATACACATTCTCCCAAGCATCCATGAATCTTACTGCCAATATAGCTATTTTCCTGCACATATAAACAAAAAGGAATGAGCCTAATGCCCAACAAGGAAAAATCTAACACATAGTTCATATACATAATTTCATAAGAAACATAAAAACTTAACATAACACTTTATCATACACATACTATAATGGCCATTATTACTTGGGGTCCCATAGACTAAACAAGTCATATGCCCATGAGATTAGCGGGGTCCTACTAGCTAAGTAGGTCATATGCCCATAATCTATTTGGGGTCTTGTTATTCATATGGGTCATATGCCCAAGCCTACAAACATACATATTCATAATATATTTTATAACATAAAATATAAGATAACATAAGCATAAAACATATAGATTCTATCCTATTTTCCTTACCAAAGTTACCGGGATGTGAGGACAGAGTTGGGACTTTTGGAACACTCCTAAAACCATATATAACAGGGTGAGTAGATTTGAAGAAAAAGAAATGAAAGGAATGGAAGGACTAAACCTTTGAGAAACATACTTACCAAAACCTTTTTGCTTAAGAACTTAGATTTCCTAACCAAAATAAAAATTAAGGTTAGAGGCTGAGTAGAAGACTATGAGAACTTAAAAGAAAAGTACAGAATTGGACTAGAGTTTTGGGTTACCTTGAAGACTTGAAAGACCAATCTACACCTTAAACCGAAATACTATAAAACCTTACTTCCCAAAGTGTTTAATAAGCTTATGATGATCAAGCTTATGATTCCCCAACCCAGGTGTTTACACTCTCACACTCACTTAGCACTTGCAGCCTCTGAACTTAGAGCAAAAGATGAATAATGGCTGGGTACTAGGTCCTATTTATAGAGTTTAGGAATGAAAGGATCTTAATTTTACTTGAATAAAAATAATAGCTTTTTAGGTGAAAATAATTTGAATAATCGTTCAGCAGAGGCTGAAGACTCGTTCAAAAAGATGCTGGACTTATCAAGAGGTTGAATGGCTGAATGGAAAACGATTTCAAAATGTTTCAAAATACTGAAGGAGGCAATATATCGCCCCCTGTAGGCGATATATCGCTTGGGCCAGTATGCCCGAGGCTGTCGTGCATCGTCTCGTGTTTTCCGTATCTACGTGCTGCGATATATCGGCACACGCTGATTAATTAAACATGAAATTACACATTTTTAGCTAAGTTTGAATGGAGTAAACAGCCTTGACTAAGCCCTCAATGTATTCAAAGCTGCTGACTGACCTTATAGCATTCAAACTTTTACCCTTATTAAATTTAATCCTCAAAATACTTAATCCTTAATCATCCATACATAACATGTGCTTAAAATTCTATTGGTCCTTATCTAAACCTTATAGTATAATAAATATAATCCTTAATATCAGTCATATAATCAAACCTTAGGTTAACATTAATATTCTTAAACTATAGGTTAAACTTAGAAAATCTACAAGTACTACTATGAGTGTCCAAATAATTCCCGGTCTAAACCAAAAATCCATAGTTACAAAGATAATACTATATATACTATAATACTACTATCTAACTAGCTAAGTAAAGTTCTTGGACTCTACAACTGTGGAGCAGTATGCTGAGCTTTATGTGAAGGAAATTGTCCGACTTCATGGGGCTCCGAGGTCGATAGTATCGGACAGAGACCCCACCTTCACCTCCAAGTTTTGGGGAAGCCTGCAGAAGGCAATGGGCACACAGTTACGGTTTAGTACCGCTTATCATCCTCAGACGGATGGACAGTCTGAGAGGACGATTCAGATACTGGAAGATATGCTACGAGCCTGTGTGTTGGACTTTGGGGGATCATGGAGTAAGTATCTCCCATTGATTGAGTTCTTGTACAACAATAGTTATCAGGCGACTATCGAAGTGGCTCCGTATGAGATGCTGTGTGGGAGAAAGTGTAGATCACCGATACACTGGGATGAGACCGGTGAGGGAAGATACTTAGGTCCTGAGATGGTACAGAGGACCAATGAGGCAATTGAAAAGATTAGAGCTTGTATGCTCGCCTCCCAGAGTCGCCAGAAGAGTTACTCAGATCTGAGACGCAGAAGTGTAGAGTTTCAGGTCGGCGATCATGTATTCCTCAGGGTTTCACCCCTGAGAGGAGTGAAACGATTTGGTGTTTGGGGCAAGCTGAGTCCCAGGTTTGTTGGCCCCTTTGAGGTTCTAGAACGAGTTGGAGAGGTAGCTTATAGATTAGCGATGCCTCCAGCTCTATCAGGGGTCCATGATGTGTTCCACGTATCCATGCTCTGGAAATATGTATCAGATACTACTCATGTGCTGAGTTATGAGAACTTGGAGTTAGATCAGGATTTATCATACGAGGAGAAGCCTGTTCAGATCCTTGATAGGAAGGACAAAGTCTTGTGGAGCAAGACCATCGCCTTGGTTAAAGTACTGTGGAGAAACAACAAGGTTGAAGAGGCAACGTGGGAGCTTGAGTCTGATATGCGGGAGCGGCATCCCGAGTTGTTCAGGTAATTTCGAGGATGAAATTCTTGTAAGGAGGGGATAATTGTAACACCCCAAATTTGCTAATAAGGTTTAATACCTTGATTAGCGTGCCTGGAGGGAAATAAGTGAGTTGGCATGTTAATATATGAATATAAATGAGTTTGTGATTAGAATGCATGTTTAGGTGGTATAAATATGCATGTGGACCCCGTTTGTATGATAGGGGTAAATTGATAATTTTAGCCCGCTGAGGGCATAAATGTGATAATTGTATTATATGATTAGTACCACGTGTGAGTGGTGATATTATTGCGATGCACATGCCGAGACGGTCCTAGGAGCTAATTAGTTTAAAAGTCACAACGAGATTAGATACCCGGCTCGGGAGGAGCCTAGCGGTATTTTGGGGATCTTATAATGTGAGTTTATGAGCTAATGGTTAATGGAGATTGAGTAACTTGGGTGACCATTAGTAACCATTAAGGGTAACAAGTTTAGATGAGGAAATGGCAGAATTGTAAGAAAGATGAAATGTCAAAGATGGCCTTGGGGTTTAGTTAGGAAATGAATTGTTTGGAGGGGTAGAGTAGTCTTTTGGCAGGATGTAGGAACCTTCAGCTGAGGGAAAGGATGACTGACGTTTCAGCACTTAGGCATATCTTGTTTATGCTGAAAATTGGAAGAAAACCAGAAGAAAAGAGGAAAGGAAGAAGGGGGCTGAAGTTGGGAGACCTAGGAGGAGAATCAAGGTGGTTTAAGGCAATTAAGTTGAACATAAGCCAAGATTATTCAGAGGTAAGGATTTGTCTTTGTTTTGTTTAAGTTTCAAGTCTGGTTTTTAGAGAATAAGCATGAAATTGAAAGAGAGTTGTGGCTGGTTTTGCATGAGAATTCAGAGCTTGATAAGCAAGATGAATTGGTTTAAAGCTGGGATTGGAGGGAGTACAAGCTGAGTTATTGATTGAGTTAAGAATTTTAAGCATGTTTGAATCTTTGTATCTGATGTGGTTTAAGAATCTAGACGTCTGGTTTACATTCTTCAAGCTCTAGTTTAAGTTTTAAAAAAGTTATGGTTAAGTCTTTTGAAATCTGAAACTCAAGTGTGGATTTTGGGTGTAATTGTGTAATTGAGCGTGTTGTTGATGTTTATAGGTTGTTAAATGGTTTACTTGGGGTTTTAAATTGATGTTGGGGTTTAGGTATGTGTTTGGGTTGAGTTGGAGGTGTTTTGGCTCGGGGAAAATGCAGGGGAAAACCCAGATTTCTGGGTTCGCGAAGGGGCGTCGCAGCCCTGTTCTTTGGTGCCGCGACGCGAGGCTGTATTAGAGCTGGGGAGCTCTCTGACTTGCTGGGTGCCGCGGCCCTCCCGGGTAGTGCCGCAGCGCTAGGCTTTTTTCAGGATAGGGTAATTTTGCATTTTTGGGCATTTGTTCCGGGGGCTTGGGGAATGTTTCCGTTACATTGTTTTGGGAAATTGGAGGTCCCGAGAGTACGAGATTGGTCCCGGGAAGTGGTTTTGGATTGGTTAGTAGTAAAGGATGTTTCTTATGTGTTGTAACTAGGTTTTCGGAGAGGCTCGGGATAGAGGACCATGCTCGTGACTTTGGTGCATTGTAAAGCTCGGGATACAGGTAAGAAAACTGTAGAACCCGTAGAGCAGGGCATGGGCCCATAGTGTTGTTGCAGGGTACGGCCCTAGATGGTATTGCTTGTTAGGGTGTAGCCTTGATTGAATTATTATATGCTTGAATGCTGTTTAAGTATGCTATATGTGGTTATGGTAGAATGAACGGCAAAGGAGCCGAGAACGGCGAAGGCCGAGAACGGCAGCGGGGCCGGGAATAACACTTAGCACATGGAGTGCTTATGGTTAGGGTGAGACCCCAATGGATACATGGGATATCCTTACGGTGAGAACCGAGATCCCAGGCTTTGGTAACGCTTCTGGGACGGCATGGCCGTACTTGTTTGGTCTGATGGACTATCTGTTTTATCTGTGGATTGTCTGATATGTTGGCTATATAATATGCGTATGTTATGTGCTGTGTGAGTTTTCTTGCTGGGCTTCGGCTCACGGGTGCTCTGTGTTGCAGGTAAGGGCAAGGAGAAAGTCAACTAGCCATGAGTACGGAGAGCGTGGAGCGGCGCGTACATGTTTGGCCTGCCCGACTGCCTTGGTTGGGGGCATTTAGAGAAATGGCTGTATTATACTACGTTTTTGATAGTTAGTCATCTGTAAACCTATTTTGAGTTGTAAATACTTTATAAACTTTATTTTGGGATCCCAAATGTTAAACTCTTGGAACTTTTAATGAAATAGAGTACTTTTAAAGATTACAGCCTTGACTTTTTGTTTAATCACACTTTTGTTCTAAAAACCTCGTTTAGCGAGTTAGTTGCACATTTTAAACACACTTAGTAACGGCTCTAAGGTAGTAGGGCGTTACAGGGACAGAGGCCAGTGGCTGCGACCATTGATACTCCTGGGCGCAGCCAGTGAGGCTGACAGCCAATTTCTTTTTTCAGTTTTTTCCAATTTGAACGGTTCTAACATCCTAAGTAACTCCCAAATATCTCCATTTTAATTTCATAAATATCCAATTAATCATTGGTAACAACCATGGGGGTTGGTGGAATTTGGAATTCAAAGGGTATCTCAAACTCTAAAAATAGGAGTTTAATGCTCACTTGTAAGACACACCATTTTCTATCCACAAAACACTTGGCTGGAAAATACACCATAAAGATTTGATAATTCGAGAGAGTTATTTCCTTGAGAGATCCCTTAATGCTTAGAGAATAGGGGGAAATAAGCTTTTGGACAAAGATTTTGAACATTGTTCAAGTTGGTGATCCCCACTACTCTACACTTTGGTTGTGTAAGAGTTTGTGTTCTTATTCTTGTTATTTTCATTCTTTTGATCTTGTTGTTCTTATTTTACTTGTATTATCATTGTTTTGAGTTTGTAATCTTCTTCGTCTACATCTTCCTATTTACTTGTATTTTATGTAATTGAATTGTAACATTTCTTTAATCAATATTACATTGTCTATTGTATTTTTTGCATAGAGTTGTATTTTGGTTTTCCATTTCCATTGAGTATAATTTATATTCTCTAATAAAACATAGGGTCTGAAAATTCATTTAACAAAACATAGAGGGCGATTAAGTATTCAGAAAAAATACAAGGGCAAAAATAGTATTTTTCCTATTTTTTTCTTAGTTTTGATACAGAGTATATATGTGTATACATTTATACAAAAACTTTTTCTTTTTTCAAATTATACAAAGAAAATATTATTTTTAAAAAAAAATAAAACTTCTGTTAAGGATTATTGAATATGCCCATCAATCCTAATATATATATATATATATATATATGACAATTCTTCTATAGGGGCTTCACTTTAAGCCCTACCGGTAGGGCTCTCAGTGTTCTCGATTCGTGAACAGTTTTCGGCGCAATTTTTTTTATGACTGTGTATATTGTAGCTATTTAAAGGATCATGCAAATATTCAGAAAATTTCGAATAGTTTACAGTATCGAAAACTAGGTTCAAACATTTTGCTTTCCACGCACATAAAAAAAATTAGTTATGCATGCAACAACATGTTTGAACTTAGTTTTCGGTACTGTAAATTATTCAGAATTTTCTAAAAATTTGTAATAAAGAAAACAATGCTTGCTTTCTTAAAAAACAAATTAGCCAATTACAAAACTCTCAAGTGTAATTTTCTGTAGTATATACTTGTGGACGCCAAAAATCCACTAAAGAAAAACTCTCTAGTCCCTGGTCGGAACACAGGTGTTGATCCCTAAAGAGGGTGTTTTAATATTTAAACTCGCAAGTGCACGAATCGTTTCGGAATATAATGTTCATGTAAGTACGAGGTCGAACCCATGGGAGTTGATTAACATCAAAAGAAACTATTTCAAACAAAGCAAGAATATTCTAACCTAGTTCCAAATATTTGATGAGATTTTGTTTAGAAAAATAAAAGACAAGTAATAAAAAGATTTAAGATTAAATAGAAAAATGGTTTTAAAATGAGATATGTAAAATAAGATTATTAAGATATTAGAATCCACAAAATGCAAGTTCAATAGTATTTATAAGTATATTGATTCCCAAGTTTAGATATAGTTGAAATAAATCACACTATATTTTTTTCAAGATACATTTTCTATTCAAGCACAAGTTACTTTAAAAAAGGTAGGATTTTTCTTCACTTATAAAAGATATAATTTCTAAGCATTAGTTGTGTTACAACCTAATGAAACTACAAAAAATCAAAGAGATTATGTTTAGGCAAAATATGATACTTATGCTCTAAGAATTAGATGTGAACAATTTAATGAAAAACATTTAATCAAAGAATATCATATTTTTGCATAATGAAGAACTAAGTGTAATATGCTTTAACACTCAATAATAGATGAAAAATGCATATCTTTGATAGAAAAATCCATAAACAATGTTACACAAATGGGAAATCAACATACAATAAAAAATACTATCTAGTTACATTTTGCTTCATCATCATCTTAATAACCTTTGAAAAAGATTAGAAGCCCATAACTAGATTGAAATAAAAATTACAAAATAACATACTTGACATGCTCTTCAAAAGACGAAAATGGTAAAGAAAATAGTGAAAAGAAAAGATAAAAATATGAAGTGTGGAAGAGGTTGAAAAGATGAAGAAGAGCTCCCCAAATGGTCTTACAAGACTCTATTTATAGGCAAAATATGGAGATTAAATTAATCAAATTAAAATAAATAAATTGATTAATTTAATTGTGTTGGGAAGTGGTAGGATAAATAGAGTAAGTGTAAGAGTATTGGAAAGATGAAATGTTTTGTTGGGTAAAAGATTAGTGAAAAGCTAGGGTAAAAAAAATGAATTAGGAATGTTTATTTAGGTAAGAAAAATAGGGAATAGTGAATTGATATTTGAGTGAAAGAAAAAACATTGGGAAGAAAAATGTGACTTTTTGGTCTTTTGGTGGCTGTGGTGGCAGCTTGGTTGAATAGCTGAATTGGGCCAAATGGTTGGTGCAGGCCCACAGTGGGCTTGATCTTAGACTGGGCCGAATTGGTCTTGGGGCTGCTGGTCCGAAGGTGGATTCGGTGGAGTTGGGAGGCAGCTGATTGATGAACTTGGGACAGCTGGCGCGTTGGGTGTGTGATGGAGCATGTGGACTACAGCTGGGAAGGTGGCAGGTGGCGTGATGGCTGCTTTGCTGAGGAGGAAGATGGCTGGGAGTATATGCTTGTTGCTAGGAGGACTTCACACGGCTGGAGTATATGCTTGATGCGTTGGGCCTGGGCAGGTGCGACCCAAACCGTGGCTGGGCAGGGGCATCAGCGTGGGCTTGGCAGACGGGCTGGGCTCATTTGGGCTTTTAATTATCAAAAACGCCAATTTCTTTGAAATTTGCCACTTTTTTCTTTCTTTTCTTTATTCTTCAAACACAACAAAGATACAACATAATTCCTACACCATAAAAGAATTAAATCAAATAACAATCAAATATTTTCACTTATAAATAAATCATATTAATTATTTGAAAATACTTAATTAAAACTTAATTTAATTTATCAATAAAGATCAACAAAATTGCACTTTTATTTTACTTCTAACTAAACTATATTAATTACACATAATTTAAACTACAATATATTATAATAAAATATCTAAAAATATATAAAAATCTAAAAAATTACAATAAGACTAATAAATGTAAAATTACTTAAAAACTTAATAAATCAATTAAGAACTCAAGAACTAAGCAACAATTAACACATAAAAAGTGGTAAAATAACTCTATTTTGTAGAGTTATCAACAGGGATAAAGGTCGCTTAATCATCCTATCGGGCTTAAGCCTGTAGGCCTTTTGAAAACGGGAGGTTGTCTCAGGGGAAGCAACACGTTATGAGTCATGGGGTTTGGCCCTGCTAAGCTAAGAGGCCAAAATAAACATTGCAAAAGGATAGGTGCACAAGGTCCTCACATAATGAGGTCCGGGGTGTCGAGCGAGGTTGACAAGCTCATAGGTCAAGATGTACTCACATACGTGAGAGTTGACAAAGGCACCTAAGGCTTGCGCCTACCAACGTGCAAGGGGCGCCAGAGCCATATATGTCGAGGGCACCCGAGTCATACGCCTCGCGACACCACCAAGGACCCGCGTGCGCATGACCTCGCGACACTACCTGGGGTCCGCGCGCATGGCCTCGCGACACCACCAGGGACCCGCGCGCATGGCCTCGCGACACCACCTGGGGTTCGCGCGCATGGCCCCGCGACACCACCAGGGACTTGCGCGCATGGCCTCGCGACACCACCTGGGGTTCGCGCGCATGGCCCCGCGACACCACTAGGGACTCGCGCGCGTGGCCTCGCGACACCATCGGGGGTCTGCGCGCATGGCCTCGCGACACCACCAGGGGCTCGCGCGCCTCGCCTCGTGACACCACCAAGCACCCCGCGCCAAGGGTTGTGCATCATGGTTTCGCTCCAAGGGGCCTCGCTCAGGTGCCGTCTCGTGCGCCTAGGGGCCTCGCCCAGGTGCCATCTCGTGCCTCACGCAGCCACGGCCTCGCGCCTCGCACAGCTACGGCCTCGCGCAGCCATGACCCTCACCTAGTCTAGGTACCGTCTCACGTGCCTAGGGGCCTCACCCAGGTGGCGTCTTGCCCACCTAGGGGCCTCGCCTAGGTGCCGTCTCGTGTGCCTAGGGGGTCTTGCCCAGGTGACCGTCTCGCGCGCCTAGGGGCCTCGCCTCGCATGACCACACACCCCAAGGATTGTTGGTGGTGTCTCGACGGAAGCATCACGAGACACATCTCTACTCATTTTCATGGTGCCATCCCACAAGCTCCATAATTGCCAAGCACCTTGGAATAATTTAAGGGTGTCAACACTTGAAGCCCATGGGAATAAGAAACCTTGTGAGGATAAAAACTTGTGGCTCGAGGAGGCTGTATAGGTACGATATGCGCCTACGAACCAAGAAGAATTAGAGTACGGACATGATGTCCATGCCAGACAGGTAATGGTGGTACAAGAATGGTACATGGTACGAAATCCTTCAGCACGCTTATGAGGTCCGTACCAGACAAGTAGTGGAGGCATAATAAGGCACCAAGACAGGAGCACTTTTGCAGACCTCTGACACGTACTGGAGCAGACCACCACTCTTCCAGCACCACTACCACCTGTGTTGTTACCTTAACAATGTACTCATGTACTAATTGGTCCCAGGGGACCACCATGTATAAGGGGGCCATTAGAGCCCAGCTATAAATATAGCTTGACCCCTCAGAATAAGGGGTTGGAAAATTCATTGTAAGTTGAAGCTATTAAGTAATATACAGTTTTTACTCCATTGTTGGTCTGTGTTTATCCTTCCATAAATCCATTCTAAGTTCTCATCTTAATATCACTTGACTTATTTTTGAGTTTTCCGATCTAACTTCGTTGACGAGATTTCACCGTCAACAATACTCAACTTGCATTGCATATTTGCATGCCAATTATATCAAGTTCTAAGAACACGGGTGATCTAAAATAACTAAATAGGTAAAATTATACTAAAATGAGTATCTAATAAATGCTTTATCCTTCAAAAAAATTTACCTTCATCTATAGTATATAGCTATATTTATAACACACTATTCATCTATATAAACATATAATATTAATTTTTCATATTCTTTCTTACATTATTCACAAACACATAAGATCACACACACAAATATATATGTTCTTCTCCTTTTTTTATATATATATATATATATATATATATAGTTATATACCTATTAAATGAGTTTTCTTTATATTTTATAATATTATTATATTTTATTTTTTAAGAAATTTTTATTATTATTTTTTATGGGTGGTATTATAATATAATTATGTGATATGATATATAGGTAGATTTTATAAATATTAAAAAATATTATGATATTATTAATAGTTAAAGAAAATATTTAAAATTAATAGAAAATATTTAAAAATATAATATTTAAATGATATAGAGAAAAAAAATAAAGAAGCTGATATATATGGTGTAATGTAAAAGTTAGAGGTAAAATAGAAAAATGTTTTGAAGAAGTACTTTAAAAGATGAAGTAGAGCATCATTAGGAGTGCTCTAAGATATTGGATGCGAATATAGAAGTGATTTATGTTAGAATTTTATATGGACTAATATAATTACAAACATAATTCCATTATCACAATCATTTTCTAGAGTGCCTACAAATAGTTAAAGACCATAATAGGATGGTTAATATTCATCTAATTGCATTTGAGGCACATGGTAGCACCCTAAAGACTATAGGTTGGCCCATTAAACCATAGTGCACCATATCTAATAATATAAGCCCAATAGGCCCAATATACCCCTTAGGGTAAGAAGGCATACGAGACATATATATAGAATATATATGTTGTTGGGTGGTAATAAGCATGTGGTTTTGGTAAGGGTTGCTCTCCATAAGTTCTCTCTTGTATTGCGATTTTCTAATTTTGTTTGTGTAGATCGTGAGAGATTCAAAGATGAACATTGGAGACTCACTGTCATGTATGTTTTATCTATATATATTCAATTCAATACCCTAAATAAAGTTTGATCTTGCAGATTACATGAGCATGGTTTATTGTTATTGATTTCAGAATTGATAATGTTATAATGCTCATATGTTAGAAATATTATCAATTGGCATCAGAGATAGGTTCACTTGATTTTAGGGTTTGAAATTTTGATATATACCCAATTTTTTCAAAATCTGATTTTTTCACAAGAAATTTCGAAATCATGCTATGTTAATGGGGAAATCGGGTTTGATAATGAGTATTGGGTTTTAGCTATTTTTTTTTGGGCAAAAATTTCATGCATTGTTGTTGTGAAAACCGAGCTTTTCATGGAGCTCAACAATGGTGGAAACCCATTTTGGTTTTCATGTTGTTTTGACCCTTTTTGTTGGGAAATGAGGAGAATGGATATGCTAGGGTGGTCGACGACATTGAGAGAAAGAAAACCCAAGTCACGGTGGCCAAAACGGTGGCCGGAACCACTGATTTCAGTCGGGTCGGACCCACGGACTGAACCGGGTCGAGGCGACCCGCGAGCCTGAAAAATCAAGGTCAAGGACGACAGAAAACGACATGTCGTTTTGTCTCTATCAAACAAAAAACGACATGTCGTTTCTTCGGATAATGGGCTGTCGTTTTTCAAAACAACATGTAGTTTACAGAAAACGACATGTCGTTTTCCACAAACGACATGTCGTACAGATATATATTAAAAAAAAACAGAAGCTTTTTGGGCACGTGAGGGGTCCATTTTGGCCAAATTTTTACCATTTCACTCCTATTCTCATATCCTACTATTTGTATATGTTTATGCACAAGATTAATACATAGATTTGGTTTCATAACTGCATTTATATTTAATCTTTTGTGGCATAAATCTTATTATATATTGTCAACAATTATTGTTTATTTTCTTTCATGTCGTAAGAATAAGCATGTAAATTGTTTAGTAAAGAGGAACATTTAAATAATTATTTATTTAAATTTTGTGTTTTTTCCTCCAAAATTACATTAAGATCTATATAAGTAATTAATTATCCTATCGATAATAATTGCTTGGTAAGGATGCTTAATATGGTGAAGAAAATTTATTAAACGTTATGAATCACAATTTATCTATCCTTTCGATAGTAAATTAATGTATTTGATTATAATGTTTAATAGATTGTTCTTACCTGTGTATGAGTTCTATTTTGTGTGTTTGTCTAAGAACTCTAGCATACATAATGATCATTTGTTATTTTGTGATCATATATTGATGAGAAAAGAGCACAAATAACATGGTTTATCATAACATGTATTTAATATTTATTGCTCTTGTTTATCATTCAGCTGTAAGCATTCCTAGATCTCCTGCCGTCTTGACGCTGAATGCAACCAACCACAAGCAGTGGATTGAAAATATCACGATGAACTTGACCTTCATGAAAATGGACTTGGCCTTGAGAATTGATGAACCATCTAAGCCTGCTGATGATGCTACTGAGAAGGATAAGAAATCTTACGAGGACTGGGAACACTCCAATCGTTGTTGCTCGATGCTTATGAGATATCACATGGACGAATCCATTCGCGATAGTATTCCCAAGTCTGAAAATGCAAAGGATTTTCTTACTGCCATTAAGGAAAAGTATAAGAAATTCTCAAAGAATGAGAAGAATGAACACTTGAACATGCTACATCACACTATTTATGATGGTTCAAGTGACATTAGGGCTCACATTGACAAGCTCATGGGCCACTATCATAAACTTAAGGCCATGGATATGGACCTTGGTGAGGATTACATGGTGTGGTTGGTGATGGAGAACATTCCATCTCAGTTTGATTCAATCAGATCAATCTACAATGCTCAAAAGGAGCAATGGATTGTTGGGGAGATGTCTGCTATTCTTGCCAAGGAAGAGGAGGACATGAGAAAGGGAAGGGCAAGAAGTATCTCCATGGTGACAAATCCCAATAATTCTCACAAGAGAAAGTTCACTCCTAGTAACTCTAGTGACCAAAAGCATCATAAGAAGAAAACAATTAGTTCTAAAGGGAGTGGACAGTCAGTCTCATCTTCTACTGGTCATAAGAATGAGTTTTTCAAGGGAAAATGCAACTTTTGTCAAAACTTTGGGCACAAGAAAGCTGATTGTCGAAAGCTCAAAGCTCACGTAGAAAAGAAAGGCAGTGACAAGTCGAAGAAGACCGAGTAGTTTGGAGCAACATGTGTACATGGGAGACGATACAAAAGTCAAAGTTGAATTTTTGGGGACAGTTAGATTACAATTGAATACATGACACTTCTTGGAATTACAGGATGTTGCTTACATACCCTGTATTAGGAGGAATTTGATTTCTGTATCTATTCTGGATAGACTGGGTTATAATCTTCATTTTGGAACTGGAAAACTTAATTTGTATCGTGACTCTCTTTTGGTTGGCAATTGAATTTTATGTGGAAACTTATATAAACTTGTTTTGCATGATGTTACTCCTATTGTTTCTACTTCTCTTAATACTGTTGTTGGTTCTAATCGTGCAAGGTTAGATTTAAAATCTTCTATGTTGTGGCACAAACGTTTAGACCATATCTCTAAAGATAAAATGCAAAGGTTGGTGAAAGATGGGGTTCTTCAAGATCTATATTTTTCAGATTTTACTGCCTGTGTTGATTGTATTAAAGGAAAGTTAACTGCCAAGGTTAGAAAGAACAAGTCAGACAGGTGCACAGATGTATTGGAGCTTATTCATACTGATATTTGTGGGCCTTTTGTTCCGCCTGCTATGGGTGGTTATAAATACTTTATCACCTTCATTGATGACTTTTCCCGGTATGGCCATGTTGAGCTCATTCATGAAAAATTTGAATCTTTAGATGCGTTTAAGATTTTTAAGACGAAAGTTGAGCTTCAAAAGGGGAAGAAGATGATAGAGGTGGAGAGTATTATGGACGTTATGATGAAAGTGGAAGGAACCTCGGGCCTTTCGCTAGGTACTTACAGGAATGTGGCATTGATGCAAGATATACAATGCCAGGAACACCCCAACAGAATGGAATTGCTGAAAGGAGAAATCGCACTCTTCTTGACATGGTGAGATGTATGTTGATTCATTCTAGTTTGCCAGAGTTTTTATGGGGTGAGGCATTAAAGACTGCAGCTTATATCTTGAATCAAGTGCCCAGCAAGTCTGTCCCAAAGACGCCTTATGAGCTATGGTCAAGTAAGAAACCAAGCTTGCGTCATTTTCATGTTTGGGGTTGCAAAGCAGAAGTGAGGCCCTATAATCCACAGTCTAAGAAACTTGATCCGAAGACCATTAGTGACTATTTTGTGGGCTACACCATTGGATCAAGGGGTTCCAGATTTTATTGCCCATCTCACACCACCAGGGTTATAGAATCAGATAGGGCTGTCTATTTTGAGGATGAATTTGGTTCAAGTCAAGGGTCAAGAGAAATTGTTTTCAGGGAAGAACGCATTTTTGTCCCTGTACCTGTCGCTTCCGCTCCTACTAATGACCCTGTGATTAAACAGATTCCGGTAGAAACTCATGATGAATCTCAAAATCAAGAACAAGGTGAAAATCTTGATATTGGGGATGATGAAGCTATGGTGAGAAGATCACAGAGAACCCGCAGGTCTGCTATTCCTAATGACTACCTTGTCTATTTACAAGAACATGAGTTTGATGTGGGAGACACTTTTGAGCCAGTTACCTATCAAGAAGTTATGAATAGTCCTCAATCTGTATTGTGGATGGATGCAATGAAAGATGAGTTGAATTCTATGTCACAAAATGAAGTTTGGGAGTTGGTTGAATTACCCAAAGGTTGCAGACCCATTGGGTGCAAATGGGTGTATAAGATCAAACGTGACTCGAATGGGCAAGTGGAAAGGTATAAGGCTAGGCTTGTGGCTAAAGGCTATAGCCAGAGAGAAGGTATTGATTTCAAAGAAACCTTTTCACCTGTTTCCACCAAAGATTCGTTGCGAATCATTATGGCTATAGTTGCTCATTTTGATCTAGAACTCAATCAAATGGATGTGAGGACTGCCTTCTTGAATGGAGATTTATTTGAAGATGTTTACATGACTCAACCTATTGGTTTTGAGAAGTCTGGCAAAGAACACATGGTTTGCAAGCTCAAAAAGTCTATCTATGGGCTTAAACAAGCATCAAGGCAGTGGTATCTCAAGTTCGATATGATTGTCACTGCAAATGGCTTCAAGGAGAATGTAGTAGATCAATGTATATACACGAAGGTCAGTGGGAACAGCTTTATTTTTCTAGTATTGTATGTTGACGAAATCCTGCTTGCATCTAATAATTCTGATCTGTTGTCTGAGACAAAACAACTTTTGTTTAGCCATTTTGATATGAAGGATCTTGGTGAGGCTTCCTATGTGCTTGGGATTCAGATTCTTCGGGATAGTGCTAATGGCATTCTTCGTTTGTCTCAGAAGACTTACATTGATTGGATCTTGAAAAGATTCAATATGCATGCATGTTCTCCTGGGAAGGCACCAATAGTGAAGGGTGACAAGTTCTCAAAGGCTCAATGTCCACAAAATGAAAAAGAAAGAGATGAAATGAAAGTCGTTCCTTATGCGTCATTGGTTGGTAGCTTGATGTATACTCAAGTATGCACACGCCCTGATATTGCTTTTGTTGTCGGCGTGTTGGGTAGATACTTGAGTGATCCTGGTCTTAGCCATTGGAAAGCGGCTAAGAAAGTCATGAGGTATCTTCAGGGTACAAAGGATCATATATTGACTTATCGGCGAGCTGACACTCTTGATATAGTTGGGTTCAGTGACGCCGATTATGTAGGATGCGTGGATGATAAAAAGTCCACTTCAGGCTACATTTATATGATGGCTGGAGGAGCTGTTTCATGGAAAAGTGTCAAGCAGACACTCACAGCTTCTTCTACGATGGAGGCAGAATATATGGCGTGTTATGAGGCTACTTGTCAAGCAATATGGCTGCGGAATTTCATTTCAGCATTGAATGTTATAGACTCTATTTCGAGGCCGCTGAAATTGTATTGTGACAACTCCGCAGCAGTAGCTTTCTCTAAGAACACTAGGAGTACTTCTTGCTCAAAGCATATTGATATAAAGTACTATTTTGTTAAAGAGAAAGTCGCTGAGTCCCTCATTTCTATTGAGTACACGCCTACCACTAGCATGTTAGCAGACCCACTAACGAAAGGCTTACTTGTATGTGTGTTTTTAGAGCACGTTGCCCGAATGGGATTGTCAAGAGCCTAGCTTGTTAAGCTTAGTGGGAGTTTTGTTATTTATGTATTGGACATGCTAGTATTTTGTATGAATTGCTTATAGCTTGTGTTTTGTTCTGAACATGCATAATGATAATTGAAGTCACTTCTTATTGTTGCTATTACGTATACATGTTTATATATGTATATACTATTGTTCATCGAAGTGACAGGTACGAAAGGAGATGAATGCGCATAGTCTCAAATTAATGTACCACATGCATGTTTGGTTTAATGATTGTTATTGTATTTGAATGTCTTCAAGACCGAATCATAAATAATATATGTATCCTATCGATATGATATTATATATGATTTATTAGACTGTCTTTTAGTGATGGACAATATTATGGTGGTTTGATTATATTGTCCAAGTGGGAGAATGTTAGAATTTTATATGGACTAATATAATTACAAACATAATTCTATTATCACAATCATTTTCTAGAGTGCCTACGAATAGTTAAAGACCATAATGGGATGGTTAATATTCATTTGATTGCATTTGAGGCACATGGTAGCACCCTAAAGACTATAGGTTGGCCCATTAAACCATAGTGCATCATATATAATAATATAAGCCCAATAGGCCCAATATACCCCTTAGGGTAAGAAGGCATACGAGACATATATATAGAACATATATGTTGTTTGGTGGTAATAATCATGTGGTTTTGGTAAGGGTTGCTCTCCATAAGTTCTCTCTTGTATTGCGATTTTCTAATTTTGTTTGTGTAGATCGTGAGAGATTTAAATATGAACATTGGAGACTCAATGTCAGGTATGTTTTATCTATATATATTCAATTCAATACCCTAAATAAAGTTTGATCTTGCAGATTACACAAGCATGATTTATTATTATTGATTTCAGAATTAATAATGTTATAATGCTCATATGTTAGAAATATTATCAATTTATTGTGGGAAACATCTCAATTATCTTACCTTTCATCTTCCATTTGATTGATTTTCTTTTGGCATTTTGATCAAGTACTTAAATAACTAGGCTAGGCGTGGGATAGAATGTGCCAAAATTATGGAATCCAATTCAGCTAAAAAACAAATAGAAAAAAGTAATATTAACATTGCCCTATATAGATACTGGATCCTTATTAATGCAAGTTGTCCTTTTCCAAATGGTTATATACTTTAACATTTTTGTTATGATTCCTATTACCTCATATTCAATCTTTTCTAGAGTCTAGTGGATGATTCCATGGCCCACCGGCCAGATGTGATTTTGACACACATGGACATGGGGAAAAATAATATCATTTTAATAAATTATTCAACTCGTAAAATTAATGCACAATTATTTCATTATAATTTGTATATTTTAAGTGGGTAGTATTCTAAGCATATGCATTTAGTACTATATACACATGTAGGGGTAGATCTACCCTAATAATAGTTACATTCATTGGAATTGTTAATTATTGGAAGCCTAAATGCATCAAATTAAATTAGTAAATACATAAATAAAGTATGCAGTAAATGACATGATCTATTTTTTTTTTTACGAAAATAAAGACCACAAAATTTGCTGCCATATATAAATTAGGGATACTTAGGATGAAAAATAATTCAATTACCCCGAATCAATTCAAACTAATTTAATTATAAAAAAATTGATATTCAATTATAATTAGATTTTATTAAATTTGTAAAGTTGGATGTTAATTTAATTGAATCGGATAACAGATAAGACTATGAAAATCCAATTAGAAACAGATCCAATCCAATTAAGATAATATATTATTTTTATATATATCATATTGATTATAAATATATTTAATTTTCTTATTTTTTTTTATAGTATTTAGCACTTTGGAGATATTATTGTTGTTGTTGTTTTCATGTTATGTTATTATAGCATTTTAGTTATTAGTTTTGAGATATTAGTAATAAAAATTTAATGGACTTAAAAACTTAATATTTCAAGGACTTAACGTGGCAATTGTAAAGACTTAATTTAATATTATTACTATATAGTGTAAAGATAAAATAAATTATTTAATCTAATTACCAATTTAATTATAATCGGATTGAATTTGATTTTTAAGCAAAATTGAATTGAATTGAATGACTAATATCCAACATTTAATTAAATCTGATTATTACGAATAAAAATACTTGATAAGATCGAATAAGCACCCTGTTATATATTTTTATATATATACGAGATTCTATATCCACTGATAATAATTTTCATGGAAAAAACGACAAAATAATAGAAAAGGACAATTTTTTAATATTTTCCAACTTAATAGGATTCCAATTCTTATGTCTTTCACCACTTGATTGAAATGAAATATGACATCGATGGGCCGGACTAAATTATTGCCCATATTTGCATGATACATTTTGCAAAATTTTGAAAAATAAAAAAAATAAGAAAGGATAAAAAAAAAATTTGGGTGGGTAAAAAAAAATTGTGCAGAGACATGATAAGATGCTGTTGGAAGCATGTTTAATGGAATATAATATGATATCTATAGGTAGTGACAGATTATGAGTATTGATTCTATTGCCAAATTAAAATTATTTTAGAAATTAAAATAATGATTAGTTAATCAATATGCATTTTGATTTGAGGCGTATCAAATTAGATTTTAAAGATTTTTCACCAGTTGGAGGTGTAGGGAACTTGACTCAACTACTTGTGTATGCCTAATTAATTATGTTTTCTGTCTACCTCATTCCATCGTGCCAGACTTGTGTATGCCTAATTAATTATATTTTCTGTCCACCTCATTCCATCGTGCCAGTTCTTATCCTTTATTTTTTTAATAAGATTTCCAAGAACATCAATATTTTTTAGATATTACCAAAAGTCACTTGCAACAAACGTTTTTGTTAAGATAGATTAATTAATCTTTGAAAATGTTGTGTTTCTATAATCATTAATTGGGAAATGTGGATTATTAAAAGTCGGTCAAATATATTAACTTTCAAGGATCTTATCAATGTAAAAAAATTGATGAATATATATATTTCCTTGATTTAATGTTTCACCAATATATATACACACACATGTATTTAATGTTGCAATTTTTTATTTCATACTATTGTGACTAATTAACGTTAATTGAAAAGTCTCCGTAATCAAAAGTATAAAAGAATATCCCTAAATTAAAGTTAAAAATATTAGAATAGAAGCCATTAAATAATAAAGATTCTAAGTGAATATTCACTATGATATTGCTTTTCCCTTTTAAGTCACATCAACCACTGTTATTGTCAGAACTTTTTTTTTTTTTTAAAAACTGGTCAGAACTTATTTCCAAGACCCAATCGATCAAAGTTCAAAATTCAAAACAAAAGTTAAGGAATATCATATACCATGAATATAGTAGTTTACTTTTATTATCACTAAACGTTGGGTGGGAGATTTAGGCTACACAACATGGAAGTAGCCTTTCCTTACCTAAACGACATAATTAAAGTACTAATACTTAGCACACCACCAACACAATTTATCCTATATATGTACACTTTGGTAGTGTGTGCGATTCAATGAGCTCCGTTGTTGAGGTGCTTCTAGGCTCCCACGATGGCTGCTTTCAGTCTTCTCTTCAATTCAGTCCTATTAAAAAAGAAAAAAAAAGTGTGTTAAGATTATTTTTTATACCAACCAACTAGACTAGAAGGTTAAAGGATTTTCGCACCACCAAATGACCTAGCTAGGTGGGTCTCTCTCATCATATTCTCCATCACTCTTCGCCATTTTAGGAAAACTTGATTGGGTGAGCGAATGGTCAAATTATATGCCGTTCCAATACAATCCCAACGTAGTGTCGATCGAATCGTTCACTTGGAATGATCAAAATTTATATGTAGATTCGTCACTTTAGTCCGGAGGAGTTAATCCACACCGTACGTAGTCACCATTTTTTCCCTAATGACTATTTTTCTATTAGGATAAATGAAAAAGGAAAGTAAAATCCGAAAGAGAAAATTACCTCATGAGGTGCCTGTCAAGAGAGGAAGCAGATAAGAGACCCCTATTCTCTTCAGCCCTTCGCAAAAGATAAGGCATCACCATATCTATAGGCCCAAACGGCATATACTTGCTCACTTGAAACCCTGCGTTTCGTAAACCAAACGACAGCGACTCTGCCATCCCATAAAGCTGCGCGAATTCAAGCCTATGGTTCACTTTTCCAATCCCCAAATCACGGGCTTTCACCGCGGCCAGTCTCCCTGTCGTTTAGTAAAAACATACAATATTAAAACCACGCTTCAAAAATAACACTTTTACGCCCGCCAAATGTTTGATTAAATTTTTTGTTTTTTACCTGACTCAACATTATGGCTCGCAAGAACCAAAGCGCCGGACCCATTAGCGATTTTTTCGAGCATGAAGGAAGCACAGTCGTTGTAACAGTCATGAGTGTCCTGAATACTGTTGTGAATGGGAGATTCATAGCCCAGAGAAGTAGCTATCTTGGTCTCGCTGGACATATAAGCTCCTCTCACAACTTTGAACCCCATTTGGACTCCCATTCCCTCAGCGGCCTTTGTAGCCAGAAGCAACCTATCTTTTGCGTCCTTGAGGTAAGTTTGGATGGTTCCATACACAATCGGACTGTCATTTTTATTGTACGCAACCGCTGAAGCATACGTTAAATAGTCAATGATGGGTTGAATCGAAGTGTGCTCGGCATCAACCGAGAGAGGGACATTGGCCTCGGCGCATTTTTGACACAGTTTGAGGAGTCTCTCGTAGCCTAAGTGAAGGTCTCTCTCTTCTTCTTGGGTTAATGGTTCTGGTTTTTTAAGGGTGTGGTACATTGGGGTGGAGTCTGCGAAAATGGGCAAGCTGTCGAGCTTCCATGGGAGATCAAACGAAGGGTCCTGGTGATGCCATCTAAGCAAATCACTGGCTTTCTCAAGCACACTCATGGGGCAAATTGCCGTGATTTTCACAATGATGAAACTCGCCTGGTAGGTAATTAAATCACAATCAGATATTAGAAACCAAAAATATGTCATTTTCACAAAAAATGAAACCAAACTTCACGTGACGAAATCAAACATAGATTGACATATAATATGGATAACTCTTGAAAAAGTCAAAGTTTTGATTTGAATTACAGATAGCGTAATGAAAAATAATTATTCCAAGTTTAAGTGGTATCTAAACAAGACCTTCCCTTATCACAAAAAAGTTGGGAAATTAATAAAAAACATTATCTTAAACCGACAAAAGCCACCCCATTTCCAATTTTCTCATTTGTCAAAAGAATATACCATAATATTGGAGCTTTGATTATGTATATGGTTTTACATAATATATATATTTGTTATAAAAGTTTGAAGAACCCAACTTGCTTGTCAACTAAGTAATACTAAGGCTAGTAGGGAGCAACCTCATCAAATTGACACGAATACTTCTCTCAAAGCTGGAACTGGACTGTTACATATCCCAGGTGTGGACATGCATGGGCATGTGTATACACAACAACAACTGTAACTAGTTCAATCAAAATCTCAAGGGCTCCACAAGACACGTGGCAAAAATTATACCCACAATATACGTGGATCCACGTATTTAAAGGAATCTTAATTAATATATATTTTTATATTTTAATACCTTTTGATTACTTACCTACTCATAAAAACGGCAACAGTCATTTTTTTTTGCCGTGGTTAAACGGTCAAATAATTCCATTTATTTTTATTTTCATTGGCTGAAAATTATAAAGGTATATATTTCGTTTATTGATTGATTAGACCACGTTAATTATTTTCGTACCAAGAAAATTTCTAACAAAGCTGTTAATTTTTTTTTAAATAATGAAAATAAATAGTAACAACTTACAGAGGAAGGAGGAAGAGACTTGGTTGATTCAACGGTGCGAAGAAAGCCTTCAAGATTACGATCGCATGACTCGTTATCGGCGGCGTACTCCAACGCGTACACCAGCATACCTCTTAGACCGGCTTCGCGAAGCTTCAAGATGGTTTGGCCGGCGGCGGCCGTGTCCTCGCCGGCGCAAAAATGCTCAAAAAACGTGTGACGTATGGTTTCCATAACGACGTTCCTTACCAACTCCGTCTCCATCAGCTTAGATTTCATCACCCACATTCCCAAGTCTACCACGGACTCGATCGCCGCGACGTGGAGGTTTGCCGACGCCCTCAGCAGCCTCTTCGTCGGAATTGAAGAGAACAGTTTCTGAGTGTTGTACACGTCAAACACCCCGGGGCCTCCAGTTTGGAATTCCTCTACGACGGACGTATCAGATTTCTCGGCGAAATTAAGCGGCGGAACGGCCGGAGCTGAGAAGGCCGAGGATGAGGCCGCCGAGTTTAGAGGCCTGGTGAAGTAACGTAGGCTTCGCAGGAGGTTTCCTCGGGGAACACGGCTGGCCATCAATGGCTGAAGAAAGTGTATTGATCTTTCGTTCTAATTCTCTCTCTTCAAAAAGCTATTGTTTTTCTACAAATAATTTTAGTGTTTCTTTAATTGCTTTTCACAATTTTCGGTTTGCAAAGATCAATGGTAGGAATGGAGCATTATATAGAAAATATTTTCCTTTTTCTAAGTACGATGGGTACTTTGGTAATTTCCAAAAGTTGGGGAGAGAGTTTAAGTCCGCTTTGGCATTCTCTAGTCTCTACGAGTTCAAGTGTACAAAAATTACGTTGACCGCTAGGGAGGAGATGTTTGACTTTTTGGCCTTTAATAAGGGTTTTGATCGGCTGAAGTTGATAAATGGAGGCAAGTGGAGTTAATCTCACACCCTGACGCGCCAAATCTGTAAACGTGGGTTCGCACGACGATCCCGCTAAAGAATTGACGATTGAGCGTATTCCTTGAGAGAGTTTGTTTTGCACGCGCTTACCAGAGAGTGAATATGTGCGAGTAAATTAGTAGCTGTGAATTTAGTATACTTACGTGGATCCACGGAATCTTGATCACTCGAAGATTCCAATAGCTGACGCCAGCTTTCCCATTCTACGTGATGTAAAACTTATTATTTTCCCTTTACATTTAAAGTAAAAAAAAAAGATAACATCTTAATTCAAAAAAGAAAAGAAAAAGAATAATAAAATTTAAACAATTATATGTAACTTACCCTTCTCTTTTCTAAAATAGAAAATAATAATCATAATATTAAATACAAAAATATGTTTACATTTAAAATTAATTTTTGGGGAGAGAGTTTAACTCTCATCGCCCTTGGCAGCGGAACTGGCTGCAATCCGTGAGGGGGTGCGTCTGGGCGAGCAGCTGGGTTTGAGGGCGTTCTGTGTAGAGTCGGACTGTTCTAATGCTGTGGCTCTTGTGAAGAGGCCGGAGGTGTTCTGCAGTGAGTTGGAAGGTCTGATCTGCGACATCAAAAGAATGACTGGAATTTCTCGCTGCATTGATTTCCAGTTTGTGGGTAGGGAGGCAAATGCTCTTGCTCACGGTTTAGCAAAATGGTACTCCTTCAGAGGAGTCTCTGCTGTTTGGAAAGGGAGTGTTCCCTTGGATCTGGTTCACATTTTTTCGGCTGATATGCCTTAACTGCTCTGTTCTGGTTTCTTGTTTTTAGTGAATGAAAGTCTTTCTTTTCAAAAAAAAAAAAAAAAAAAAAAGAATAAATGAATTTTCGCCCCCTAAACTATCAACACTACCTTATTGTGTCCCATATACTTTTCGCGTTGTTTTAAATTCCATGAACTATTACCATTATATTATTGTGCTCCTTCTGTTAGTTTTCATCTTACATGACTAACAAAGTGATGATTTGACATTTAAGGCAGTGTTGTGGCATTGACACGTCATTGCCACATATATAATTAAAATTTTAAAAATATAAAAACTATTTCAAAAGATTAAAAAAAATAAAAAATAACTTAAAAATTATTAAATCTATTTTTTTTTTTTACTTTTTTCTTTCTTTCGTCTCATCCATTTAAAAATTATAATTTAATCATAATATTTAAAATTAAGTAAGTAAAAATAGAAAAAAGAAAAAAAAGAGTAAAAAATATATTTTTTAATAGGAAAATATATTTAATAAAAAATCTATTTTACTAAAAAATGATTAAATATCTTTTCTTATTAAAATATTACTCTTTTTTTTTTCTTTCTATTTTTACTTTTTTTTTTCTTTCTTCTCCTCTATTTAAAAATTATAATTTTTCTTAGTATTTAAAATTAAATAAGAAAAAAAAGAATTAAAAATAGAAAAAAAAAGAAAAGAATTTAAAAAAGTATATTTATAAACATGACATAACATGACAATGTCACGTCACTGCCTAAAGTGTCATATTAATACTTTGTTAGCCATGTAGGATGAAAACTAACCGAAGGGACACAATAAAATAATGGTAATAGTTTCAAGAAAATTTAAAATAACATAAAAAGTTTAGAGGACATAATAAGTATTAATAGTAGTACAGGAGCAAAATTCTATTTATTCTAAAAAAAAAATAACATCTAAACAATTAATTAAGTTAATTGCTAAATAGATATTTAAAAATACGATGAATAAATATATTTTTTTTGGAAATAAAATCCGACATTATATGCAACCACTTTTTACCTATCTATATTCATAATAATTAATGATGTATAATTTAGGCAAGTGTGTGTATGGGTTAAAGACAAATAATATTAATGAATTAATATACACACGTATATTAAATTATATATTAATGTATGGCGGTGATAATTATAACTCTTTTTTGTTGGGTATGAATGTATGATGACGAGGCTCATCTCAATATGTGGATCGAAGGTTAAGGTGCACCTTGAATATTTGGTGGATGTTTGGTAGTAGTAAATTTCCGGATTTGAAGGTAAAATTAGTCTTAAAATGCAACTAATTAATTAAGGGATGTTTTCATAAATATGATTTTTTAGCCATTAATATCCAAAAATATGGTAATTAAAATTATTTTTAGGGGTGAACATTTGATCCGCAAAACCCGAAAACCCGCCCGACTCGAACCCGGAAAACCTGTCAAATTCGGGTCTAATCCGACCCGAACCCGAAATATATTGGGTCGGGTTCAGGTTTAATAATCAAGCCACGTCGGGTTCGGGTGTAACTCGAAACCCGACCAAAAATTAAAAAAAAAAATCTGAACTGAGAAGAGAACCCGACCTTTTTTTTTTCTTCTTCTCTTTCGTTTCATTCAAGAAGGCAGCCTCCCACAGCAGCCTCCTCACCTCTCCTCAAGCACGGTCGCTGACTCGCCGAGTGTCACTGACTGCCGACCCATCGAGAGATGAGAGCCTCCCTCACCCTCAGCACTCACGCGGCGGCGGCACCATCAGACCAGATTGCACGGCCGGCCACCACTAGCAGCACGCCTCAGCGCCTCGCCTCGCCAGCAGCGGTCCGGTAAGCACGACCACCTTGAGTATATATATTTACATTTAGTATATATATATATATATATTTTTTCTTTCAGTAAATCAGTTAGTATATATGTTTTGTAAAATTTGTGCTTGAATATATATATTTACATTTAGTATATATATATATGTATATATATATTTTCTTTTTGTAAATCAGTTAGTATATATGTTTTGTAAAATTTGTATTTAGATAAGTTTGGTATTGAAACTTGGCTTGGGGCTACTAGGTGTTGCAATCGGCCAAAACAATTACTTTTTTTTTATACTTTTTTTATTTTATTGTAAAGTTTTGATTTTTGATTTTTGATTTTTTTGAATGAATGAATGTTTCATACAAACAAAGTCTTTCAAGTTCCAACAAATTAGAATTACTTTATGACTTTGTTTTTTTTTTTTCAAAAAAAAAAAATCACACTTATCCATTAATAACATAGTTTAATATAACTCTTACATTAAAAAATATAATCACAACTTTTAAATGTTAAATAAAAATAAATATAAACTTAAATAATGTTAAATAAAAGTATGGACTATTATAACTCACAATGTTTCTTTTAGCAAATAAACAACCATATTTTTGGAAAAAGATGGTATTTTTGAAAAAAAAAAGGCATTTTTGCAAATCTGGGCTTTTCGGCCCAAAATCACAAATGGCCCAGCCAACCCGAAATGAAACCCAAACCCGAACCCGAAAAAACCCGAAAATTTTGGATCGGTTTCGGTACCATTTTTCTTAACCCGAAACCCGCAAAACCCGAACCCGATGAACCCGAAACCCGAAAATCCGACCCGTGTGCACCCATACTTTTTTTAGTTTGTATGGACAAATTTAATTAAGAAAAATCAGATTATGGGAAAAAAATATGGCATAATAATGAATTTTTTACAAAAATATGGAGAAAAAATCCCATAGAAAGGAATACAAGTTTTAAAAAACCATAAAATAATACTTGTAAAGAAAAAGCTATATTTTTTAAAACTTTATTAAAAAACCCATATAAAATATAATTTTCACATTAATTAAATCTACCAGGCCTCATGCATACTCATCCCATATTATTCCTAAGTTAATTATACTCTTCTCTTTAATTATCCAATTATATATATGATGCTATAAATGCTATGCCAATTCTTATCCCAAAGACATTTATTGATCGATAGAGTTTTAGTGGTGTACCAAGTGTAACAAGTAATTGTTATGGGATTCGATTCCCTCAAGGAAGTTGCAAGATTGGTTAATTAAAAGTAGTGCTTTCCTCATTGGTTTGGACTATTTTGAAAGTTGGATTCATTAATCAAACCAATATGAATGAAGAATCTTCTCTAATTCCCTTCCACATTTTAGATTTCATAACTTTAGAATTCGATATTAAGTTTTAGTGGTGCACCAAGTGTAACAAGTAATTGTTATGGGTCCATTACTCCATTTATTTATTCGCTTCCCCCAAGGAAGTTGCAAGTCTTTGTTAATTAAAAGTAGTGCTTTCCTCATTGGTTTGGTCTATTTTGAAAGTTGAATTCATTAATCAAACCAATATGAATGAAGAATCTTTTCTCATTCGCTTCCACTTTTTAGATTTCATACTTTAGAATTTGATTTTAAATTTATATATATATATATAGTTTTGGTTGTGTACAAAAATATACTATTTATTAAGAAATTTAAAGATATAAATTCAAAATAAATAATTTTTTTAAATGCTCTCTCTGTATATATATAAATATGTTACCATAATGTATATATAGTTTCCTAAAAAAATATTAACGTACAGCAACAGCCGCATTCCTTTTTATATATATACTAGGCAATGAAACCGCACTTCGCTGATTATGTTTTTAAAAAATAAAAAAATATATTAATATAATAAAAAAATTATTGATACAAATAAATATAATAAATAATATTAATATTTTAGATACATTTTTTATTATATTATTGTTATTGTTTTTTTTTAAAAAAAAAAATCAATCAACGTGGTGTGTGACTTAGTATAAAATGTTTTTATATTGAGATGTACGTATTTTTTTAATTTTAATTTATTTTGTATATTTTTGTATCTAACCATTTATCTTTCCAAATTATTATATTTTATATTTGTTCATCAAATCAAGTTATAAATAAAATTTATAAAAGGGGAGAATTATATTGTTTTAACATTTTTTTTTGTTGACAATTTTCTTGTAATGATTTAGTCTAAGCACATCATTAGATCAACTTCCAAAAGATCAAACAAAAACACTACATCCATAAGTGTTGCAATTTATAAATGGGTAATTAATTTGATTGCAAAATGTATAATATAATTATATATTGATTAGAAACTTTTTTATGAAATGTATATGAATGTTTTTTTGTCCTGCATCAGTCTCCTTCAATCGTCAAAATAAGTAGTTTCCAAAACTTGCCTAGCCTTAATCTAACTTTCATCTCTTCCTCTTATGCAAAATAGCACAAGACTCATTCTTACTTTAAGTTCAGTGATGGAACTATTTCTGACTTACAATATACTCATCTCCCTTGCGACTCAATGATAACATATAAGCTTGGCATGCACTTTAAATGTCAAAACATCTCTCATTATTGGGCCACCAAAATTAATTGATCATCATATCATGTATGCTTAATGATAAAAAAATATATATCATTAGAATAGGAATTCAACAATGAAAAATATGAGGCCTATCTCTGAAGCTCGTGCTTTGAATTGTCCTCCAAGAGGCTTTAATAAAGAAAAAATACTTTTAGAAAGAATTTGTAGAAAGGAATAATGAGTTGCAAAGAAAGTGATGATAACTCTAGCAATCTAAGAGAAAGATACTATACACACAAAAATTTGATTGAGATGCCATGCAAAAAATGACGATAATCATTTATAACAATTGGATAATATATAATGGGGAATTCTTTCATAGGGGCTTCACTTTAAGCCCTACCGGTAGGGCTCTCAGTGTTTCTCAACCCGAGAATAGTTTTCGGCGTGACCTTTTTTTATGACCATGTATATTGTAGCTATTTAAAGCATCCTGCAAATTTTCAGAAAATTCTGAATAATTTACAGTACTGAAAAATAGGTTCAAACATGTTGTTGCACGCGTGACTAATTTTTTTTATGCGCGTGGAAAACAACGTGTTTGAACCTAGTTTTCGGTACTGTAAACTATTCAGAATTTTCTGAAAATTTACAAGATGCTTTAAATAGCTACAATATACACGGTCATAAAAAAAAGTCGCGCCGAAAACTGTTCACGGGTCGAGAAACATTGAGAGCCCTACCGGTAGGGCTTAAAGTGAAGCCCCTGTAGAAGAATTGTCCAATATATATATATATATTTAAAAAACTTGTATAAAGGTTGATGATGTGTGAGAATGAAATAGTATAATTGTAGAAAAATTAATTAGTATATGTTTTTCACTTGATTAATTGAGTGAAGAATCAAGTGAAATAAATAATTATAAAATGGATACATCTATTTATATCTATATATCTATGTATATAAATTTGAACTCGCATAGATAATGTAGAGTGTAAAAATGTCACCTCTCTTGTAGATTAAGTAAAAGATTTAATCTTTTTCCATAACCAAAATAATGAAAAATAAAATAAAACCCCACCAATCCAAAGATTTAATCTTTTTCCATAAACAAAATAATGAAAAATAAAATAAAACCTCACCAAGCCAAACTTATTCCTCTAATATACCAATATCTATATTATATATATGTGACATTTATTAATTAATTTATAATTTGTTTACTAAAAACCAACAAATCTTTTTTTACTTGTGTTAAATAAACAAAACATTAAAACTTGTGATAATCTCTCTCTCCAATTTTTTAAAATTCTATTTGTATAGCACATAATTCTTCTTCAACTTTTATTCTTTCAAGTCATGGGCAACATTCTTCCTATCCAGTGGTTTTCTTCATGATATAGTGTTCTTGTAACGTCGCAAATTACCTAATAAGACTTAGGGCCTTGACTAAGGGGTCAGGACGACAAATTATGTGATTATGTGATATATATGTGTATATTATAATACGACTTGATATGCGTGTTTAGGTGTATTAAATATGCATGTGGACCCATTTCTGATTAAAATGGAAATTTTTGTAATTTGGCCTGTTATGGGTATATTTGGCATATATGTTATATATGTGTGAGACCACATCATTATGTGGATATATTTGGGTTACTTGGTACGAGACGATCCTAGGGAGCAAGCTAGTGGGAAAGTCACAACGGGACCAATACTTGACTCAGAGTGAGTCAAGAGGTATATTGGGTATTTAGTACATTACCGAGTTAATGGGTTTGGGAATGATGATTTGATGATATATTGGTAATTAGTGAGATCAGGAGGGAATTATGGGGATTTTGACTATTTGGTTCCCGGGGACGTTTTTGGGTACCCGAGCATTGAGATTTGCTTGAGGTTACTTAAGATTGAAGTAACCTAACAGAATAAATAAAAGAACGTATAGTTCTCTCGCTCTCGCTCTCCCGTTCTCTCATTTGGTGTTCGATATCATTTTCGAAGGAAACTCGAGTTTTAGGACTTAGATTCAGGTAAGGTTAGAGTCATAATGATTCTACGGAAAATTAGAAGCTTGTTAGCTAGAGGATTTAACTGGGAAACGACTTAATTAGAGGTAATCCAAGCTTTAAGTTTTAAATTTTTGAGTTTTTAATCTTTGATTGGATTTTATGTTTTGATGAGTTTTTGAATTGTTTGGGACTTGGGTTTTGATGGCTTTGGGCCATGAAGTTGATTGGGAACTTTGTTTTTGGGATTTGGATATGTTTGGATAGATTTATGGAGGGTTTTGAAATGAGAAAAATGGAGAAAATGGTTGGGTTTGAGGTCGAGCCACGACCTTGTTCTTGGGCGCCACGGCTCAGGCTTGAGGAATGAGGAGAATAGGCTACTGGGAAATTAGGGCAGCGGCTCCTGGTAGGAGCGCCACGGCCCGCGAAACATGCAGAAAAGGGAAGGGGCCTCTGTCTTAGGCGGGCCGTGGCTCAGGGGCTTGGGGTTGCGACAATTAAGGGAATTTTTTGGCCAAAATGGGTTTTTAGTGATGGGAACTTATGTTGGGTTTTATGCCCTTAATAAAACCATATTTCTTATGTAACACGTTATTATTATCAATAAAAGAAGTAGAAATCATTTTGTTTATTCAATTGCACTGTTCGCTTGTTTTATTACATGTTTATTCAATTAATACAAACATTCATAAAATCCAGAACATATGGATAGTTACAATTATAGTGACTAGGTCACAATGGATTATAATTGTAATTATATGTTTAAAAGAACGAGTCCTAGATTAGACCAGTGCATTGGATTTTCACTGATTAGGAAATCTACAATATGATCTACTTACACATTAGGAGTGTGATGTCTTGTCCAAGCCATTGACCAAGTAGATATGATCGGATGTATTTGGTTACATCGGCCTAGGACCGATATTGATTATTGATTATTGATTGATAAATAAGTATCATTGTTATCGAATCTAATCAATGTCACAACGTTGACCATATGTTAAGTCGATCTTAATTCTGAGTGATAATATTCTGCTAATTATATTATTTAAATTTTTTGACTTGTTCGTTACCAGCTTACCCTACGGTCTAGCCCATACTTACATCTTGGAGATTTAGTAATGTAATTGAGTGGGAGTATTATTCATAGATATGAAATCTATAACTTATGTATGAGAAGTGAAAAGATGATTTCCTTAATTGCTTTGTTCAAAAGGTTAAATGATTGAGATCTCATTTCTGTGATTAAGTTCATGGAAATATCATTTATAAGGAACTTAGTGGGAGTTAAGGATAAAATACTGATGAGGGGTAAAACGGTAATTTTCACCCAACTTGTTAGTAAGTCATCGATAGAGGATTGACTAACTGTAATGGTTATAACAATGGATAACGTATTTATGGTTTGGAAAATATGTTCTATGAATTCAAGAGTTCAATTCCAAGTCTATAGTGGAGTCACGAGGAATTAATAAGGTAGTGAAATTATTCGTAAATAAATTCACGGTAACTTATTGGAGCTTGATTTCATGGATCCATGGTCCTCGCATCACCTTTGAGTAAATCATCTAGAATGTCTCAATTAATTGATTTAATTATCAATTAGGACTTTTTAAAGTTGACTAGGTCAATTTTGGAAAATTTATAGAGATATGAGATTTAGAGAATAAAAGAGAATCTTTGGGTAAATTTATTAATATTGATAAATTGGTGTCAATATAAATAAATAAAATTAAATCAAGTTTCAAATTATAATTAGTTAATTTGAATAAGGATTTAATTAATTAATTAAAATAAATAACTAAATAAAAAGTTTTGAATTTAGGCCCAATTGGGATTTAAATTCAAAATAAAGGTATTGGGCCCAAGTCCATTTGTGGGAGCCCAAGTGATTAGATGTGAAAAATGCAATTTTATTGATCTGAAATATCAAAATAAATTAAGTTTTGATTATTATTTTCATTTAATTAATGTGATATATTTTATAAATGAAAATATTTGATTATGATTTAATTTATTATTATTTTGTAGGAATTAAAGTTGTATTTTGACATTTTGAAATGAAGAGAAAAGAAAATAAATAAATCTGAAAAAAAAAAGAAAATAGAAATGGCATTCTTGAAGAGATGTTGCCCAGAATTTGGCATCAACGGCCCAACACAGCTCAGGCCCAACACACAACCGAGCTCTTCCTTCCTTTTCCACCAGCTGCCAGGTGTCGTTCCTCCTTGCGCCACATGTCCAGGCCCCCTCCAAATCCTCCTTCAGCTAATTTCAGCCTCTCACGTCCAAGGATTCCAATGGCCCAAAGCCAGGCCTCCTCCAACGTGCCAGCTGAAGCCCAACGCAGGCCCAACACCTCCCTTCAGCATCAAGCCCAATCTGAAGCCTTCCCAACAGCCTGCCTACGTGGCACATTTTTATTGGCTGGAAGTGGGTCAAAACCCACTTTTGCCACAGCCACCTTCAACCCATATTTTGTGGGTATTGGGCTTTGCAAAATTGTCATTTTGAGTTTTAAAGCTCATCTTTTTTGGTGCTTTAGAAAAAGGACATTTTGACCATACACCAAAATAACTAGGTTAATATTTATAATAAGATTTGATTTTTCAAAATCATATTTCATTATTAATATTTCAGATTTATTTTGTAAACCCCAAATTGTTGTTTAATTTCTTTTTAGTCATTTTCTCCATCTATAAATAGGGACACTTTCTTCACATTTTGTATGTAATTTTTAGAGTAGAGAAACTATAGCAAAATTTCCACTCACTTTCTTCTCATATTTTCTTCTTAGAATTTTGTGAGAATCATGAGCATAATGGCCTAATCTTCCTAGGAAGGTTAGGGATGATTCCATATGCAAGTGATGTTATTTTGCTACTTTGATTTACCATGTTCCTAATGTAATATATTTGAGTTATTTATGTTATTTGATCTCTATCTTTATTTTGTTATCTTTATTTACTTATGCTAATAGTATATAGGATTAGTCATGCTCTTTCTATGTGCTTCTAATTAGTAAAAGTAATATTGATACATAATTTTATGTCTAATCTTCTATTGCACTATTGCCCTTGGGTATTTTGTCATTTTTAGATTTTTCATAAGATTAACATTGTGCTTTTAAAGTAAAGAACTTTATAACACAAATGGACTTTTGTTAGAAAAGAATATGGACTTTAATGTTAGATTTTCCAAGTAAATGTTGGGATGTGAACTATTTACTTGTGTATTTTTGTAAATCAAGTAACCAAGTACCTAAGCAAGTATATGGATGATTCTTGAAACCTTTCCATTTCTCAAACTCTTGATTACATCTTACATTTATCTCACCTATCTCACTTTATCATTTCATCAAAAAAATACAATACCAAAATCTCAAACCTCTTTCCATTTACAATTTTATTTATTTCTTGTTACTAACTTTTTGTGTTATTTTCTACTAATCTTTTGATTTTAGGTTACCTCCTTGTGGATCGACCGCCCGATTATACTACAACCACCGCTTAGTGGTTGTCATATTTTGGGCGTTAAACACCAAGGCTTTTATCTTTTTGTTTATTATTTTAATTAATTCAAAATTTAAATATAAATAAAGCCCATTAAGTTGTCTATATAAGGAATATGATATCTAGGGTTTTCATAAGTCAGTCTCAGTTAATTCATTGGGTAAGTGAAAACCTAGACACTCTAATCCTTTCTTAGCCACTATCTCTTCTTCTTTTCTAGATCTCTATCTCATGTGTTGAGAACCAACCCACACTAGTTCTAGGTTGATCAAAGGCTTGGTGAGGAAGACTGTGTTGCTGATCTAGTTCAATCTCTTAATAATACTTTGCTATAGAAATGAATCAAGGGTTAGAGAAATTGAAGGAAGGAGTTGTTCCAGTTCTGCAGCGTATTCGTAAGTTTCTACATTTTGTGTTTATGTTAATTAACGAATTTTATGTTCATATGCATGTCATGTTATTATATCTTTCTATTATGTGTTTCGAAAAATAATAGGAAGCATGCATCTAGATTTAAATTCCAAGATCCTACAACTTAAACTTAAGGGTTCAGGATCAATCCTACCACCCAGTTTGGTAGGATTCGATGTCCTGGAAACTAGGAGTCAGTCCGGAAACCTGTGTTTACTCGTTATTGATGGGAATTTTATATTATGGTTGTGACTAGGTTATCTCTAGGGGCTCGGAACCAGGATCATGCTCGAGGGTTGTTGTAACGCCCTACTACCCAGGGACCGTTACGTTGTGCATTTTGAACAGTGCTAAACTCGCTAACCGAGCCATTTGGTCATACTCGTGTAACAAAGTGTGATTAACAGTCCAGGGTTAAAAAATTTGGTTAAAGATACAATGTTTCACTAAAACGTTTACTGTATACATTGGGATCCCGAAAATATATTTTAAAGGTTAATTACAGTAACATATTTACAACCACCCGATCTAAGCGGCAAAATAGGGTTTATCCCTAGTACCTTTTTAAACCCTCGGTCGTGGCGGTCGAGCAGCCGCATATGTACACATCGTCACCTAAGCTCTTCAACTTAAGGATGGTATAGCTTTCTTTTGCCTTTACCTGCACCACATAGTACCCGTGAGCCGAGGCTCAGCAAGAAAACTCAATATGCTCATGAACAAGTAATAACATGTCATCAAATGACAATAGGCATGCGTAGCAGTAATAACCCTACTCATGCATGTAAACAGGTACCAATAAATTTTTGTAGAGTCATGCGCTCTGAGTAGATGACTAATAAGTCTCTCTGTATAGATGACTAAAAAGTCATACTCTGTATAGGTGGCTAATAAGTATATATCCTTCGATCAACACTCCACATGCTAATGCCATCCTTGACTAATAAGTCAATGCTTTACGACCAACATTCATCTTCCTAAGGTCGTCCTTGACTAATAAGTCAGTGCTAGGATATGAGACTAATAAGTCACATCGGGTCCCTTAGCCCTATCCTCTATATGAGCGTACCTGGCGGTGATCAGCACTCCATGTGTTAATGTCATCCTTGACTAATAAGTCAGTGCTTTACGACCAACACTTATCATGCTAAGGCCATCCTTGACTAATAAGTCAATGCTAGGATATGAGACTAATAAGTCATCTCGGGTCCCTTAGCCCTATCATCTGTATGAGCGTACCTGGCGCTGAGTTTTTCCCCTGACCAATAGGTCGGTCAAGCGTATGATGTGCTCTTGGTTGAGCATAACAATAACGACCAGCGCACAACGCACTATTGCCGTCCTTTACTAATAAGTCAAGCCTTTCTCAATAAGATAATGCAAACAGACACCTATCATATGTCAAATATCCAAATACAGGACATTCAGCCTACTACTTAACAATCATTAGCATAATTATGATCATGCACATTTACAGAGACTCAAGCTCTGATCAATCTCATATTCAATATTCATGCCATGACCTTATCACATGTGCTGCTATGCATTTACAATACAATCAATGTTCATTTATAGAGCACTCATCATGCCTCATCAATAATCACCAGCATAATTATAACCATGCACATTCAAACATCCAGATCTAAGACATTCTGCATGCTTAATCAATAACCACAAGCATAATTATAATCATGCACAATTACAGAGACTCAAGCTTTGGTAAATTCCATATTCAACATTCATGCCATGCCATAACCGTATATATCATATGCATCACATACTGGGTGCAGTTTTCTTACCTCTGGTTCGAGCATGAAATAATAAAAGAACAACCATTGAGAACGATCAGTCTTTTAGTCCCTTAGCGGTCACCTAATCATAACCAAATATAAACTCGCATCAATGAAAATGACCAATAAAAGGTTCCCGGACCAAGATCTAGCATCCGAGACATCGAATCCTACTAAACCGGGTAGTAGGAACGATCCCGAGGCCTAAGGTTTGAATTCCCACGATGAAAACACAATTTTGGCCATAAATGCCACTAAGAGTCACAACCCCACCCTACTGAGCTATGGCCCACCTCCTAAACAGAGGCGCCAGCCTCCCTGCCTGCATCATGCACCGCAGCCAGCCTCCCCAGTGTCGCGGCCCCATGGCCCTTTAGCTCCACCTCTCTTCTTCATCAAGCTCGGGTCGCGGCGCTCTAGAACAGAGACGTGGACCCTCCTGAAACCCAGCCAAAAACCTTCATTTTTCCTCTTCTAAATCATTCCTAAAACTTACTAAAACATTCCAAATCCACAAATCAAAGTTCCCAAATATTACCACAACTTATCCATCATATAACCAACAAAACCTAAGCTTTAAACCATTTAAAACCTTATCAAATTCATTCCCAAAATATCAAATAAAACCCAACTAAAACAGAGCAAAACCAGAGAAAATATGGCTGAGATTCTTACCTTCAACTCAGAATTGAATCCCTTTCACTGGTTGAACACTAGCCTAGGACCTCAAGATTTAATTTCCAAGTTTGAACCCTCAATCTTAGCTTCAAAAATCCAAGGAAAAGGAAAGAGAAGAGTGATAATCGTGGGAGAGAAAGGAAGCTCTAATTTTTCTTTATTCCTCTACAACCTTCTAACTCAATATAACCCATGGTCAAAAGACCAAAATGCCCCCAAGCTTATTTCACTTCTTAACAGCCCCCAAGGGCAAAATCGTCCTTTATCCTCTAATCCCGTTAATCATAATTAACGTCCTCCAATTCCTGTTATTCCCAAATAGTAATTAAATCATATCCCATTACCCTATAATTCCCGGTAATGTACTAAAAATTAAATTATCCTGAGACTCACGCCAAGCTCCGTAAATAACCTCGTTATGACCAAACTGCTAACTTGCACTCTAAGATCGTCTCATGCCGAATAGCTTGAACATATTTACATAATAATGTGGTCTCATTCATAATTTACCAACATGCATGAAAATATACAAATATGCCCTCAACGGGCCAAATTACCAAAATGCCCTTATAATGAAAAGTGGATCCACATGCATGCATTTATCATCATATAATAATACAATTCACATAATCATACACATAATCAATTCCAAGATTTGACAGTCTGGCCCCCTAATCAAGGCCTTAAGCCTTATTAGGAAATTTGGGTCGTTACAGTTGTTCATTGGTAACCCGTGCTTGGGCTAAAGGTAAGAAAATTGCACCCAATATGTGATACATGTGATTATGGCTTGGCTCAAATTGTTGAACAGGAACATGAATATGGCATGAACGCCTAAGTATGTGCATGATTATGATTATGCTTGTGATTGTTGATTAAGCATGATGAATGCTTTGTATCTGGATATTTGATATATGATGAATGCTTGTTAGCATTATATAATTTAGAAAAACATTGACTTATTAGTCAAGGTTGACAATAGTGCTGAGCGCTAGTAAAAAAACATTGACTTATGAGTCAAGGGCGGCAATAGCGTCCTGAGCGCTGGTCATTATGGCTATGCTTAACTAGGAGCGCATCATACACTTGACCGACCTATCGGTCGGGGAAACTCAGCGCCATGTACGATGGGCCAGCTTTAAGGTTGGTTATACAGAGGATAGGGCAATGGGCCCCAGGGTGACTTATTAGTCCCATATCCTAGGGCTGGGCCCTAACATTGACTTATTTGTCAAGGATGACCTTAGCACGTTGAGTGCTGGTTATACATCATTTACTTATTAGTCAAGGATGACCTTAGCACGTTGAGTGCTGGTCATAAAGCATTGACTTATTAGTCAAGGACGACCTTAGCACGTTGAGTGCTGGTCGAAAAGCATTGACTTATGATTCAAGGGCGGAATGACGCACTGAGTGCTGGTCGATATGGTTTAGTCTAACCAGGAGCGCATCATACGCTTGACCGATCTATTGGTCAGGGAAAACTCAACGCCAGGTACGCTGGGCCAGCTCCAAGGCTGGTTATACAAAGGACAGGGAAAAGGGCCCCGAGGTGACTCATTAGTCCCATATCCTAGGGCGTTGATCCAATATTATTTATTAATTATGTGTTTGGGTGTTGAGCCCCAGTATGATTCCATAATCATGTATTTTGGGCATTGGGCCCCGGTATGATGCATTGATCATTTATTGTGGGCTATTGGCCCATATGACGCTGTAGTCATTTATATTGATGGTATGCATGCGTGACTAGGGTTATTACTGCTAGGCATGCTTATTATGATTTGGATATATGTTATTAACTGCTTATGAGCATGTTTAAGCTTTCTTGCTGAGCCTTGGCTCACAGGTGTTATATGGTGCATGTAAAGGGAAAAGAAAGTTGGACCATCCTTGAGTTAGAGAACTTAGGTGACGATGTGTACATATGCGGCTGCTCAACCACCACGGCCAAGGGTTTAAAGAGGATCTAGGGTCAAACCCCATTTTGCCGCTTAGGTCGGCAGGTTGTAACTTTTTATTGTAATTAACCTTTTAAATGTATTTTGGGATCCCATGTATACAGTAGACGTTTTAGTGAAACGTTTGTATCTTTGACCAAATTTTTTAACCATAAATTGTTAATCATGTTTAGTTACACGATTATGAGCAAACGACTCGTTTAGTGAGTTTAGCACTATTTAAAATACATAGTGTAATGGTCCCTGAGTAGTAGGGCGTTACAACTTGGTATCAGAGCGTGCCAAGATTAAGGGTTCTTGAAGATAAGTTGGGATCGTACACTCGTCACTAAAGACATGCTCCACTCAGGGTATGGTGACTATTTATGTGGTTATGTGTTTAACTGCTTAAATAAGATATAAATGCTTTACCTGCATACCTTATTAGGAAGCATGAGATTCTAATAAGGTCTGGCCCTTGACTATTGATATGATTATGTGATTTCCTGCTCAGTTGATATGTGAATGTGTTATCTGCATGCTGGAGTTGAGAGCATGATATGTATGTTGGAAAGAGCAAGGGTTATTGATTGAGGCATGAATGTTGTGGCATGAATTTTAGTACCATAGTGATATGTGAATGTGGTGTTGTGTGATTTTTCCCATGGGAAAGGCTTTTGAATGTGCTCATCATGCTTAATGGTTCAAGTTATTGACTGCAGACTAAATAAGAGGTTATGTACCCAAGGCAGTTAATGAGACCCGATGGTTTTTATACTGAGGTTGGGAATTACAGCCAGGGCCTGAGCCCTCCGGCTGCCCCTCAGAATTGGCAGCAGGTGTTTACAGATATGCAATTAAGATTGCAGAGGCAAGAGGAAGAGATTAAGTGTTTAAAAGAGCAGGTTCTGTCAGGGAACACCTCCTTCTTTGCTATGCCAAGAGTATTATATTTCAATATAATGTTTGATTGATTAAATAAGTGTTACAAAAAGTGATTATTTAATCTAGTGGGGGAATGTTATATTATTTCATATAATATAATATTAGATTAAATAATGTGACAAAATGTGATTTGTCACACAAATGTGATTTGTCACATCTTGTAACATATTATTGAGAGTCACAAAATTGGACACATGTGTGTGCCCAAATGTGACATATTTTGGAGTTACAAAATCAGTTATAAATTTGTAACTCCCAAATATTACCCAAAATGTGTATATTATATGTTACACATTTGAGATTGGATTTCATAAAGCCATTATGAAATATGGCTCTTGGAGATATGATTTTAACCCCAATAATGTGTTTTGGGAGTTACAAAATCATTTGGGAGGGTTTGGAACCGTTTGGAAAAACAACACATTTTCAAGTGCTGAAAATGGGCTGTGGCCGCGGCCTGGGGGACAGAGAGCAGTGGCCGCGACCACTGATGTCCCTGGCCGCGGCCACAGGTGCATTTCATGCCAAATTTTCAGTTTTTTCCAAATGTGTTGAATGGTTCTAAAAACCCAAATAACTCCCAAATCTCAATTTTAATTCCATATTAATCCAATTAAACATTGGTAACAGCCATGGGGGTTGGTGGAATTTGAAATCCAAAGGGTATCTCAAACTCTATAAATATGAGCCTAATGCTCACTTGAATGACACACCATTTTTCATCCACAAAGCACTTGGCTAAAAAATTCCCCAAAAGGCTTGATAATTCCAGAGAGCTATTTCCTAGAGAGATCCCTTAGTGCTTAGAGAATAGGGGGAAATAAGCTTTTGGACAAAGGTCTTGAACCTTGTTCAAGTTGGTGATCCCCACTACTCTACACTTTGGTTGAGTGTGAGTTTGTGTTTTTTATTGATCTTTTCATTCAGTTGTTCTTCTTGTATTATTATTGTTTTGAGTTGTAATCCTCTTCTTCTATTTATATTTACATATTTATTGGTATCTCTTGTTTTAGAGTTTTAGCTCTAATAATTCTCTTCTTTCTCTCTTCTCTACATTTACTTTATTGTTGGTCTTTGAGTTGTAAACCTATTTATCTATCATCTTGTCCATTGTATTCTTTTCATAGAGTTGTAATTTTGGTTTTTCCACTTTTCCATTGAGCAATAAAATATATTCTCTAACAAAGAGTGGCACCAGTTTTGGCTCAGGCTAAAGTTGAGAACAGATGAGAATTTCTGTGTGGGAGATTTTAGGAATATTACCCTCCAGCTTTTTAGGGAGGCCTAGATCCATTCAGAGCTGAGCAATGGATGGGCATGATCAGTTCCTTCCTCAACAGTATGGGGGTGGTAGGTCACGATAGGGTGATCTGTGCTACATATGTGTTGCGGGAATATGCCCAGACGTGGTGAGAAGTGGTATCCCAGACACAAGATACAACTGTGATGAATTGGAAAGAATTTAGGCAGTTGTTTAATGAGAGATATTACTGTAATGCAGTTAAGACTGCAAAGACAAATGAATTTCTGAACCTGGTTCAGGGAAATGCAATAGTAACAGAGTATGTTAACAAATTCGATGGGTTGTCCAAGTTTGCTTTTGATATGGTACCCACGGATGTGGCTCAGAATGAGCGATTTATCCATTGATTGAATTCCAGAATAGCTCAGGGCGTTAGAATCGCCCCAATACATGAGATCTCTACCTACGTTCAAGTGGTAGGGAGGGCCCTTGTTGTTGAGGGCACAAGAAATGAGATTTGGAAGAAGAGTGTCGGAGAGTGCGGAGCTCAGGCAGTGATACCTCCGTTTATTGGATCTGGCAGGGGCAGAGGCCCTAGTGATCAGAAAAGAAAAGTGGACAACATTTTCAGTGCCCCTAGACTAGATAAGGGGTTCCAAAATATTTAGATAGGCCATTGGGGCGAGGATGAGGATTGGAAACTCTACCCGAAATGCGATCGGTGTAAGAGACGCCATCTAGGAGGATGCCGAGCAAAGGCATATTTCTTATGTGGGATGGATGGGAACCTCAGGAGGGGTTGCCCAGGGTGGAGGAAGGATGAACCAAAGGAGGCGAACAACTCGACTCCAGCTCGAGTGTTCACTCTGATGCTGTCAGAGTCAGAGACTAAGATTGAGGCTAGTCTAGGGGCATGTCAGCTTCCTAGTTCTAATTCTTGTATTGTGCTGATTGATTTTGGTGTCATGTTGTTCCTTGTATTGTTGCATCTAGAGAGACATATATTTGATATGCAGATTATGTGGTTATGTTATGATAAGAATTTGGTACCCTATTGGTAATTTTAAGAGATGAGTTAGATTATTGTGGGAAGGGACTCATCAATTGACTTGATAGATGGTTATGACCAACTTTGATATGATCCTGGATATGGATTGGTTAGCCAAGTATGAGGCAATGATAGATTGTAAGGATAAGATGGAACCCTTGGGCTTGAGGGTGAAAAGCTCTTGTATTTGTTGGCACTATGCATGGACCCCATATACTTATGCATCTGTATTTAGAGCTAGAGACCTATTGCAGGAGGATGCATATAACTCTTAGCTAGTGTGGTGGATACCACTTAGGTCATGCCAGTGGGACCAGGACAGATTGGATTAGTCTGTGAGTTTCTGGATATGTTTCCAGGGGTTTTTCAGGGTTACCTCTACACCAAGAGATAGAATGGTGATTATGTTGGTGCCATGGACGGAACCAGGTCTAGGGAACTGTATTGAGCGACTTTAGCAGAGCTGTAGGAACTAAAGGTTCAGTTATTGAGTAAGATGGTATTCTCCAAGGTAGATCTTCGATCTAGTTATTACCAACTGAAGATCAGGGAGAAGAATAAGTAGAAGACTGCCTTTTACATCAGATATGGGCACTAGGAGTGCTGAGTCATGTCTTTTGGGTTTGACTAATGCCCCAGTTGTTGTGATGGATCAGATAAACAGGTGTTCAAGGATTATTTGAATTGGTTTGTGATCGTCTTTATCGACGATATTGTGGTATACTCTCAGTTAGAGATTGGCCAAGGCCAAGGAACACCTCAGAGGTCAGGAGTTTCCTTGGATGGGCAGGGTATTACATGTGTTTTGTGGAAGAGTTTCGAGAATTGGTACCTCATTGACAGAAAAGGTGATTGCCTATGCATCATGTTAGTTGAAAGATATGACCAAAACTAGAGTAGATTTACTGGTGGGCCAGTTGACCAACATTACACTTCAGTTTACTCTTTTAGAGAGGAGTAAAGGAAACAGTTGAGTGACCCACAAATGGGAAAGATTAGAGAGGATGTCTTAGCTAGATTAGCTAAGGACTATACAGTGTCAGGTATGAGTTTATTGAGGTATAAGAATCGAACTTAGGATCCTATAGACACTGGGATTAAACGGGAGATTCTGGATGAATCTCATACCACCCCTTATTCTCTTCATTCAGATACCAGGAAGATATATCAAGATCTAAAAGTCTTATTGTAACGCCCTGCTAATTAGGGTTCGTTGCCAAGTGTGTTTAAAATTAGTGCTGGACTCACTAAATGAGTCATTTGGACTAAACAAGTGATTAAGCTACTAAGGTTTTAGGTATTTAAAATTTTGGTCAAGACATAAACGTTTTCATTAAACAAAAACTTTAGTCTTTGCATGGGATCCCAAAATACAAGTTTAAAATTTGGTTACAACCCAAAGGTTACAAAATAAGCCGACCTAGGCGGCAAAATTGGGTCCAACCTTAGCTTCCTTGTGATTTCTCAGCCGTGGCGGTCGAGCGAACTGCATATGTACATGTCATTGCTATCGCTCACCAACTCATGGCTGGCCAAGCTTCTCCTTACCCTTAACTGCACCATAAAGCACCCGTGAGCCAAAAGACTCAACAAGAAAACATTTCAAACAAATCACGGAGTAAAACAACATGCTTAGTAGTAATAACTGGAACTAAGCATAAACACTATACAGATAAGCAACCATAGGGTTACACAAGTGCGTGTTTCACTCCCTCTTATTCATATGGAATCTGAGCCAGTTAAGTGCATAAGGTACTCCCAAGGTGGCCTAGCCATAACGGCCTGCGCTCAACGCGCATCACACCGATCATGGCTTATAAGCCAAGTCTTACAGACCCTCGACTTATAAGTCGAGCCTTATAGACCCTCGACTTATAAGTCGAGCCTTATAGGCCCTTGACTTATAAATCGAGCCCTACAGACCCTCAACTTATAAGCTGAGCCCTCTTTTTACCAGACTTACCCTTGACTAGCAGGTCAAGCTTGAACAGATACAACAAACAGATTCTCGTTTAATAAACCGAGCTTCCTGGCCAGAATAAACATCCACACAATACAATCATCATATTTGCAGATACAATGCCTTACTACATACTAAGCAGGTATGCACAAATACAAATAATCATGCTCATTAGCTAGGCCCGAGCCCTAATCGCATTTATATTTAACAAATGGGTCAAGCCCTAATCATATTTCATTAATAGCTGGGTTGTGCCCCAATCATACAATCCACGTATAGGGTGCAATTTTCTTACCTTTGGTCCAAGCACTAGATATAAGCGGCCCCCGAGTACGATCCCTTGTTGAGCCTTATTGACAACCTAGTCACAACCCATAGAGAATGTCTTTTCAACATTTGATTCCATAATTGAACCTTGGGTCCAATCCCATGCTCCTAGGACCTCCAATTCCACCAAACGGGGTGGTGAAATCGTCCCCCGAGCCCCCAAGCAAAAAACCTAAAAAGTACCAAAAAATCAAGTTCTGAAAGCTGAGTAGCGCTGCAACGCTACCAACTGGGCGCTAGGACGCTAGATTCAGAAACTCAAACTGCCCAAAACACAACCTATGGTTGTAGCGCTCCCAACCTAGCGCTACAACGCTGATACCAGAATTTTAAAATTCTGGGTTTTTCTTTTCGAATTTCCCTGAGCCAAAGCTCCAAAAATCCATCCCTTAATACTCCCAAACCCATAATTAACCACAGAAATCAATTCTACTCATCAAAAGCAACAAAACCCAACCAAGTTTTCCTAGAAAACTTCAACCAATCTCCAAAATCCATAATCAAACTCTCAGACTTAAGAACACACTAAGAACACAAAAAAACTCAAAGATTCAAAGGTTTAAATTGTTACCTCTGTTGCTATGAACAACCTTAGGTTGTAGCTATACCAATTCCTAGTCCCGAGCTTCCAAATTCCAAGCTTTTCTCTCTCGAAATGGCAAAATCCCAAGAGAGAGAGAGAGAGAGAGAGAGAGAGAGAGAGAGAGAGAGAGAGAGAGAGAGAGAGAGAGAGAGAGAGAGAGAGAGAGAGAGAGAGAGAAACGGAGAGTGTTTGTTCTATTTTTTTTCCTTAGCTTCTCAGGTTTTCTGAATATATAGGGCAAATGACTATATTGCCCTTAAGCCCCTAACTTGCCACTTAATGCCCTCAAAGGCATTTTGGTCTTTTGCCACCACATTTCACCATTTCTTTAAATAAGTCCCAACTATCTCTAAATGTATCACTAAAAATTTATTCCCATTACCCTTACCCCGGTAAAGTACTAAATGACCAAAATACCCCTAGGCTCACCCCAAGTTGGGTATTTGGTTCCGTTGTGAATTTTATGCTAAATTGCTCCCTAGGATTGCTTTGTGCCTACTATCCCAATTATATCCACATAATAATGCGGTCTCGAACATATATCACATATATGCACAAATATATTCAAATATACCCATAACGGGTCAAAATTACAAAAATGCCCTTCTAATAAGAAACGACCCACACACATATTTAATACACTTAAACATGCAGTACTAGTTGTTTACCCAAAAACGGACTACCTGATGATGTGGCAGGATTGGTCTACACGTGGGAGGCACATGGCTGTTTTAAGAAGTGTATCCTGCTCGGCCATCGACCAGAAGACTGTTGGTTTATCACACATTATGCTTATGTGCGACCAGCCTGGTCGCATACATTCATTTATTTCCTTTATTTATGCAATTCTGTAATTATACATTGATTGTAATTTATATTATTATCCAGATACGCAAGTCTTAATTGTAATTAAGGCCCATTGGCCCATCTAACCTTCTTGGGCCTATAAATACGAATCGAAAGGCTCAAGGGAGGGGACTTTTGGACTGGGAGAATTCAGAGAGAAAATTATAGTGTTATTATTCACCAAAATTGTAATCATCCTGAAGTTGGTGAAACTTGTGAACCCTTAGTTCATTGATCACAGTGTTGGGATCCTACATCAATAAGAACACTAAGTGGACGTAGGTCATTACCATCTGATTGGGGCCGAACCACTATAAATTATTTGTGTCATTTACTTTTTCGTCTTGATTTCTTCTTGTTTTCATCTCATTCTATATCGTTTATCTGACTCCGTGTCATTGACCAATTCGAGTGTCAACATTTTGGTGTTTTCACTGAGAGATCGAATTCCAGACTTCCAAGGAAATCAAATGGCGAAAACATCCAGAAAGGCGGGACAGACTTCTGGTGCTGCATCCACCCAACCTCCTCCCCCAAATGTGGCTGAAGATGAACCACAGTTGGATTTTGAAGAGGAGGAGATGGATTATGAGACCTTAAGGAAAACATTGAGTGTGTTGCAGGAGGGGTTGGCCAATCTGAGGGCCAATCAGGAGAATGTGGCTGAGAGGATGGCGTTGCAACAAAGGAGAATGACCGTCAACTTCAGGAGTTGAATGAGCAGCATGCTGACATGGACCGCCGACAAAGAGATGCCACTACCGCCCTGGAAGCAGTCATCCAATTGGCGCGAGGATGACCTGCGCCAACTTCTCAACCAGATCAGCCACCATGTGCACCACCGCAACAAGGCCAAGACCTAAGTCCTCCACCGCAGCCGGCAAGCCCTCAGAGGCTGGAGCAACATCCTGCTGCTCAACAGGATATCCCATTTCAGAAGGCATGCCGAGTCAAGCTCTGCGGTCAGAGGCCCCCCACGATATAATAATGCCCGGGGATCCACCGACCAACGCATGCCTCCCCATGACGCTCGAGAGGTACCAACGAGAGGAGGAAATAGTGCGACCAGTAGGTCGCGCCATAGCCAATCACATTTTCGGGACGGTCATGACTACAATGAAGCTGATTCTGGCCGAGGGAATGCTAGTTGGGGAAAAGGAGAGAGAGATGGAGAAAGGAACCCCCCACCAAGGGAAAATAGGCCTGTAAGCCAGAACGCTGGGGGGTAGCCTAGGCAACCTAACATTTTTGATCGGTTAGGTGCTAGCGAGCAAAGGTGCATAGATGACGACTTGAGGTATTTATTCAACGACAGGCGCAAAAGGCACGATGAGCACGCTCCTCCAGCACCAGTTACCCCAGTGATACCAGACGCAGTACAAGCCCAGATCGATGCGCTGAACCAGGCCGTCCAGCAACTGGTGGGGAGCCAAACATCTCATATCGAGTATGATCGGAGAAGAGGCACTCCATTCATACAAAGAATAGCAATGGCGGAAACCCCTAGCAAATTCAAGATGCCAGTATTTCCCAACTTCGATGGATATGAGGACCCGGTATCTCATGTGAATAAATTTGAGATACAGATGGACATTCAGAAGGTGTCGGATGATGCTCGCTGCCGAATCTTTCCAGCCACCCTATGTGAACTACTCAGGAATGGTTTTTTAAATTCTCTCTTGCTAGCATAGTGTCATGGGAGATGTTTGTGAATGAGTTCTACGGGAAATTCTATGCTGGTCGTGTGCATCCGACTGAAGTCAATCAGCTGGTCAAGGTACGCCAGAAGGAAGGAGAGGCCTTAAAGGAGTATGTCCAGCGTTTTATGCGAGCAGCAGCTGGAGCTAAAACAATTGGCGATGAAGGGAAAATGATGACCCTTACTGCTGGAGTGTGGCGCCACTCTCCCCTCTAGAACAGTTTAAGGAAGAATGGGGTGAAGAGTGTTATATTATTTTATAATATAGTGTAATATTACATTATATTATAATATAATGTATTAGATTAAATAAATGTGACAAAGAGTGTCAAATATTGTAACATATAATAGAGAGTTACAATATTTAGATATATGATATATATCCAAATAATGTAACATATTTGGTGTTACAAATTTGTAACTTCCAAATATTACCCTTTATTGTGTAAATTTGTTGTTACACAATATTGAGATGAATTTCATAAAGCCATATGTGATATGGCTGTGATTTTAACCCCAATAATGTGTTTTTGGGAGCTACAAAATCATTTGGGAGGGTTTGGAACCGTTTGGAAATACATCACATTTTTTAGTGCTAAAAATGGTCGGTGGCCGCGGCCTGTGGGACAGAGGCTAGTGGCCACGACCACTAATGTCTCTAGCCGCGGCCACAGGCTAAAAACTAACCATTTTTTCAGTTTTTTCAATCTTTGTTGAACGGCTCAAAAAACCAAATAACTCCCAAATCTCATTTTTAATTCCATATTAATCCAATTAAACATTGGTAACAGCCATGGGGGTTGGTGGAATTTGAAATTCAAAGGGTATCTCTAAACTCTATAAATAGGAGCCTATAGCTCACTTGTAAGACACAGCATTTCTATCCATTAGAGCACTTGGCTAGAAACAACTTGAGGCTTGATAATTCCATAAAGCATTTCCTATAAACTGTGAGAGATCCCTTAGTGCTTGAGCTAGGGGGAAATAAGCTTTTGGACAAAGGTTTCAAACCTTGTTCAAGTTGGTGATCCCCAACACTCTTCACTTTGGTAGTGTGAGTGAGAGTTGTTTATCTTTCGTTTCTTGTTCCTTTCTTTCATTCTATTGCTTTTCATCTTTATATTGTTCTTCTCTATTTACTTGTATTTCTTGTTCAAGAGTTGTAATCCTTTCTTTTCTTTTATTTCAAACACTTTACTTTATTTGTAACCCTTTGCTTAGAGTTGTATTTTACTATTCTCTTCTTCTTCATTTTCTTTGTTTATTTGTAATTTTCAGTTATAGAGTTGTAACTCTTTTTAATCAATCATTATTTATTTGTAATATATTGCATAGAGTTGTAATTTATTATTATTTCCATTGAGGCAAAATACATATTTTCTTAACATTCAAAAGCTTATCCCTTGTTTGTTTCAATGGAAGGAGAGACCATCAAGATCATGAACCAAGACCTAGTGAGGTTGGATAGGTTTGATGGATCCAATTTCACTAGGTGGCAAGACAAGGTGAAATTCCTTTTGAGAACACTCAAGATAGCCTACATCCTTGAGTCATCCTTGGCACTTCTAGCCGAGCCATCCGACAAATACACTCCCGAGGAGGTGGAGAAAAGAAGGAAGAGGGAGGAGGACAATCTCCTTTGTAGGGGTCATATCCTCAACGCCTTATCCGATAGGCTCTATGACCTCTACACCGAGACCAAATCGGCCAAGGAGATATGGGATGCACTTGAGAAAAAGTTTAAGGCGGAAGAGGAAGGTACCAAAAAGTTTTTGATATCTCAATACTTCGATTTCAAATTTTTTGGTGATAAACCTATTCTTCCTCAAATTCATGAATTGCAAATAATTGTTAACAAATTGAAAGTGTTAAAGATTGAGCTTCCTGAGGCCTTTCAAGTTGGTGCTATAGTGGCTAAATTACCACCAACTTGGAAGAGCTATAGGAAAAGAATCCTTCATAAAAATGAGGATTATTCTTTGGAGGAGATCCAAAAGCATATTAGAATCGAAGATGAATCGATATGTAGAGATAAACTTGTGGAGGGGTCTAATGGAGAGACTTCCAAAGCAAATGCGGTGTCACAACCAAAACATCCCAAAAACAAAGGGAAAAAGGGTAATGAGAAACCTTTGGGTCCAAAAACCAACCTAAACAAGTTTAAGGGTGAGAAAGGCCCTTGCTTTGTATGTGGGAAAAATGGTCACTATGCTAGAGAGTGTAGGCATAGAAAAGACCAACAAGGACCTAAGGTGAACGCAGCTCAAGAGGAAAACATAGTTGCTACCCTTAGTGAGGTGAATGCTGTCCAAGGCAAGGTGAAAGGGTGGTGGTATGATACATGTGCCACCGTCCATGTCACCTATGACAAATCATTGTTCAAGACCTTTGAAGAGTCAAAGGGCAACCATGAGATACAAATGGGCAATGAGGGAAAATCCAAGGTACTTGGCAAAGGTACTATTGAAGTCTACTTAACCTCCGGCAAGAAAGTTACATTAGTGAATGTTTATGTTCCCGAAATGAGTAGAAACTTGGTAAGTGGTGATTTGCTTGGCAAGCTCGGGATTAAAGCCGTTTTTGAGTCCGGTAAACTTATACTTACCAAATAAAATGTATTCTTGGGAAAAGGGTACTCTTATGAGGGAATGGTTGAATTGTGCACCAATGATGTAACTTTCAATGTTATCAATAAAAATGTTAATTCTGCCTATATTTATTGAGTATGATTCTTTATTTTTGTGGCATCTTAGACTATCGCATATAGGTTTTTCTACCATGCAAAGATTAGTAAAATGTGGTATGATTGCATGCAATATTAAAAACTATGGTAAATGTGAAACATGTGTTAAGGCGAAAATGATTAAGAAACCATTTCCTAGTGTAGAAAGATCATCTAATTTACTAGATTTAATCCATAGTGATCTTTGTGAATTAAATGGTGTTTTAACTAGAGGTGGTAAAATGTATTTTCTTACTTTTATAGATGATTTTAGTAGATCTATGTGTTTCTTTTAAAGCATAAAGATGAGGCTTTGGATGCTTTTAAATTGTATAAATTAGAAGTTCAAAATCAACTAACTAAAAAGATTAAGGTGCTAAGAAGTGATAGAGGAGGAGAGTACTTCTCTAATGAATTCAATACATTTTGTGAAGAAAATGGTATAATTCATGAGTGCACTGCACCTTATACACCGTAACACAATGATGTTGTTGAAAGGAAAAATAGGACTTATCTAGAGATGATAAATTCTATGTTGTTATTTTCTAAGTTGAACTTCAACTTATGGGGTGAAGCGCTTTTAATCGCTTATCACATTCTTAATAGAATACCGATGAAGAAAAATGAGATATCTCCATATGAGTTATGGAAAGGAAGAAAACCCAACATAGGGTACTTCAAAGTGTGGGGGTGTCTTGCATATTGCAAGAAAAATGAACCTAATAGAACAAAGTTAGGTTCAAGAGCCATAAAGTGTGCTTTTGTTGGTTATGCCAACAATAGTAAAGCTTATAGGCTATTAGACTTAGAGTCTAATGTTGTGATTGAATCTAGAGAAGTTGAATTTTTTGAGAATATGTTATGTGACAACAATTCTCAAGCTTCAACATCTCTAAAGGAGAATTTGTTATATGAGAACAATTATCAAGCTTCTACATCCAAAGTTGATTCTCAAGAGGAGAATTCTCAAAAGGATGTAAAGCAACCCTTTGAACCTAGAAGAAGTCAAAGGCTTAAAAATCATAAAAGTCTAGCAGTGGATGAGATAGATTCTCAACGAATTTCATTCTACATGGTAGAAGGAAATAGAGAGGAAGTCATTAGGAAAATTCCTATTGTACTTCTTGTTGAGGATGATCCTAAGACTTATAGAGAAGCTATGGAATCGAGAGATAGTGCATTTTGGAAATAAGCCATCAATGATGAGATGGATTCCATTCTTTCCAATAACACTTGGGAATTGGTAGACCTCCCACCGGGGTCTAAGCCAATTGGGTGTAAGTGGGTATTTAGGAGAAAATACCACACTGACGGCACTATCCAAACCTTTAAAGCTAGATTAGTAGCTAAAGGGTTTAGGCAAAAGGAGGGTATCGATTATTTCGATACTTATGCGACTGTTGCAAGAACAACTTCTATAAGAATTTTGTTCGCTTTAGCTTCTATACACAACTTGTATGTTCATCAAATGGATGTCAAAACGGCATTCCTTAATGGTGACCTCAATGAGGAGGTCTATATGGAACAACCCGAAGGGTTTGTCCTACCAAAATATGAACATAAAGTTTGTAGACTTGTAAAATCCTTATATGGGTTGAAACAAGCTCCTACGCAATGGCATGAGAAATTTGATCAAGCCATCATGTCTAATGGGTTTAGACATAACAATGGAGACAAGTGTTTGTATTCCCAAACTTGTAAGGGATATGTGATCATTGTTTTCTTATACGTGGATGACATGCTTCAACCTTCAAGCACTCAAAGGGAGAAAAACCAAGATAGAGAGAGGGTTGGTTTATCAAGTTTCTGAATGTTTCCTTATGTTTGTATTTCTTATCCTAAGTCACTTAAGTTACCTCCAAGGCTCGGGGTACCAAAAACGTCCCCGAGGGCAAAATGGTAAATTTCCCCGATATTCCCTCCTAAACACTCTAACTTCTATTATATCTTCAAATATTTATTTTCATAACCCGATAAACCAATAAAACATCTAATGCTCGAAATACCCCTCGACTTGCCCCGAGTCGGGTATTCGACCCTATTGTGACTTTCTAGATAAACCGCTCCCTAGGACTGTCTCGGATCGTGCAACACTAATATATCACAATATTCATTTTTATTACATTTATGCCCTAAACAGGCTAAAATTTACAAATATGCCCCTAATAACCAAACGGGGCCCACATGCATATTTAATTCACCTAAACATGCATTTTTAATCGCATACTCAACAAATTCACATATTAACATAACAAATCACTTATTGTCCTCCAAACACGCTAATCAAGGTCCTAAGCATTAATAACGAATTTGGGACACTACAGCAACGACAAAAGCAACGGGAAAAAATGGTGGAAAAATGGCAAACAACGAGTCATCAACGTCTGAAAATAAGCGCCCTAAAGGCAATAGGTACGAGCCATGATTCACCAACTACACTGCCCTTGTCGAAAGCAGAGTAGAGGTGTACCAGGCGACTAGCACCAATGTCCCTTACAAGCGACCAGCGCCAATTTCGAAGGATATCTCCAAGAGAGATACAACGAAGTTTTGTCGTTTCCACAATGACTATGGTCATGACACCAATGAGTGTAACCAACTGAGAGATGAAATTGAGTTCCTTATCAAACAAGGACACCTTAGGAGATATGTACGAGCCACTGGAGGTTCTCAGCAAGAGGCTCAAGGAGGCAACGAGCAGGCGCTTGTACGCCAACGCTCGCCCCCTTTGCAGCTTGCTCCTGTGGCGAGTACATTGCTAACCATCTATGGAGGCCTACACCTTGCAGGAGATAGTGGGAAGGTGAGGGAACAATACGCACGGGCCTTACGTCATGACCAGGACATCGAAATGCTAAGTGTGGAGGAGCGGACTCCCAAGAAAGCTCGAACAGAGGAAGAGCTAATAACTTTCTCTGAGCTTGACACTCAGCATGTCTGATTCCCTCATTCAGACCCTCTGGTCGTGGACGTCCAGATAGCCAACAAGATGGTTAAGCGGGTGTTAGTTGACACAGGGAGCTCAGTAAATATCTTGTACAAGTCTTCACTAGAAAGAATGAAGTTGTCAGTGAAGGACCTGGAGCCGTGCAACCAAACCATTATGGTTTTTCTGGCGAAGGGCTCGCACCAACATGGTCGATTAGGCTTCCGGTTACAGCAGGAATTGCACCTGTGAACATGACATTACTCACTAATTTTATAGTAGTTGATTGTCCTTCTGCGTACAATGTTGTATTGGAAGGCCTATTCTGGTTGACCTGCGAGTCGTAACCTCGGTCTGGAACCTCGCAATGAAGTTCCCAACTGACGCGGGAGTAGGGTGCGTGTTGGGAAACCAACGAGAAGTGAGGGAATGCTATAATGCCTCGATTACTAAGGCGAAGAGAGGTGGATCGAGGGAAGGAGCCAGAAAAGAGTTGCAATTGGCTGATGAAATACAAACCCAATCAGGTGAGCTCGTCGCCAAATAGGGTGTTGCCCAAAATGAGGATAGGGATTTAGATCCTCACTTTGGGAATTTTGATGAGGAAGTGGGACCAGCCGAGGACCTTGAAGAGGTCCAACTCAATAAGGCAGATCCGACCAGGGTTGTGAAAGTCAGTAAAAACTTAGAGACAACAACAAAGCAAAGGCTGGTGGAATTTTTGAAGAAGAACCAGGAAGTCTTTGCCTGGTCGCATAAAGATATGGTTGGAATCGACCTAGCAGTTATCAGCCATGTCCTGAACATAGATAAAAGTTTTCCACCAGTGTAATAGAAAAGAAGGCTGCTCGACAAAGACAGATCGAAAGCTTTAAAGGAAGTAGTCGAAAATCTAAAGGAGAACGGATTCATCAGGGTAGAATTTTATCCATCGTGGGTCTCTAATCCTGTACTAGTTCCCAAACTAAACAGAAAATGGAGAACATGTCTGGATTTCACAGACCTTAATAAAGCCTGTCCAAAAGATTGTTTCCCACTCCCAAGGATCGACCAGCTAGTCGATGCTACTTCAGAGCACGAGATCCTATCATTCATGGATGCATACTCTGGATACAATCAGATCAGTATGCACCCACTCGATGAGGATCACACTAGCTTTCAGACCAATACATGGCTCTACTGTTACAAAGTGATGCATTTCGGTTTGAAAAACGCTGGTGCGACTTACCAGAAACTGGTCAATCAAATGTTTAAAGAGATGAATGGTGTAAACATGGAAGTGTATGTTGACGACATGCTGGTTAAGTCAAAGAATGGAGAAGAACACATTGGGTACCTACAAGAGTGCTTCAACGTCTTAAATAAATATTAGATGAAGCTGAATCCCCTTAAGTGTTCCTTCGGAGTTGGATCAGGGAAATTTGGGAATTATAGTGAACTCACGAGGTATCGAAGCTAATCCCAAAAAGATCAAGGCCCTGTCGATGTAACGCCCCAACTCCAGGGACCGCTACAGTGCATGTTGCAAACAGTGCTAAACTCGTTAATCGAGTCGTTTGGCCATAATCGTGTAACTAAGTATGATTAGCGGTTTAGGGATTAAAATTTTTGGTTAAGATATAACGTTTCACTAGAATGTTTACTGTATACATTAGAATCCCAAAAATATAATTTCAGAGTCTATTACAAGAAAATATTTACAACAGGCCGTTCTAAGCGGCAAAATAGGGTTTAACCCTAGTTCCTCTTTCAAACCTCGCCCAAGTATTGGTCGAGCAGCTGCATATGTACACATCATCACCTAAGCTCTCCAACTCAAGGATGGTCCAGCTTCCTTTTGCCTTTACCTGCACCACAAAGCACCCGTGAGCCGAAGCCCAGCAAGAAAACTCATATGCTCATAAACAGTCATATCATGATATCAAATCATATCTGACATGCCTAGCAAACATAGCTTAATTCAAGCATGCAAATGACTTCAAACAATGCTGTGGTATCCAGGATAAGAAATCCTGCCCTTCTAATTGGAGGACCCTCAAGTCACACCTAATCAGATGAGTGACTACCAAACAAGTCACTAGGGGCTCAGATAAGAAATCTTGCCCTTTTGATTGGATGACTATTGTAATGCCCCGAATTCTCTGAGGTGTTTAATGGCATGAATAGTAGGCCGGGAGGGCCATACTTGCTTAATTATGTTACTAATTGATAAAATATGTATATGTTGATTATATTATAATATGATGTGAAATGCATGCATGTGAGTCCATATTTCTAATTATAGGGGTGTGATGATAATTTGGCCCGTTGAGGGTGATTTGTGTATTTGGGTGCATGATGTGATTTGTGAATGAGATTCCATTATTATGGAGATATATTTGAGCTATTCGGCATGAGACGGTCATTTTTAGTGGATTAGCGGTTTTGTCATGTTGGGGTCAATTTTGGGGTAATAGAAATGTTCATTTGATGATAAATTGGGAGTATTTGAGATCAGGGTGAAATTCTGGAGGTTTTGACTGTAATGTCCCCGGGGGTGTTTTCGAGACCCCGAGCATTAGGTTTTATTTGAGGTTACTTAAGCTTGAAGTAACTTATCAGATATAACATACGATAGAAAACCTCTCGTTCCCCTTCGTTAGTTCGTTTTTGCCACCTGGAGCATATTAGACGAAATCTTGAGTTCTAGGAGTCAGAATCAAGTGAGGATCGAGGCATAGTGATCCTAGGAAAGATTAGAAGCTTCTTAACCGAAGGATTCGATGGAAAACAACCCAATCAAAGGTAATCGAAGTTTAAGTTTTGAGCTTTTCCGAGTTTCTAAGCTCTGAATTGATTTTGTGAATTGTTGAGTTTTCAATTCGTTTGAGCCTTGGTTTTTGAGGGTTTTGATGCATGGGGAAGCTTGGGAACTCTGTCTTGATGATTGGGGAATGTTTAGGTATGATTTTGGAGGTTTTGGAGTGTTAAAAACGCGGTTGGGAATGGCCCAGGGTGAAGGGCCGAGGCCCTGCCTTGAAGAAGCAGGTGGAGAATTTGTGCTTGCTGGGCGCCGCGGCCCCTGATGGAGGGCGTCGCGGCCCTTGCCTTAGAGAACCCTGGGGGCCATGGCCCAAGGTGCTAGGGCCGCAGCCCGTGCCCTGTTTTCGCCCCGTTTGCTCGTTTTGACCCCGGGAACCTAGGTTTAGGCCTCGGGAGTGTCCTTACTACTTGGATTAGTTTGGATTGATCTCTTGGAGGCTAGGTAGTGGTTTGAAAACCCTTGATTATCATGATTATTGATGGTATCCTATATGTGTTGTGATTAGGTAACCGCTAAAGGACTAAAAGCTAAACCATTCTCAAGGGTCGTTCTTTTGTTCATTCTAGCTCGAATCAAAGGTAAGAAAACTGCACCCCAAGTGTGACATGCATGGATATTCATGAGGCATGTTGGTTGTGTAAATATGGACATGGATTGAATGTAGAATGCTTAGCATATGTTGCTCATTTGTGCATGGTACTGACTCATTAGTCAGATTTGGCAAAGGTGCTAATATCAACTGTGAAGCTGTGACTTATTAGTCAGGTTCGGCAGTGGTATTGGGCACTGGTCACACTGCACTGACTTATTAGTTAGGACGGCCTTAGCGTGTTAACGCAAGCCAACAAAGATTAGATCTAATCGACTATCAGCATTGAATGACTCAAAGAGCATTAATGCCAGACCGACCTCGGGGGTCGATGAATGAAATAAGCGCTTGGAGGCTAGTGGCTTACCTAGCAGCCACTCTCCCACTTGAAACAGTGACACGCTTATCGGTCACTCAGTATGGTTTACCAGAACCTGTTGAAGGCTAGTGGCTTACCTAGCAGCTACTCTTCCATTTGAATTAGTGACTTACTTGTCAGTCACTCAGTATGGTTTATCAGGACCTCACGTGATGTTCACTCACTTGTTTGAAAGCTTTATGCTCAGTGTGATTATAATGATAATCATTTGATAATGTTTATGAATAATGTTATGTTTTCTTGCTGGGCTGTGGCTCACAGGTGCTATGTGGTGCAGGTAAAGGAAAAGAAAAGCTCACCTAGCCTTGAGTGGAGAGCTTAGGTGGTGATGTGTACATATGTGGCCGCTTGACCACCACAGCCAAGGAGTTCTTAGAGGAACTAGGGGGTTTACCCTAATTTTGCCGCTTAGGTCGACGGGATTGTAAATTTAAAAACTGTAGTGACCATTTTGTACTGAGAACGAATTGTAAATGTTTTGATTAGCTCTGCAGAGCAGTTTGAAATGAAAATATCCATTTCCTTTTTATTGGTTTTATACCTTAACCTGTTAATTACACTTAGAGCACGTTTTGACCAAAGGGCTCGGGTAGCGAGTCAAATTTCCGGTCCACCGTTCACCGTAACTGTTCTGGGGTAACCAGGGCGTTACAACTATCAAGTCAATCCTAATAAGATGAGTGTCACAACACTTGAGGTTCTAATAAACCATGCTGAGTGACCAACAAGCAAGTCACTAGGGGCCTCAGTGCCCAAAGCCATGCATATGATGATCAAAATGATCATACAGAGCTCGTAGCTCTGATCAGATGAGTGAATATCACTTGAGGTTCTGGTAAACCATACTGAGTGACTGACAAACAAGTCACTAGGGCCTCAGTGCCCATAGCCGTGTAACGACACCGTTACCTGGGCTTTCCTGCAATGGCTCTTATCAAATGAGTGACTGACAAGCATGTCACTGAGGGCCGGTGCCCATAGCCATGTGACCTAACAGTCATGGGGCTCGTTAGCCCTGGCTCTAAATGACTAGCCTTTGGCTAGATAAGCGCTTGTTTATATTCATTGAACTTGAGGTCGGTCCTGCATTAATGCTCTTTGAGTCATTCAATGCAGAAGGTCGATTAGGTCCAATCGACATGGCTTGCGTTGAACATGCTAAGGCCGTCCTGACTAATGAGTCAGCGCAATGTGACCAGTGCCCAGTACCACTGCCGAACCTGACTAATGAGTCACAGCTTCACAGTTGATACTAACACCTTTGCCAATTCTGACTAATGAGTCAGTACCATGCACAAGTAAGCATTGCTACCAAACATACATCATATGTCACACATCCATAGATGAGGCATTCAACATGCTTACTTAATAATTGCGAGCATAATAATGATCATGCACAAACACAGAGACTCAAGCTCTGACCAATCCCATATTAGATATCCATGGCATGCCCTAGTCGCATGTTTCTCGTGCATCACACTTAATCATCCAGCATGCCTCAATAATAATCATATGCAAATGGGAAAAATCGCCAAGCATTCATTATGCTATCAATGTTTTCATTTAAACATCCAACATGCATCATAAATAGCCATGCATGTCACACATGGGGTGCAGTTTTCTTACCTTGGGTCCAAGCACAGGTTACCAACAAATGAGCCACAAGCATGATCCTGATTCCAAGCCTCTAGTGATAACCTAGTCACAACCACAAATGGTGATCCAATGAGTTCAAGTTCTAAAACCAATCCTTGAACTAAAACTTAGCCTCCAAGACATCATTCCTCACTAATCCGGGTAGTAGGAATGATCCCGAGGCCTAAAACCATGTTCCCGGGGTCGAAACACCCAAACGGGCTCAAAAGCCTACTCTAGTCGTTGTCCTAGGACCTTGAGCCGTGGCCCCCAGCACAACCAGAGGCAAGCGCAGTGGCGCCCAAGAACAGGGCCGCGGCCCAACTTCGGGGCAGCCATTTTTCTTCGTTTTTGACCTTTTAAAACCTCCCAAAAACATGTCTAAACATTCCCAGTCATCAAATAAAAGTTCCCAAACTCCCCAATGGTCCAAAACCACCAAAACCTGAGGCTCAAACGAACTAAAAACTCAATGATTCACAAAGTCCAATTCAAGCTTAAAAACTTTCAAAAACTTAAAACTTAAACTTGAATTACCTCTGATTGAGTTGTTTCCAACTAAATCCTCCATCTAATAAGCTTCTAATTCTCCTTAGGATTGCTATGCCTCGATCCTCGCTTGAATCCGGGTCCTAGAACTCAAGTTATCTCTGAAAATGCGATCGGGAGACGAAAAGGAAACTTTTAAGGAGAGAGAACATACAGAACGTTCTTTTTATTTCTTAAAAGGTTACTTCAAGCTTAAGTAGTTTCCAATAAAACCTAATGCTCGGGGTCCCGAAAACACCCCCGGGGACATTATAGTCAAAACTTCCAAAATTTCCCCTGGTCTTACTAACTCCCAATTTATCACCAAATATTAATTCCCATTACCCGATAACTCGGTAATGCTCTAAATACCCCTTGACTTACTCCAAGTCAAGCTTAAATCCCGTTATGACTTTCCCAATAGCTTACCTCCTAGGATCGTCTTGTGCTGAGTAACACTGGCATAACCAAATAATAACAAAGCACCACGCCCATTTCACACATATATGCCAAAAATGCCCGAAATGGCCAAAATATGAAAATCACCCAATTAATCACAAATGGGTTCACATGCATATTTAATACACCTAAACATGCATATTATCATTAAATAGCATAATTAAGCAATTATGGCCTTCCCAGCCTCTCAATCAAGGTCCTAAACCTTATTAGGAAATTTGGGGCATTACAGTCGATATGAAATCGCCAACAAAGATAAAGGATGTTCAAAGTTTAACCGGGAGGATTGCCACTCTAAGTAGATTTATCTCTAAATCCACAAACAAGCGCGTCCCATTTTTTAATCTACTTAGGGGGAATAAGAAATTCGAATGGACAGAGGAGTGCGAGCAGGCTTTCCAGGCTTAAAAGTCTCATATGTCATAACCACCGATTTTGTCTAAACCGGTTGAAAAAGAAACTTTGTTCATCTATTTGGCGGTCACAAAATATGTTGCTAGTGATGTCTTGGTAAGAGAGGAGGAACATGTGTAGAAAGTTGTGTATTATATAAGCAAAAGGCTAATAGGAGCAGAACTACGGTATCCGCCCATTGAGAAATTAGCCTACTGCTTGATTTTAGCCTCCAGAAAGCTGCGACCATACTTCCAAGCTCATCCCATTGCAGTACTCACCGACCAGCCCCTACAGCAAGTCTTGCAGAAACTAGAATCCGCTGGTCGATTATTGAAATGGGCGATTAAGCTTGGACAGTTTGATATTTCTTATTCGCCGCGAGTAGCAGTAAAGGGAGAAGTTCTAGCAGACTTTGTCGCAGAGCTCACTGGGCTTCCAGACAATGAACAGATGGAAAAGCCCGAGCCTTAAAGACAAACTTCCTATTGGAAGTTGTTCATAGACGGCTCTTCTAATGAGCACCACGCTGGAGCAGGTGTGAATTTGGTAACACCTGAAGGACATCGATTCCACTGTGCAATCAGATTTGACTTCACATCATCCAATAATGAAGCTGAGTACAAAGCGCTGCTCGCAGGGTTAAGATTAGCCAGGGACATGAACATAAAGTTGCTTGAAATCTATAGTGACTCCCAGTTGGTGGTTAATCAAATTACTGGAGAATATCAAGCCCGGGGTCTGAAGATGGATGCTTACTTGAACAAAGAAAAGGATTTGTTGGCGTAATTTGAAAAATATACTCTCCAGCAAGTATCTCGCGACCAGAACTCAAATGCTGATGCTTTGGCCAAATTAGTAAGTGCAAAGGATGTTGACACCTTGAATATAGTGACTGTTGAACGGTTGTCCGCACCAAGCATCAAAGCAGAAGAAACCTCTCTGGTAATTCATGCAGCAAACACGTGGATGGCACCCTTCATTGAGTACTTGACGCGTGGAGTACAGCCAATGGGTGGAAACAAAGCAAGAGCCCTCCAGAGCAGTCTTCTTGGTTTATCCTGGTAGACCAAATTTTATACAGAAGAGGGTACTCAATGTCACTCTTAAGGTGTGTTTCTTAAGAAAAAGCCAATGAATTAATGCGAGAAGTCCATGAAGGTTTCTGCGGAGATCATGCTGGGGGCAGAGTTTATAAAAAAAGATCCTAAGGTAAGGATACTTCTGGCCAACAATGAATGAAGACTCTGTGGATTTTGTTCGAAAGTGCGACAAGTGCCAAAGATTTTCCAAGATACCCCGAGCAGCCCCTAATGAGCTAAAACAGATGCGAAGCCCGTGGCCATTCGCAGTATGGGGAATAGATTTGATTAGGTCTTTACCCACGGGAAAAGGCAACGTCAAGTATGTTGTAGTTGCTCTTGACTACTTCACAAAGTGGGTCGAAGCTGAGCCACTTGCAACAATAACGACCAAGAAGGTGTTGGACTTTGTGGTCAAGAACATTGTTTGTCGCTATGGGTTGCCAAGAAAAATTGTCTCAGACAACGACACACAGTTTGACAGTGATCTGTTCATAGACTTATGCGAAAGGCATGGGATTATAAAAAGTTTTTCTTTAGTAGCTCATCCACAGGCAAATGGACAAGTTGAGGCTGTCAACAAGACACTAAAGGATACTATGAAGAAAAGGCTTGAAGAGGCAAATGGGGCATGGCCAGAGTAGTTGCCTGAAGTCCTCTGGTCGTATAGCACATCCCATCGAACAGCAACACGTCATACTCCATTTTCCTTGGCTTATGGATATGAAGCTATGTTTCCTATTGAATTAGATTCGCCATCGCATCGAAGGATGGCATACGATCAAGACGCCAATAGCTAGTTATTGATGGAATCTTTGGATTTGGCCGATGAAAGGCGCGAGCAAGCCCAACTCCGAGTAGCAGCTTACCAGCAAAATTTCGCCCAGTATTTTAACTCTAAAGTACATGAAAGAAAGTTTAATTTGGGAGATCTGATACTTGGCTGATGAAAGGCGCGAGCAAGCCCAACTCCGAGTAGTAGCTTACCAGCAAAAGTTTGCCCAGTATTTTAACTCTAAAGTACGTGAAAGAAATTTTAATTTGGGAGATATGATACTTAGAAGAGTTTTTCTTAACACCCGCGATCAAGCTGCTGGAGTGCTTGGACCTAATTGGGAAGGACCATACCAAATTGAAGAAGTCCTTCAACCAGACACATATAAACTTGCTCGCTTGAATGAAGATCTCATTCCTCACTATTGGAATGGAGAACACCTGCGCAAGTACCACCAATAAACAATTCTTCTTAAAGATTTGGGTTGTATTAATTTTACTTTTTACAAGTTTATGAGCAAAGGCTAGTCAATCATGTGACTAGTCGCTTATAAGTGTAAGATCAAATTTTTGATCACTTGTATAGACACGATTGTCCATTTATTACGAGAAATAAAAAGGATTGTGCGCAGCCTGTCAATCTTGCCAGTTATTGTATTTATTACAGGTATTTGCTCATTACGTGTGTTGTTTTGTTATATTATCATTTTTTATAAATCTCTTTTACGAGCAGTAATGTTCGAACAGGTCTTGGTCAAGGCAAGTGACCGAGAACCTAAAGCTCCTCAATCACTTGGGGGGCATATAAAGGTACCTAGTAAGCAAAGCATATTGACAAGTATATGTAAACACACGAGAAAAATAAGTGAAAGCATACTACGGTACTTAGAGTATTTTTCAAAATTTATTTTAAATTTTGTTAAATAAAAACAAACTGCTATGCTAAGTTCGGTCATGCGAACAGATGTTATAATAAAGTGCAAATATTATAATATCAAAAGAGAAATCCTTTACACCACGAGCAGTTGCTGCTCGGATGTAATTGTCAATTAAAAGGAAAAGTTGCCCACGCAGCAAAAAAAATATATTGTCTTGACACTAAAAACCGAGGTCCATGTGTCCCAAAATACAAATTTAAATAAAAAAAACACAAGGAATTATGAAGCAGGAGGATCTTGAGGAATTTGCTGATTGACGGAGGCCCCAATTCTTCGTTTGCTCCATCGATGCCCGCAGCCAAAGAGATTTCAAAGGAGGCTGGAACTTTCGCTCTCTCCTCCTCTTCAAGGTGAGCCAGACATCTGTTTAGCTCAGACTGCCTCATACGCTGTGATAGATAGCTGAAGTCCGCCCCGCAGATATGCTTCTAGAATGAATAGAAGAATTTAAAAGTGGCTCCCTTGTATCTCTCCAGGTTACTAGCATTCGTCTCCTCGAGCTTCTTGATGTGTTCCTCCAACCCCTCAGTCTCCTTTCTGCTGATGACCAGATCATCTTGAAGCTTAGAGGCTTCCTTGAAATTAAGCAAAGAAGCTTCCTTGTACTTCTTATTAGTTTCGATGGCTTTGGTCAAGGTAGCCTGGTGTTGTTTCAGCTCTTCGGCCAGCTTGGTCTTCTACTCGAGCAGCTCAACGTTTTTCTTCTCGGCTGCCTCGAGCCGCTCGGTGTATTTTGACTCAGCCGTCTTAAGCTCCTTAGCATGTCTATCCTCGGGCGCTTTGAGCTGCTCGCCAAGCCTCTTATCGTATTGAGCAGACAGGGCCCCAGATCGGCGCCAGCCAGCGCTCATGGTTAGAACTCCCTGTGATAAAAAAAAAGGTAAAACTGTTAGTGGGAATCAAGTGAAAAGATAAGAAAATAAAGCTTAGCAAAAAATAGTAACTTACGATGAGCACTTCATTCAACGCACAGTTGAAGATCTGATCGACTTCCATGGAGTCAGTATTGTTGACGGCCTCTCGGCTGCGTTAGTGCCTCGATACCTTTGTCAACTTATCTTTGGTCGAACTGAGAACCATGTTCGTCAAAGCCTCTCCTGTCTGATCAGGAGGTGTATGGTCAACGGGAGGTGGAGGAGTTGGGTTGGCAGGCGCTAGAGGACGTGTCTGGTCGACGGGGGCTGGTGGAGATGTCTGGTCAATAGGAGCTGGAGGAGGTGTTGTTTCCCTGGAAAGAACTGGTGCTAGAGGATCCCCAGTTCAAGCCTTTTTTGTTGGAGGATTGCTGCTGCTTCTCCACGATGTTGCCTGCTCCCATTTTTCTTGCTTGAAGGAGCAACGGGTTCAGGATCACTGTACAAGTCGAATAGATCTTTAGCCGACATGAATACAAAATGGAAGCGAACAGTCAGGAAATATAGATGGAAATACCACTAAATCAAGGAAATAAGATCCAAGAAATTACAAGTAAAATACCCGAGCTACAACTACTGGTCGCTACATTATTTATTGTACTACTGCTACACTCACTCACTGCTTTGAAGAAGTCTGAATTTAAATTAGGCGTATATTTAAAGTTTTCGTCCCCGTCAAATAAATGATAGGGAATGGGCAAACTGTCTAAGAGTGAGAAGTCAGTACCGTTCTCATCTGAAGATTCAAGAATAGGCTTGGGGTGTTCAGAAACCTTATGCTTCCCTTTCTTAGTGGAGCAAGGGCAGCAACTGCTCATGGGGTACTGAAGGGTTCCCTGATGGTCACTCCCGTTGTCCTCCTCCTCGGGGGTTGTGACACATCTTGGTGCTGCTTGGGAACTTCTCCACCAGTAGCACTCCCTGCAGTTGATTCCCTCACGTCCTGGTGAGGTGCCAGAAGGCCAACCAGCCTTAGATTGTTCTCCGTGACCAGCTCTTTGACGCTTTTTTCTATATTGGTCATGCTGGCCAGGGATGCTGCTTGTATCTCCATTTCTAGAGTAGGAGCTGGTCGATGCCATGGACCTGAATGACACCAAAGTTCTAAGGAATTACCTCCTTCAGTGAAGGCCAGATTGTTGGCGACTAGGTCTGGTGTTAAAAAGTACTCCTAGAAGTACTTTCCCACGTTAGACTTGTGGGTAATGTCACTTAGGAAGGTGCGAGCAGATTCCTGATGGTAGAAGTTGAAGAACCCCGTGTTGTTGTGATTGGGCTTGGACTTGAGATCGAACAAATAGTTGATCTTATGTGGCGTAGGAACATGTCGTTTCTTTTGGCTGTACAGAATATAGAGAGCAGAGGGCACTCTATATTCGTTTGGGGTGATTTGGAAGGGAGCGACCTCGAAATAGTTGGCCACCCCCTGGAAAAATGGATGAAGAGGCAAGGTTGCCCCTGCCTCAATGTGATATCTCGACCAGGCACTAAAGGCACCCCCAGGCAGGTTTGTCCGCTGGTCGATTGTAGGCTTAAGTATGGTTATCCCAGGAATTTCGTACTTCTTGAGATAATTCCCTACCATCCTAGCTGTAATGTTACTAGGAGGTACTACGTACCATTCGACCTCTGGTCGAAGGACGTCCCGAGGTTGGGCTTTTGTTTGAATTCCTGGCTGGGAAGTATTTTCAGGATGAGAATTAGTTGAAGGATTTTCAGCTCGAGGAGCAGGCTGATTGGCAAGAGGAGTGGTTGATTTCTTTTTCTTTTGAGCGATGGATTTTATGCGACCCATGTTGGCTGGGCTGGTCGAAGATCTATTTGAAGGGTTGTGAGAAAAGGGAATTTATGGAATTAGCAGCGACAACTGTTCTTGATCTTCAAGTAACTGCACGAGCAAGTTGTCTTCGATCGACTTCTCACCTCCCCATGTGTTGTGCATGAAAATCTGCTAACAGAGAATGGAAGATGAGAATCTACGACCAAAAGATCAAGAAAGTGGAAAATTTTGGAATAACGTTGCTCGTGTATAAAAGTTAAGCTTTTATACGACCAGCAGCATTCCAACAAAAACACTAAATTCTATGCGAACAGTTTGGAAAACAGATTAAAAAGCAGAAGTGAAAAGTTTTTCAAGAAAAACTTTTCGACTATGTGAAAGGGTGGGAAAAACCTAGTTTTTTGTAAAGGCTTAAAAATCAAATTTTTACTTCGATTTTACGCCCTAAATCAATAATCCTAACTCCTAAACTAATCCCTAAGCCGCAAGTAGTGTTTTTTCCTTATCCTATCATGCTCATACCTACGTACCCATTTACCTCAAATCGGTTTGGCAAGAACATTCAAGAACTTAAAGTCCAAAACAAACCATAAACTAAATATTGCATGGCATCTCAACGACGGAGAAGTTCGAGAAACTTACTTGTATAAAAATTGGTGTAAATTTATGAGATGTTGAATCGAGTGACTGGACAGAGACTCTGTGGATTGTTGGAATCGTCTGAGTTTTCTGGGTTCCTTAGGCTCTGTTCTTCAGTGTTCTTGAGGAGATTTGAAAGGTAAAAAGTAAAAAGTAAATTTGAGTTATTTATATTGGTCGAGGCACGGTTACTGAGGTAATGATGGGAGGTGATTTTTCAAGGCATGGAAAAGTGTGATAGCCGTCAAACCACTTTTTGGGAAACTGCAATGATATGATTGGTTGCCTTATTCGAGAAGGCATGGACGACTCTGACAGATTTGACAGGACATATGAAAGGTCTGTTGTCTAAGTTTACTTTAGGCTGGTCGCAATAAAATAAACTTGGGGGGCAAATGTTTACCCAAAAACAGACTACTTGATGACGTGGCAGGATTGGTCTACACGTGGGAGGCACATGGCTATTTTTAGGAAGTGTATCCTGCTCGGCCATCGACCAGGAGACCGTTGGTTTATCACACATCATGCTTATGTGCGACCAGCCTGGTCGCATGCATTCATTCATTTCCTTTATTTATGCAATTATGTAATTATACATTGATTGTAATTTCTATTATTATCCAGATACGCAAGTCTTAATTGTAATTAAGGCCCATTGACCCATGTAACCTTCTTGAGCCTATAAATACGAATCAAAAGGCTCGAGGGGGGGGGGGGGGGGACTTTTGGACTGGGAGAATTCAGAGAGAAAATTATAGTGTTATTATTCACCAAAATTGTAATCATCCTTATGCTGGTGAAACTCGTGATCCCTTAATTCATTGATCACAGCGTTGGGATCCTACATCAATAAGAACACTAAGTGGACGTAGGTCATTACCATCTAATTAGGGCTGAACCACTATAAATTATTTGTGTCGTTTACTTTTTCGTCTTGATTTCTTCTTGTTTTCATCTCATTCTATATCGTTTATCTAACTCCGTGTCGTTGACCAATTCGAGGGTCAACCCTAGTCATATAATAATATAACTCACATAGTCACAAAATGATATACATAGATATATCATATATACACATGGATAACAATTAATTCACGTTTTAATCATATAACTCATAATTTTCCAATATGACCCACTAATCAAGGCCCTAAGCCTTATTAGGAATTTCGGGATGTTACACTTATAGTGGTGGCCTGGGATGAAGAGAGATGTAACTGAGTACGTGGCAAAGTGCTTGACCAGTTAGCAAGTCAAGGCAGAGTATCAGAAACCAATAATGCCATTACAGCCTTTGATTATTCCATAGTGGAAGTATGAGAACATCACGATGGATTCCGTGATGGGGCTACCCAGGATAGTGGGCCAGCATGATTCTGTTGGTTTTTATTGATCAAATTAGAGATTATGCGTAGCGGAACAACAATCAAATTGTTAGTTTAATCCCATAAGATTTCTCGATCTACTTCTTCACATGCATATATATATATTGAATCAAAGACATGAATAGAAAAATTACATCAGGTCCTTCCTTGCTGCTATCTTTTTGTATGGCTAAATCCTTGAGATCTCACACCAAGATCTTCCAAAATGTTCTCAGCACACGAAGAATGAGTGTGGGCTCGCTATACAAACAATAGGCAAAAAACTATTTATCAGATGTTCTCAACACATGAGATCTGATAAAGTTTGGACCTAGGTTTTGTGAAGAATAGTGACTTTTGTTTGTGTCACTGTTCTCTTTCTCTGAGAGAAATTTCTAGATATTTTTCCATCCCTGAAAAGTTACATTCTGAAAAAACTGATATCCTATATTTAATATATCCAATATATTAAAAATAAAATCTTAGTTATTTTAAACAATTTGAAAATAACTAATCAGTTATCAGATTTTTGTTTAAATAATAATATTTTAATCAAATTACAATATCTCATTATTTATTTAATATTTAAATAACTAAAATTGTGGAACCTAGAAACTGATTACCGTCTCTTATGCGTGTAGCACAATGATTGTGCACTGTGCTACACGTGTACCACATGCCAGTGATGACATGTGAGTTTTCCCAATTTTTATTATTATTTAAATAGCAAAAATCCCAAAAATAAATTAATTCAAAATTAATTATATTTTTGTTAAATCAAATAATTAATTAATTCTTAATTAATTAATTACACATAATTATACAATAGTTATGTTTGATACATAGAAAAATATTTTACTTATCACATAAGTCCTTTTTACCCATTTTTGTATTTACCTTTGTCAGTGATTGTTTGAGCCATTTCGGGGACCATGGACCTATAACATTAAGCTCCAATAAATAAACTAAACAATTAAACTCTTTAATTATAATAGTTAATTTATTAATTCTGATGTTACTCCACTATAAATTCAGAATTGCACTCTTTATGTTATAGATATACTTTTATAGAAATCTTTTCTTAAGTCGTCAATTGATATAACCATCTTACAATAGTTCAACCCTCTAATTAATTAGCTCATAAATTAGAATGGAAGAATTACCATTTTACCTTTCTAATTTACTTCTTATTCCTTAAGTACCATTAATTCACTAGTGAATAATTAATCTATAATCTAATTATAGATTTGAGCTTAAAATCATTCAGTTCCAGAATTAACTCTTAAGGGAACTAATATACGATCTGTTAGGAAAGATTAGATTCCGTATTTTTGATACATGTTCCCAGCCATCCATGATATTAAATCTCCAAAACAAAAGTCATTAGCCTCATTCTTTGAAGAGGCCTTAACTAATGAATCAAAAGATTTAATAAACATTAACAGGAGTTCATGAACACTCAGGGTTTAGGTTGATCTATAAATGATCATCAATTTTGATATGAATTATAAGTCTTTATTGTTTAATGGTTTTTGGATAAAGACTTTAATTCATATCGATCCATGTCATATATAATCATATTATATAAAACACCTTTACCGATATGTTTTACCACATCAATAATTTGAATCTAGATTATTTGTATCATTATGATACTCAGTAAACTGTACTTACAACTCCAATTAAAGAATTCCATAACTTTAATTTGTTGTTTTTGACTATATTTATTCATTCATGTGATCTTAATTCTCTCGTAATAATACAAGATCACATCCTCAATAATGAATATGGAATTTTTCTGATATTTACAAAATTATTCAAACAATAATTTAACAATCTAAATATAACAATAATAATAAACCATTGTATTTATTTATTCACAGAAAAACAAATGTCTTTACATGCTTTTAGGACACACTCCTAACAGATTCAATCTCAGTCATTATGGACCGGTATACAAAATCAGTTCACTATTATCAATGAGGATGAATAATACAGTTGACAGTTATGTAGATCTATGTGTGAGAGAGATAATACGCCTTCTTGGGACTTTGAGGTCTATCCTAATGGATAGGGACCTTGTATGTACTTCCAAGTTTTGGGAAAGTTTATAGAAGGCGGTGAGTATCTAGCTGATGGTAAATTAGAGAAGGGTATTAAGTGTTAGGAAAAAATGTATTTGCCTCAATGGAAATGGTAAGAAATTACAACTCTATGCAATATATTACAAATAAATAATGATTGATTAAAACGAGTTACAACTCTATAACTGAAAATTACAAATAAACAAACAAAATGAAGAAGATGATGAAGAAGAAGAGAATGGTGAGAATACAACTCTAAGCAAAAGATTACAAGTAAAATAAAGGTGGTTGAAACAAAAGAAAGGATTACGACTCTTAAACAAAATATACAAGTAAAAAGAACAAGAGAATAAGAAGAAAACAATACAATAAAATGGAGAACAGAAATACAAGAAAACTCTCACTTACACAACCTAAGTGAAGAGGGTTGGGGATCACCAACTTGAACAAGGTTTAAAACCTTTGTCCAAAAGCTTATTTCCCCCTAACTCAAGCACTAAGGGATCTCTCTCATATATTGGAAAAGCTTTCTGGAATTATCAAGCCTCAAGGTGTTTCTAGCCAAGTGCTCTAATGGATAGAAATGTTGTGTCTTACAAGTGAGCTATAGGCTCCTATTTATAGAGTTTAGAGACACCCTTTGAATATCAAATTCCACCAACCCCCATAGCTGTTACCAATGTTTAATTGGATTAATATGGAATTAAAAATGAGATTTGTGAGTTATTTGGGTTTTTTGAGTTGTTCAACAAAGATTGAAAAAACTGAAAAAATAGGTCAGTTTTTGGCCTGTGGCCGCGGCCAGAGACATTAGTGGCCGCGACCACTAGTCTCTGTCCCACAGGCCGTGGCCACTGACCATTTTCAGCACTTAAAATTGTGTTGTTTTTCCAAACGGTTCCAAACCCTCCCAAATGATTTTGTAACCCCCAAAACACATTATTGGGGTTAAAATCATATCTCCAACGACCATTTCTCAAATGGCTTTATGAAATTCATCTCAATATTGTGTAACATCAAATTTACACAATAAAAGGTAATATTTGGAAGTTACAAATTTGTAACACCAAATATGTTACATTATTTGGATATATCTCATATATCTAAATATTGTAACTCTCTATTATATGTTACAATATGTGACACTTTTTGTCACATTTAGTTAATCTAAAACATTATATTATAATATAATATAATATTACATTATATTATATTATAAAATAATATAATATTACATTATATTATGTTATAAAATAATATAACATTCCCCCACTAGATTAAATAGTTATCTATTGTAACACTTATTTAATCAATCATTATATTTTGAAATATAACATATCCCCCACTTGATTAAATAAGAACTCTCTCTTATAGGAGTCATTGCATTAGTGCATAAAGCAAAGTGTTTTTCAACTTGAACTTTACTATAGTGTAATTATCACAAAATTTGTCGAAAATTTGGTTGCACTAGGCATTGAACCATCTTTTCATGATAACAAATCAGTGATCACACACACACCTTTGCGATATTCACTTGAGACCTCTATGTCTCGCTTTGCACCGTTAATGGCCATGTGCACTTTCCATTCATGGACGTTCTCGAGAATACTCCCAATTCTCATGAGAGGCGGCACCACCCCTAGGTCCATATAGATAGAATTCTTACAGAATTTTGTTACCAAAAATACTTGTCTTCACAAGACTGAATTCTATTAAAAAACCTTTCAGTTTTAGCCCTCCACTTGGTAACACACAAGTACTCAATATCTCAGATGGGACTTGTTTGAGTACAACTAATATTCACTTGATTGATTTGTTGTTACGTATTGAACCTAACACTAGTTGAATAACTAGTGTTAAGATAGGTTACCATCAATCATGAATCTCTTTAGGGAGTTTAATTCCCATCCCTCGAGATGATGCAGCCACTAAATCCCTCGTTAGTGGCTTAATGAAAGGATCCACAAGATTTTCACTTGTTCTCACATAGGATATTAAGATGAATCCTCTTTGAATCAATTCTCTTACATATCCATGTCTTAGATTAATGTGTGTAGACTTCCCATTATACACTTCGCTGTATGCTCTAGCCAATGTCGCTTGGCTATCACAATGTATCGATATAGTAGATACATTCTCTTTGATTGGGGGAATCTCAATCAACAGATCCCTTAACCATTCGACCTCATTGCCGGTAGTAGCTAGAGCTATGAACTCTGCTTCCATAGTGGAATTAGATATACATGTTTGTTTCTTGGAATCCCAAGAAATTGCACCTCCACCAAGTGTAAATACCCAACCAGTTGTGGACAAGTTGTCCCTAAGATTGGATATCCAACTGGCATCTGTATATCCTTTGGTTTTCTTGAGATATCCTAGGACTCTTCCAATTTCCTTCCAATGATCCACACTTGGATTACTTGTAAACCTACTAAGTTTACTTACCGCAAATGCTATATCAGGTCTTGTACATTGGGCAGCGTACATTAGACTCCCTATAGCACTAGCATACTCTAATTGAGCCACCACTCTTCCTTCATTCTTCTCTAGTTTTGCACTATGATCGAATGAAGTATTGGCATCTTTAACCTTGAGATGGTTAAATTTGTTCAATACTTTCTCAACATTGTGGGCTTGCCCTAACACAAAACCCCCACTATGTTTCTTTACCTTTGATACCGAGTATGGTATCAACTTCTCCAAGATCTTTCATCTTGAAGGTTGATGATAGAAACCTTTTCGTTTCTTCTATCCCTTTCATGATATTACTTAGAATAAGCATGCCATCCACATATAAGCAAACAATGATCAAATATCCCTTACAAGTTTTGGAATACAAAAACTTGTCTCCATTGTTATGTCTAAACCCATTAGACATGATGGCTTGATCAAATTTCTCATGCCATTGCTTAGGAGCTTGTTTCAATCCATATAAGGATTTTACAAGTCTACAAACTTTATGTTCATATTTTGGTAGGACAAACCCTTCGGGTTGTTCCATATAGACCTCCTCATTGAGGTCACCATTAAGGAATGTCGTTTTGACATCCATTTGATGAACATACAAGTTGTGTATAGAAGCTAAAGCGAACAAAATTCTTATAGAAGTTGTTCTTGCAACATGCGCATAAGTATCGAAATAATCAATACCCTCTTTTTGCCTAAACCCTTTAGCTACTAATCTAGCTTTAAAGGTTTGGATAGTGCCATCAGTGTGGTATTTTCTCCTAAATACCCACTTACACCCAATTGGCTTAGACCCCGGTGGGAGGTCTACGAATTCCCAAGTGTTATTGGAAAGAATGGAATCCATCTCATCGTTGATGGCTTCTTTCCAAAATGCATTATCTCTCGATTGCATAGCTTCTCTATAAGTCTTAGGATCATCCTCAACGAGAAGTACAATAGGAATTTTCCTAATAACTTCCTCTCTATTTCCTTCTACTATGTAGAACGAAATTCGTTGAGAATCTATCTCATCCACTACTAGACTTTTATGATTTTTAAGCCTTTGACTTATTCTAGGTTCAAAGGGTTGCTTTACATCCTTTTGAGAATTCTCCTCTTGAGAATCAACTTTGGATGTGGAAGCTTGAGAATTGTTCTCATATAACAAATCCTCCTTTAGAGACATTGAAGCTAAAGAATTGTTGTCACATAACATATTCTCAAAAAATTCAACTTCTCTAGATTCAATCACAATATTAGACTCTAAGTATAATAGCCTATAAGCTTTACTATTGTTGGCATAACCAACAAAAGCACATTTTATTGCTCTAGAACCTAACTTTGTTCTATTAGGTTCGTTTTTCTTGCAATATGCAAGACACCCCCACACTTTGAAGTACCCTATGTTGGGTTTTCTTCATTTCCATAACTCATATGGAGATATCTCATTTTTCTTCATCGGTATTTGATTAAGAATGTGACAAGCGGTTAAAAGCGCTTCATCCCATAAGTTGAAGTTCAACTTAGAAAACACCAACATAGAATTTATCATCTCTAGATAAGTCCTATTTTTCCTTTCGGCAACACCATTGTGTTGTGGTGTATAAAGTGTAGTGCACTCATGAATTATACCATTTTCTTCACAAAATGTATTGAATTCATTAGAGAAGTACTCTCCTCCTCTATCACTTCTTAGCACCTTAATCTTTTTATTTAGTTGATTTTCAACTTCTAATTTATACAATTTAAAAGCATCAAAAGTTTCATCTTTATGCTTTAAAAGAAACACATAGGTATATCTACTAAAATCATCTATAAAAGTAAGAAAATACCTTTTACCACCTCTAGTTAAAACACCATTTAATTCACAAAGATCACTATGGATTAAATCTAGTAAATTAGATGATCTTTCTACACTAGGAAATGGTTTCTTAATAATTTTTGCCTTAACACATGTTTCACATTTACCATAGTTTTTAATATTGCATGCAATCATACCACATTTTACTACTCTTTTCATGGTTGAAAAACCTATATGCGATAGTCTAAGATGCCACAAAAATAAAGAATCATACTCAACAATATAGGCGGAATTAACATTTTTATTGATAACATTGAAAGTTACATCATTGGTGCACAATTTAACCATACCCTTACAAGAGTACCCCTTTCCCAAAAATACATTTGATTTGGTAAGTATAAGTTTACCAGACTCAAAAATGGCTTTAATGTCGGGCTTGCCAAGCAAATCACCACTTACCAAGTTTCTACTCATTTCGGGAACATAAAGTACATTCACTAATGTAACTTTCTTGCCGGAGGTGAAGTAGACTTCAATAGTACCTTTGCCAAGTACCTTGGATTTGCCCTCATTGCCCATTTGTATCTCATGGCTGCCCTTTAACTCTTCAAAGGTCTTGAACAATGATTTGTCATAGGTGACATGGACGGTAGCACATGTATCATACTACCACCCTTTCACCTTGCCTTGGACCGCATTCACCTCACTAAGGGTAGCAACTATGTTTTCCTCTTGAGTTGCGTTCACCTTAAGTCCTTGTTGGTCTTTTCTATGCCTACACTCTCTAGCATAGTGACCCTTTTTCCCACATACAAAGCAAGGGCATTTCTCGCCCTAAAACTTGTTTGGGTTGGTTTTTGGACTCAAAGGTTTCTCGTTACCCTTTTTCCCTTTATTTTTGTGATGTTTTGGTTGTGACATCGTATTTTCTTTGGAAGTCTCTCCATTAGACCCCTCCACAAGTTTATCTCTACATATCGATTCCTCTTCGATTCGAATATGTTTTTGGATTTCCTCCAAAGAATAATCCTCATTTTTATGAATGATTCTTTTCCTATAGCTCTTCCAAATTGGTGGTAATTTAGCCACTATAGCACCAACTTGAAAGGCCTCGGGAAGCTCAATCTTTAACACTTTCAATTTGTTAACAATTATTTGCAATTCATGTGTTTGAGGAAGAATAGGCTTATCACCAAAAAATTTGAAATCGAAGTATTGAGATATCAAAAACTTTTTGGTACCTTCCTCTTCCGCCTTAAACTTTTTCTCAAGTGCATCCCATATCTCCTTGGCCGATTTGGTCTCGGTGTAGAGGTCATAGAGCCTATCGGAAAGGGCATTGAGGATATGACCCCTACAAAGGAGATTGTCCTCCTCCCTCTTCCTTCTTTTCTCCACCTCCTCGGGAGTGTCCTTGTCGGATGGCGTTGGGAGAGGTTCTAGAGTGGATTCTAGAATGTAGGCAATTTTGAGAGTGGTCAAAAGGAATCTCACCTTGTCTTGCCACCTAGTGAAATTGGATCTATCAAACCTATCCAACCTCAGTAGGTCTTGATTCATGATTTTGATGGTCTCACCTTCCATTGAAACAAACAAAGGGATAAGCTTTTGAATGTTAGGAAAAAATGTATTTGCCTCAATGGAAATGGTAAGAAATTACAACTCTATGCAATATATTACAAATAAATAATGATTGATTTAAACGAGTTACAACTCTATAACTGAAAATTACAAATAAACAATGAAAATGAAGAAGATGATGAAGAAGAAGAGAATGGTGAGAATAAAACTCTAAGCAAAAGATTACAAGTAAAATAAAGGTGGTTGAAACAAAAGAAATGATTACAACTCTTAAACAAAATATACAAGTAACAAGAACAAGAGAATAAGAAGAATACAATACAATAAAATGGAGAACAGAAATACAAGAAAATTCTCACTTACACAACCTAAGTGAAGAGGGTTGGGGATCACCAACTTGAAGAAGGTTTAAAACCTTTGTCCAAAAGCTTATTTCCCCCTAACTCAAGCACTAAGGGATCTCTCTCAGATATTGGAAAAGCTTTATGGAATTATCAAGCCTCAAGGTGTTTCTTGCCAAGTAAAGGATAGAAATGTTGTGTCTTACAAGTGAGCTATAGGCTCCTATTTATAGAGTATAGAGACACTCTTTGAATTTCAAATTCCACCAACTCCCATGGCTGTTACCAATGTTTAATTGGATTAATATGGAATTAAAAATGAGATTTGGGAGTTATTTGGATTTTTTGAGCCGTTCAACAAAGATTGAAAAAACTGAAAAAATAGGTCAATTTTTGGCTTGTGGCCGCGGCCACTAGTCTCTGTCCCACAGGCCGTGGGCACCAACATTCAGTGGCCGCGGCCACTGACCATTTTCAGCACTTAAAATTGAGCTGTTTTTCCAAACGGTTCCAAACCCTCCCAATTGATTTTGTAACCCCCAAAACACATTATTGGGGTTAAAATCATATCTCTAACAACCATTTCTCAAATGGCTTTATAAAATTCATCTCAATATTGTGTAACATCAAATTTACACAATAAAGGGTAATATTTGGAAGTTACAAATTTGTAACACCAAATATGTTACATTATTTGGATATATCTCATATATCTAAATATTGTAACTCTCTATTATATTCTACAATATGTGACACTCTTTGTCACATTTATTTAATCTAAAACATTATATTATAATATAATATAATATTACATTATATTATAAAATAATATAACATTAAGACATTATAGAAAATGCTGAGAGCATGTGTATTGGACTTTGAAGGGTCCTGGAATGAATATTTGTCTCTGATAGAATCTTCCTATAATGATAGCTACCAGTTGATTATTGGAGTGGCACCTTGTGAGATGTTGTATCGTAGGAAATGTAGATCGCCCATTCACTGGGATGAGATGGGTGAGAGGAAATATTTGGGTCCTGAGGTAGTTCAGAGGACCATTGAGGCTATTGAAAAGATTAGAGCTCGGATGCTCGCTTCTTAGAATAGATGAAAAAGTTATGTTAATTTGAAATGAAGGAACATGGAGTTCCAACCAGAATACTATATCTTCCTTAGAGTATCACCATGGAAATGGGTGAGGAGATAAAGGCAAGTTGAGCCCTAGATTTGTGAGACCGTTTGAAATCCTGGAGAGGATTAGTCAGGTGGCTTATAAATTGGCCTTATCTTCGACACTGTCGCCCGTATACAATGTATTTCATATTTCCATGTTGAGGTAACATGTATTAGATGAGACTCATGTGTTGATGTATGAGGATATGGAACTGGAGGCATAGTTATCCTATAAGGAATAGCCACTTCAGATTTTAATAGAAAGGACAAGGTTCTGAGGAACAAAACTATATCTTTGGTTAAGGTATTATACAGAAATAGTAAGGTCGAGGGAGCGACCTGGGAACTAGAATCAGATATGCAGGATCTATATCTTGGGCTATTCAGGTAAAATTTCGGGGATGAAATTCCTGTAAGGTGGGGATAGTTGTAACGTCCCAAATAAACTAATAAGGCTTAGGGCCTTGATTAGGGGGCCAGGATGTAAAATTATGGAAATTATTTGATTATGTGATATATATGTGTACCATTATGTGATTATGTGAGTTATATTATAATATGACCTGATATGCATGTGTTAGGTGTATTAATTATGCATGTGGACCCAATTCTGATTAAAAGTTAATTTTTTGTAATTTAGCCAGTTATGGGTATATTTGGCATATATGTGTGGGACCACATCATTATGTGGATATATTTGGGTTAATCAATACGAGACAATCCTAGGCAGCAAGCTAGTGGGAAATGAGATGATTAGAACATTACCAGGAATTAAAGAGTAATGGGATATTATTTATTAGCATTTGAGAATATTGGGAATAACGAGAATTGGAGGGTGTTAATTATAATTAACGAGATAGGCAGGAAATGACAGTTTTACCCCTGGTGCCCTTAAGAGGATTTTAAATGAGCTAGAGGCATTTTGGTCTTTTGACCTTAAGGATTATATCATCTTGAGAAGCTGTAGAAGGCTGTAGAAAATGTTATATTATTTCATATAATATAATATTAGATTAAATATTGTGACAAAATGTGAATTGTCACACCTTGTAACATATTATTGAGAGTCACAAAATTGAACACATGTGTGTGCCCAAATGTGACATATTTTGGAGTTACAAAATCAGTTACAAATTTGTAACTCCCAAATATTACCCAATAATGTGTATATTATATGTTACACATTTGAGATTGGATTTCATAAAGCCATTATAAAATATGGCTGTTGGAGATATGATTTTAACCCCGATAATGTGTTTTGGGAGTTACAAAGTCATTTGGGAGGGTTTGGAACCGTTTGGAAAAATATCACATTTTCAAGTGCTGAAAATGGGCTGTGGCCGCGGCCACTGAATGATGGTGGCCGCGGCCTGGGGGATAGAAAGCAGTGGCCGTGGCCACTGATGTCCCTGGCCGCGGCCACAAGTGCATTTCAAGCCAATTTTTCAGTTTTTCCAAATGTGTTGAACGGTTCTAAAAACCCAAATAACTCCCAAATCTCAATTTTAATTCCATATTAATCGAATTAAACATTGGTAATATCCATGGGGGTTGGTGGAATTTGAAATCCATAGGGTATCTCAAACTCTATAAATAGGAGCCTAATGCTCACTTGTAAGATAAACCATTTTCCATCCACAAAGCACTTGGCTGGAAAATACACCAAAAGGCTTGATATTTCTAGAGAGCTATTTCCTAGAGAGATCCCTTAGTGCTTAGAGAATAGGGGGAAATAAGCTTTTGGACAAAGGTCTTGAACCTTGTTCAAGTTGGTGATCCCCACTACTCTACACTTTGGTTGTGTGAGAGTTTGTTTTATTTTCATTCTTTTGATCTTGTCGATCTTATTTACTTGTATTATTATTGTTTTGAGTTTGTAATCTTCTTCTTCTACATCTTTCTAGTTACTTGTATATTGAGCAATTGAGTTGTAATATTTATTTAATCAATTACCTTGTCTATTGTATTTTTTGCATAGAGTTGTATATTGGTTTTTCCATACTTCCATTGAGCAATAATATATATTCTCTAACAGAAAATGTAACGCCCTAGTACCTTAGAGCCGTTACCAAGTGAGTTTAAAACCGTGCAAGCACTCGCTAATCAAGGCTTTTAAAGTAAAAGTGTAATTAAAACATAAACAGAGTAGAAACTTTAGAAATAACTCTATTTCCTTGAAAATCATAAAAGTTTAACACATGGGATCCCAAAATAATGTTTAGAAATATTTACAACATATAAGTACAACCAAGTCGACTAAACGAAAAAATCTAGGTTATATTACAATCATCTCCCAAAATCCACTGGCTGTGGCAGCCAGGCAGGCCAAATATGTACATGTCGCCTCATGTTTGCTACACTCATGGTTGGTTGGCTTTCTCCTTGCTCTTACCTGCACCACAGAGCACCCGTGAGCCGAAGCCCAGCAAGAAAACCCACAAACAGATAACATATGCAAAACCATCACATATCATATAAAACAGGCAATCAATAGGCTAAACACATACGGCCAAGCCATCCCAGGCACTTTACCAGGCCCTGGGTTTGCGGTCCACACAGTGAGGATATCCCAGGTATCATTTAGGGTCTCGCCCTGGCAACTCGCACTCCACGTGCTCAACGCTGCTCCCGGCCCCTTGCGCACTCGACCTTGCACTCAATGTGCCCAACGCCGTTCTCGACCCTTTGTCGTTCCCGGCCCCTGCCGACCTCGGCCTGCGCCGTTCCCAGCTCTTGCCGAACATTTACACATTAGCATTCATACCATAATAAACAAATACTGAACACTAACAAATTCATTGAAAGGGCTACGCCCTGCAATTCAAACATATTGGGCTCAGCCCTGCATACAAGCTCTATGGGAACAAGGGTTTTCTTACCTGCGTCCCGAGCTCTCCGAGCACCGTTATCCCGAGCATAGTCCTCTAGCTTGAGCCTCGCCGAAACCCTAGTCACAACACATTAACAATATTCATCCACCAAGTTCTAATCCATTAAATAACTTTGAGCCTTAACTCTAATCTCTGGGATCTTGAATTCTATCAATCCGGGTGATAAAATCCATCTCGAGCCCAAACCTTTGAGTTCCCAAGCCTAAACACACTTTAAAACACAAACTGGCACTAAGAGCCGCTGCCCTACCTACAAGCACCGCGGCTAGCCTCGAAACAGAGGCTAGCACTTCCCTGAAGCACACACGGTCCGCGGCGCACTTGGCCAAGCGCCGCGGCGCGCATCAAACACCTTGGCCTCCCATGGCCGCACGCGCACACGGGCCGTGGCATGCCCCTCCTAAGGCCGCGACCCTCGCCTCCAAACCCAGAAATCTCCATCCTTTTCCTGCATTTTCTTCAAACCAATACACCCAAAACTAAACCAGCAGTCCCAGATTATCACCACAAGAGTTCTAACACAGTATTAGCTTCAAAACCCAACAGAGTCTTGCACCAAATTCAGCCAAACCATTAAGAACAAATTTCAAACTTAGCTAACATGCAAACTCAGATATTCAACCTTAAAACCAGCTGATAAATTGATACAATTCAACATATTAGGAACTTACCTTTGCTAGATTATACTTCTAAGCCAATCCTCTAGATTCCAAGCTATAATTCTCCAAATCCCCAGCTTGAAACTCTGAATTCCCTAGCTCTCTTCCTCAAGATTTCTCCTTTAGTGCAGCTTTGAGAGTAAAGAGAGAGTATGATAGAGTCTAAGGTCAGTTTCTCCAAGTTTCCCAACAGTTCCTTTATTTTGTTTTATTTAACTTAAGCTTTAATGTTACCTCAAGGCTCGGGGTACCAAAACGTCCCCAAGGGTAAAATGGTAAATTTTCCCCAATATTCCCTCCTAGACATTCTATCTTCAAATATATCTCCAAATATTTATTTCCATAACCCGATAACCCCATAATACATCTAATACCCAAAGTACCCCTAGACTCGCCCTGAGTCGGATTCTCAACACCGTTGTGACTTTCTGGCTAACCGTTCCCCAGGACTGTCTCGGATCGTGCTACACAGAAATATATCACAAGCATATCATATTTATAACATTTACGCCCTCAACGGGCTAAAATCACAAACGTACCCCTACTATCCAAACGGGACCCACATGCATATTTAATTCAACTAAACATGCATCTTTATCATATATTCACATAAATTCACATATTGACATATTAATTCATTTATTGCCCTCCAGGCATGCTAATCAAGGCCCTAAGCCTTATTAGCAAATTTGGGTCGTTACAGAAAACAGAGCCTCTTTCTTCTCCTCCCGTTCATCTTCTTCTCTCCTTCTTTTTTTGAATTTTGAAGCTCTATTTGAGGAACCAAGCTAGGGAACCAAGCCTTGATGGTCTAGGGATATGTTCCACCGTTGAAGAGGGTGTGATACTGAGATTGAGGTGAGTTTCTAGCCATTAAAACTCTGGTTTTCCTCTGTTTTTCTTATTGAGTTTCAGTTGGGGTTTTGAAGTTGAAAATGGAGAATTGATGGGAGTTTTTGGCAAATTATGCTTAGGATATGATGCCTAGGACACGTGGAGTAGATATTGTTGGGGTTTTATGCCCTAATTAAAACCCAAATTCTTTGTAATCTCATTTTATTATCAATAAAAGAATAGAAATCATTTTTTGACTTGGTCAATCACTTTGCTCACATGTTTTATTTTCATGATTATTTGTTTAATATAAACTTCTATTAAATCCCAAGCTTATAGCTAATCTTATTTATAGTGACGTAATCACAGTGGAATATAAATATGATTATATGTTCAAAATAAGTTAGTCCTAAGATTAGTCAGTGCACTGGATTTACACTGACTTGCCAATCTACGATATGATCTACTTACACATTACAGTGTTATGTTCTTTCCAGAACATTAGCAAAGTAGATAAGATCGGATGTATTTGTTACATCGGACAGGACCGATATTGACAGTTGATAAGATAAGTAAACATACCGTTATTATCTATTCTAGTCATATCATATACTTGACCATAGGTCAATTCAATCTCAATTCTGAGTGGTTAGTATTCTAACTGATTATATTGTTTGAGTTCTTTGACTTGTTCGTTACCAGCTTACCCTACGGACTAGCCCATACTTACATCTTGGGAACTCGGTAGTATAATTGAGTGGGAGTGTTAATCATAGATATGAACATCTATAGCTTCTGATGAAGAAGTGAAACGATGGTTTCCTTTTAGTTTAGTTCAAGTGTTAAATGATAGAGATCTCATTTCAGTAATTAAATTAGTTTACTGAAATATCATTTACAAGGAACTAAGTGTTTTAAGGATAAAATACAATGAGGGGTAAAACGGTATTTTAGTCCCATCTCATTGTAGACCGTCTATAGAGGATTGAGTGGCAATTATGGTTGTAACAATGGATAATTAATAGTGTATCTATATTTGTTATAGAGCGTTCTATGAATTCAAGAGTGCAATTCCGAGTCTATAGTGGAGTCACGAGGAATTAATAAGTTAGTAAATTTATTTGTTAGATTTATGATAACTTATTGGAGCTTGATTTCATAGGCCCATGGTCCCCATTGTACCTTTGATAAAATCATCTAGATAGTCTCAATTAATTTATTTAATCATCAATTAGAATTATCAAAGTTGACCAGGTCAATTTTGGATAGTTTCACAGAGTTGTTTAATTTTGAGAAGAAAAGAGAATTTATGGTAGATTTATTAATTAAGATAAATTGGTATCTAAATTAATAAATAAATTTAAATCAAGGTTCAAATTATAAATAATTAATTTGATAAATGAGTTAAATAATTATTTAATTAATTAAATCAATAGAAAATAATACTGGCCTTGATTTTAAGTCCAATGGGCTTATAATCAAATGGGAAATTTCACGGGCCTATAGCCCATGATAATTTCGACCTAGGCCTTCAAAATGGCTATTATTTTATTTATTTTTTAATTAAATTAAATGGCCTAATTGAGTCTATAAAAGGAGTGCTTAGAGAGAAGTCGAAAAATAAGTTTGATAAGTCACAAGTCAGATTTTCTGATAGTTTTATATTCTCTCAAAGCACAAGTCCTTTTCTAAGCCACTTTTTTATTTTATCTTCTTCTCTCTATATCTATCTCATGTGTTGAGAATTGCCCACACTAGTCTAGGTGGTTCTAAGGATACATTGGAAGATCGTGAAGAAAATAAAAGATCGGTTCAGTTTCTTGATAATACTCTGCGACAAAGAGGATACAAGAGTTAGAGAAACTGAAGGAAGGACTCTTAATTCCGCTGCGTATACTGTAAGTATTATATTATTTGTTTCTCTTTGAATTCAATTTTAGAAACATGTTTTAGGCTATCTCATATTAATTTGTTTAATATTAGATATACATGAAATTAAATAAAGATCATGTATAAGTATTTCCCACAACTGGCCTCAGAGCCTTTGGTAATATTTATTTTCATGCATGAACATGTTTAAAATTGGATTATTTGATATGTTTGAATAATTGGATGGTTTTCATGTTTTTATGAAACATATTGATTTTATGTGAATTTTAGCAATTTTTAGGTTATTTTGTTGTGTTTTCTATGCTATTAATTTTTTATATATGCTTTATTTTGTGTAAAACATGGTAAAAACTAATTAGAAAATGGTTTTGGTTTGAAAAATTGCTCAAAAAAATTGTTTGAAAAAAATTTGACCTGGCTGCCCATGCGCGCGCGCACGTCCGCGCGCACCCGTGCGCACGCGCGCGCCCCACCCACGCACCGCGCACACCACCCGCGCGCCCCGCGCGCACGCCCCTGCAGCCGCGCAGGCATGCCCAGCCCGCGCGCGCACGCGATGAACAGTACCCCGTGGTACTGTTCATCCTTTTTTTTTTTTTTAAAGAAAATAAAATTTGTTTAAATTTATTATTTATAATCAAAACCAAAAATATCTTTTTTGTTTTATCATTTATTTTTTTTAAAAATAAGATATTTTTGTTAGTTGAGATTTAAATAATTAGATATTTTCTACAAATATACAAATTCAAATTTAAAAATAGACTAACAACTTAATTTTAAATATTTTAATATATTAAAATATTAGAATTATGATATCAGATATGTAAGATATTTTCATTTAAATTCTTGATATTTTTATTAAATCTTTATTTGAAAATATAAATATATTTTTATTCTATAGTTTTTAATATTTAAATTAGTTGAAATTTAATATTGTTAGTTAGATATTTTTATGGATATTTGAATTTATTTAACTATTTGAGATATTTTAGGCTTGTTATAACTATTTGTATTTTATTATTTTTAAATGGTTAAAATATTAGATAATAGTTGTAACAACACAAGATATTTTTGGAAAATAGTTTAGATATTGCTTTTAAAATTTAAAATTGGTTAAATTTTGAAAAATATAATTTTTTTTCAGCCAATTAATAAAATATTTTTTTTAATAAATGGGATTTAAATTAACTTTGGTTAATTGTTGATAAATCCTATTTAAATTAAATTAATATTTTTTTTTCAAATTAACCTAAAACCAAGTTAATTGTTGATAAATGAAATTTAAATGAACTATTGTTAATTGTTGATAAATTTCATTTAAATTGAATTATTTTTTGTAAAAATTTAATTAATTTGAATTTTTTTGATAAATTCTAGATACTTAATTGTGGTATTTTTGCAAATGAAATAAATTGTGGTATTTTTGCATAAAGTCATAGAATTGCTCATATAATAACATGATTAGGCCCATCCAATTATAACATGTCTGTTTGCACTATATGTGGTATTTTTGCAATTGGGCTTAAATGCATATAGTGGCCCATATGTTTGTTAGATATATAGTATTTTGCCAAATAAAATATTCATAAAATGATAGGTTTTATTTGGGCCCATTAGAAAATGTAAAGTTTAAATTCCTCTCTTGTGGGTGATTCCACTTGTGAATGCCCATTTGCTTTGCATGACTATAGTGGGCCTAATCAATTAATAACAATTAATAAAACGAATGTTTAAATTCCTGTCTTTTGGACCTTGTATGGAAGATAGGGAGCTTTTGTAGTGGGAACGACATACTGGACCCAACCCTCCTCCATACAAGCCCAATTGTTAAGGCCCATTTACCTGAGTTGGACTTAATTGTATAGGTTCATTATATTAGTTAAACCTAAATATTGATTAGCAACAAATTAATTCTAAATTAATTGAATTTGTTTCAATGTGACACTTTAGAATTAATAAGAAATTATAGGACTTTGGTTTTAAAAATTTTAATTTGTTTAATTTTTTTTGGAAAACCATAGTCATTAATTTTCTAAAAATAAATAATAAAAATACTCATTTTAATTTTATAATGAGCTTATTTTAATAATTTTATTCGATCTCCACTATTGGTTTAACATAGTCAATAGCTTAATGGGGCCTTGAGGCGCTTTGATTCGTCCCCCTACGGAAGGTGTTCATTAGTTATTTTGACAAGGTTAGATTTCGAAAGATAGATAATTATAGATCAAATTCTACTAGACTCACCCCTACGGTGACTACTAGGACTAAATCTATGATTATTGAAACCGTGGGTCTAGCTCATAAAATAAGAGATTTTGTTTTCTTATTTTGATCGACTAGTAGGTTGTTAATAATGGTGTCCATTATTAAATGAGTTTACAACTCTATTTAACTAGTGGTATTTTTGACTCTCGCCAACCGGGACAAGGATATCATAGATTAGTTAAAAACCTAAAGAAATAGAGATATGATTGTTTTTGGTATTTTTTCTCATATCTTACATATTTTTGGTATATGTTGTGCTATTTCTTGAAATTTGTGTGAATAGAAGTTTTATTGAGCAAATGTGATTGATTTCTATTTTATTGATAATTTGTAGTTTTAAGCTAAGTAGTGTTTGTGTCTACTCCCATCCCTTCTCAACTTTCGATGGAGAAACTCACTAGAAAAAACTTCCTTAATTGGAAGCAGAATATCAACATAAAGTTGATTGGTGACAACTCTGAATTCGTCATGATTGAGGAATCCCCAGAACAAGCACCGTGTCCGCACGTTAGTGATGGCACCGTCAATGCTCGTGATGGTACCGTAAATGCTTGGATAGCACCGTCTCTGCACGTTCGTGATGGCACCGTAAATTCTCAGATGACACTGTGTCTGCAAGTTCGTGCTCAACTCAACTATGGTCTGACGCAGCTCATGAACAAGCTTCAGATTATTGAACCTGTCATGGGTGGACCTAGTAAAGGAGGTGAAAATAAGACTACTGATGTTGTTGCTGATCTAGCTAAGGTTGAAGCTCATCCATCTTCGTCTTCGAAAGCTAGAAACAAGAGGAAAGGTGGACAAAGCAACAACCCCGAGCCTGCAAAGGCTGCAAAGACGAGTGCACAACCACGTGCACAGACACCTAAGGGGAAGAACATGAAAAACAAAGCTTCTTGAATCGTGGGAGGAAGTGAACGAAGGCAGATTAAAGCTTAGAGTTGGGAACGGAGCGTTCGTTGCGGTCCAAGCTAGAGGAAGAGCTCGTCTGAAGTTTGGAAATAAATTTTTAATTTTAAAAGATGTATTTTTTATTCTGGATTTTAGTAGAAATTTAATTTCAGTTTCCATGTTGCAATTAGAACGATTTGTTATGACTTTCACAAGTTTTAATATATCTATTTCTTTCAATGGATCACAATTGTGTATTGCATGTTTGGAAAACGGGCTTTATATTCTGCGACCTAACGAACCCCTCGCTCTTAATAATGATTTATTCAAAGTAGCTAAACCTAGGACCAATAAATGTCAAAAGACCGATAACAAAAATATGACGTATTTATGGCACTTGAGACTAGGTCACATTGGCTATGATAGGATTCAAAGACTTACAAAGGACGGACCTTTGAGGGAACTCACCTTAGGTGAATTACCTGTCTGTGAATCTTGTCTAGAAGGCAAACTGACCAAGCGTCCATTCTCTGCAATGGGTGATAGGGCCAAAGAACCACTTGGTCTTGTGCATTCAGATGTTTGTGGACCTTTGAATATACAAGCTAGGGGTGTTTTTGAGTATTTCGTCACTTTCATTGACGATTACTCTAGATACTCATGTCTTTACCTAATGCATAGGAAATCAGAAACATTTTCAAAGTTTCAGGAATTCCTAGCAATGGCTCAGAACCAATTAGGTAAAAGGTTAAAGATCTTGCGATCTGATAGGGTGGAGAATATTTGGATATGCAGTTCCAAGATCATTTAACTGAACTTGGGATTTTATCACAACTTACTGCCCCAGGTACTCCGCAACAAAATGCATGCTTAGTTACTCAACTCTACCAACTTCGTTCTGGGGACATGCAATTGAAACCGCAAATGACATTCTCAATGTCGTGCCGTCAAAATCAATCCCCAAAACACCTTTAGAACGCTGGAATGGTCGTGAACCTAGTTTACGCCATTATAGAATCTGGGGGTGTCCCGCTCACGTCCTGAGGAAAAAGGAGGGAAAGCTAGAACCGCGAACTGAAGTTTGCATGTTTGTTGGCTATCCTAAAGGTACTCGGGGTGGACTTTTCTACAGCCATTCAGAAAAGAAAGTGTTTACTTCTACAAATGCTACTTTTCTGGAAAATGACTATGTCCAGAACTTTAAACCTCGCAGCAAAGTAGTTTTAGAGGAGATGGTTAAAGAATTGACTCCAACCAATGTTCCATCGTCATCAACGCAAGTTGATGATGAAATTCCCACTCTTCATGTACAACCAACGCAAGTCGATTTAAATGAAGAAAGTACCACTGTTCCTGAGCAAACAGTCACGAAGCCTGGGCGTAGTGGGAGGGTTTCGAAGAACCCAGTTCGCTATGGTTTGGATGGTGAAACCAATATGGTTGTTGGTGACACTAGTGATGATGATCCATTGTCTTTCAAACAGGAAATGGCAAGCCCTGAAAAGGAACTATGGCTCGAAGCCATGAAACAGGAAATGGAGTCCATGTACTCAAATTCCGTCTGGGATCTTGTGGAAGCACCTAGTGACTTTAGGGCCATTGGGTGCAAGTGGATCTACAAGAAGAAACGAGGTGTTGATGGAAATATCGAGACTTATAAAGCTCGATTAGTGGCAAAGGGTTATACCCAAAGAGAAGGTGTGGACTATGAGGAAACTTTTAGTCCGGTAGCCATGCTCAAATCCATTCGCATCCTCCTATCCATAGCAGCCGCTCTCAACTATGAGATTTGGCAAATGGACGTCAAGACAACTTTTCTTAATGGAAATCTTGATGAGGTCATTTATATGGATCAGCTAGAAGGATTTATAGTATCTGGACAAGAAGGAAAAGTTTGTAAGTTAAATAGGTCCATCTATGGACTTAAGCAAGCTTCTCGTTCCTGGAATCTTAGGTTTGATGAAATAATCAAAACCTATGGCTTTGAACAAAATATTGATGAGCCCTGTGTTTACCAACTGAAGGCAAATCAAATAGTGGTATTCCTGGTTCTTTATGTAGATGATATCTTACTCATTGGAAACAATGTTAAGAAATTATCAGATGTGAAGAATTGGCTGAGCACTCAATTCCAGATGAAGGATTTGGGTGAAGCAAGTTATGTTCTAGGTATCCAAATCATCAAGGATAGAAAGAACAAACTTTTAGCTCTATCTCAAGCGGCTTACATTGATAAAGTGCTTGAACGTTTCTCAATGACAAATTCCAAGAAAGGGCGTCTACCGTCCCGCCATGGAATTCATCTTTCAAAGAAGCAGTCTCCCCAGATCCGTTTACAAAGACACTACCAGAAGCTACATTTGATAAGCATATCAAGGAGATGGGATTAGTAGAATTAAGGCATTAGTTTCAATTAGTGCAAGTAGGAGTTTGTTGGGGTTTTATGCCCTAATTAAAACACAAATTCTTTGTAATCTCATTTTATTATCAATAAAAGAATGGAAATCACTTTTTGACTTGGTCAATCACTTTGCTCACATGTTTTATTTTCATGATTATTTGTTTAATATAAACTTCTATTAAATCCCGAGCTTATAGCTAATCTTATTTATAGTGACGTAATCACAGTGGAATATAAATATGATTATATGTTCAAAATAAGTTAGTCCTAAGATTAGTCAGTGCACTGGATTTACACTGACTTGCCAATCTATGATATGATCTACTTACACATTACAGTGTTATGTTCTTTCCAGAACATTAGCAAAGTAGATAAGATCGGATGTATTTGTTACATCGGACAGGACCGATATTGACAGTTGATAAGATAAGTAAACATACCGTTATTATCTATTCTAGTCATATCATATAGTTGACCATAGGTCAATTCAATCTCAATTCTGAGTGGTTAGTATTCTAACTGATTATATTATTTGAGTTCTTTGACTTGTTCGTTACCAGCTTACCCTACGGACTAGCCCATACTTACATCTTGGGAACTCGGTAGTATAATTGAGTGGGAGTGTTAATCATAGATATGAACATCTATAGCTTCTGATGAAGAAGTGAAATGATGGTTTCCTTTTAGTTTGGTTCAAGGTGTTAAATGATAGAGATCTCATTTCAGTAATTAAATTAGTTTACTGAAATATCATTTACAAGGAACTAAGTATTTTAAGGATAAAATACAATGAGGGGTAAAACGATATTTTAGTCCTATATCATTGTAGACCGTCTATAGAGGATTGAGTGACAATTATGGTTGTAACAATGTATAATTAATAGCGTATCTATATTTGTTATAGAGCGTTCTATGAATTCAAGAGTGCAATTCCGAGTCTATAGTGGAGTCACGAGGAATTAATAAGTTAGTAAATTTATTTGTTAGATTTATGATAACTTATTGGAGCTTGATTTCATAGGCCCATGGTCCCCATTGTACCTTTGATAAAATCATCTAGATAGTCTCAATTAATTGATTTAATCATCAATTAGATTTATCAAAGTTGACCAGGTTAATTTTGGATAGTTTCACAGAGTTGTTTAATTTTGAGAAGAAAAGAGAATTTATGGCAGATTTATTAATTAAGATAAATTGGTATCTAAATTAATAAATAAATTTAAATCAAGGTTCAAATTATAAATAATTAATTTGATAAAGGATTTAAATAATTATTTAATTAATTAAATCAATAGAAAATAATACAAGCCTTGATTTTAAGTCCAATGGGCTTATAATCAAATGGGAAATTTCACGGGCCTATAGCCCATGATAATTTCGACCTAGGGCTTCAAAATGGCTATTATTTTATTTATTTTTTAATTAAATTAAATGGCCTAATTGAGTCTATAAAAGGAGTGCTTAGAGAGAAGTCGAAAAATAAGTTTGATAAGTCACAAGTCAGATTTTCTGATAGTTTTATATTCTCTCAAAGCACAAGTCCTTTTCTAAGCCACTTTTTTATTTTATCTTCTTCTCTCTATATCTATCTCATGTGTTGAGAATTGCCCACACTAGTCTAGGTGGTTCTAAGGATACATTGGAAGATCGTGAAGAAAATAAAAGATCGGTTCAGTTTCTTGATAATACTCTGCGACAAAGAGGATACAAGAGTTAGAGAAACTGAAGGAAGGACTCTTAATTCCGCTGCGTATACTGTAAGTATTATATTATTTGTTTCTCTTTGAATTCAATTTTAGAAATATGTTTTAGGCTATCTCATATTAATTTGTTTAATATTAGACTTACATGAAAATAAATAAAGATCCTGTATAAGTATTTCCAACAGATATTTGGGTTCATTTGGGGGTTTGGATGAAGTTTGGGATCATTTTTTGAAGGTTGGAAATGGAAAACTCGAAGGAGGAAGAACCAGGGCTGGTTCAGCCTAGTTCTAGCGCTGTAGCGCCCAAGGGAGGACGCTACAACGCTAGCTAGGGCAAACCAGTTCTGGTTGTAGCGTTGGGGCGCTAGGGGGGCAGCGCTGTAGAGCTACCCTATTTTTCCTGATGCATATTTTGGGCACTTTTAAGGGTTTTTGGCTCGGGGTTTCAATTCCTAAGGTTCAGGATCGAATCTACTAATCGTTTGAGTACGATTCGAGGTCTCGGAAGTGAGGTTTAGGTCAAGAACCTTTTATTGTTGATTTCATTAATTGGATTCCATATTTGGTTATGACTAGGTGACCGCTAAGGGATCAAGGGATTGATCATTCTCAAGGGTCGGTCATTTGTTATTTCTCACTCGAACTAGAGTTAAAAAAATTGCACCCAGTATATGATGCATGAGAAACATGTGATTAGGGCATGACATGAATGTTGAATATGAGATTGATCAGAGCTTGACTCTCTGTATTTATGCATGATCATAATTTTTCTAGTGTTTATTAAGTAAGCATGTGAATGCCCTACATTTAGATATTTGACATATGATATATGCCTGGTACATTGCTTACTTGTGTATGGCACTGACCCATGAGTCAGAAATCAGCACGAGCCGTATGGTATTGGCTTAAGAGTAAAGAATGACACTGATGTGTTCAACACAAGTTGAAATGATTAGATCTAATCAACATTAGCATTGAATGACTCATCATGAGCATTAATGCCTAATCGACCTCAAGTTCGATGAAAACTATAAGCGCTTGTCTAGCTTAATGGCTAGTCACTTAGAGTCAGGGCCAAAAAGCCCAGGTGACTGCATCGTCACATGGCTATGGGTGCTGAGCCCACGTTAGTGACTCACTCATCTGATTAGGGCTATACGCCCCAGTATGGTTATCAGATCCTCAAAGTGTTAAATCACTCATCTGATTAGGGCTATACGCCCCAGTATGGTTATCAGAACCTCAAAGTGTTAAATCACTCATCTGATTAGGGCTATAAGCCCCAGCATGGTTATCAGAACCTCAAGTGTTAATCACTCATCTGATTAGGATTGACTTGATAGTCATCCATTCAGGAGGGAAAGATCCCCCATCATTATCTGAACTTATTTGCATGCATGAAGAGGGCTATTATTGCTAGGCATGCACATTATGATTTATTAACATGTTATTACTGTTCATGAGCATATTGAGTTTTCTTGCTGAGCTTCGGCTCATGGGTGCTATGTGGTGCAGGTAAAGGCAAAAGAAAGCTGGATCATCCTTGAGTTGGAGAGCTTAGGTGGCGATGTGTACATATGCGGTTGCTCGACCGCCACGGCCGAGGGTTTTTAGAGGAACTAGGGTTAAACCCTATTTTGCCGCTTAGGTCGGCTAGTTGTAAATATTTTCTTGTAATTAACCTTTAAATTATATTTTTGGGATCCCAATGTATACAGTAAACGTTTTAGTAAAACGTTGTATCTTCACCAAAATTTTTAACCCTAAACTGCTAATCATACTTAGTTACACGATTATGGCCAAATGACTCGATTAGCGAGTTTAGCACTATTTAAAATGCACACCGTAACGGTCCCTGGGTAGTAGGGCGTTACAAGGGGCCTCTGTCTTAGGCAAGCTGCAGCTCAAGGGCTTGGGGCCGGGACACTTAAGGGATTTTTTTGGGCAAAATGGGTTTTTAGTGATGGGAACTTAAACCTAAGGGATTGGGATCGATCTTACTACCTAGTTTGGTAGGATTCGACGTCCCGGAGGCTAGGAATTGGTCCGAAAGCCTCTGTTCGCTCGTTATCAATGGGAATTTTATATTATGGTAGTGACTAGGTTATCGCTAGGGGCTTGGAACTGGGATTGTACTTGAGGGTCGTTCATTGGTAACATGTGCTTGGGCTAAAGGTAAGAAAATTGCACCCAGTATGTGATACTGCGATACATTCGATTATGGCTTGGCCTGAATTGTTGAACATGAACATGGATAGGGCATGAAGGCCTGAGTATGTGCATGATTATGATTATGCTTGTGATTATTGATTAAGCATGTTGAATGCTTTGTATCTGGATATTTGATATACAATGAATGCCTGTTAGCATTATATAATTGAGAAAAGCATTGAATTATTAGTCAAGGTTGACAATAGCGCGAGCGCTGGTCAAAAAGCATTGACTTATGAGTTAAGGGAGGCAATAGCGTGCTGAGCGCTGGTCGTTATGGTTATGCTTAACCAGGAGCGCATCATACGCTTGACCGATCTATTGGTTGGGGAAAACTCAGCGCCATGTATGCTAGGCCAGCTCCAAGGCTATACAGAGGATAGGGCAATGGACCCCGAGGTGACTTATTAGTCCCATATTCTAGGGCTAGGCCCCAGCATTTACTTATTAGTCAAGGACGACCTTAGCACGTTGAGTGCTGGTCATACAACATTGACTTATTAGTCAAGGACGACCTTAGCACGTTGAGTGCTTGTCGTAAATCATTGACTTATTAGTCATGGATGACCTTAGCACGTTGAGTGCTGGTCAGAAAGCATTGACTTGTGAGTCAAGGGAGGCAATAACGCACTAAGCGCTGGTCGATATGGTTTAGTCTAACCAGGAGCACATTCTGCGCTTGACCGATCTATTGGTCGGGGAAAACTCAGCGCCAGGTACGCTGAGCCAACTCCAAGGCTGGTTATACAAAGGACAGGGCAAAAGGCCCCGAGGTGACTCATTAGTCTCATATCCTAGGGCATTGAGCTAGTATTATTTATTAATCATGTGTTTGGGCACTGAGCCCCAGTATGATTCCATAATCATGTATTTTGGGCATTGGGCCCCGGTATGATGCATTGATCATTTATCGTGGGCTATTGGCCCATATGACGTTGTAGTCATTTATATTGATGGTATGCATGCTTGACTAGGGTTATCTTGCTGAGTCTTGGCTCACAGGTGCTATATGGTGCAGGTAAAGGGAAAAGAAATCTGGACCATCCTTGAGTTGGAGAACTTAGGTGACGATGTGTACATATGCGGCTGCTCGACCACCACGACCAATGGTTTAAAGAGGAACTAGGGTCAGACCCTATTTTGCCGCTTAGGTCGGCAGGTTGTAACTTTTTATTGTAATTAACCTTTTAAATGTATTTTGGGATCCCATGTATACAGTAAACGTTTTAGTGAAATGTTTATATCTTTGACAAAAAAATTTAACCATAAATTGTTAATCACGTTTAGTTACACAATTATGACCAAATGACTCGTTTAGCGAGTTTAGTACTATTTAAAATACAACAGTCTCTGAGTAGTAGGGTGTTACAGTTCTTCTTTTGATAATTCATATATTGCTTTCTAAAATTAAATGATGTTGAAGTTTCGAAATAAATATATTATGATCGTACTATAAAGAAATAAAGGAAGGAGTGGAGAGCTATATTTTTTATATTCACTAAGAAGTTATATATATATTTTGACATACATATAATTGTTCTTGTAGCATTCACTATCGTTTTAAAGAGAATTGTATACATTTATATTTATATTAATTCTTCCAAAATGAAAGGCATAGAACTTCTCATTGACCTTTCTTCTAATGTAATAAAAATCATTTAAAATCTGAAATTCCATTTTTAGTAATTACCAAATTAATTAAACCAAGTGAATTAATTAAAGTGCGGAATGGTAATTAACTGTTTACACAGATAGGAGTTCTGTCGAGACAGAATCCGAATTTGTCACGACAGATACTGAACACAATAAATAGACAGTGCAAAACAATAAAGAACACACCGAATTTTTACAAGGTTCAGAAACCCTTTCGGATAACCTACTCCTTGGGGCCACGCCTAGAGAATAAACCAATTAGTAAAGAAATAATGTGTACAAAAGCATTGACTTAAACAATGTAAGACTCCCTCTTAAACTATTGCCGCAATCTTGTTGTACTCTTCTCTACGAATCTGATTTGATGAAACGATGATTCTCTTGAACTCCCTTCAAAGAATAGTGAGTGCACACTTCCTTCCGAAGTGAGACATAGATAGAACCATCTCCCGAAGATCCCTATGAACAAGTTCACAATAGACACTATCTGTTTACAATTGACTAGATAGATATCCACAAGTACACTCAGCACTCTCACAAAGATTAAGGTGAACAAACTTAATCTCTACAAATAAAGACACTCTTCCAAATAATGTAATGTTTACAAATATTCAAAATGGAAGAGGTGAAAATTCCAAAGGCCTTGGCAAGATATTTATAGGCAAGGAAATCGTCCAAGGCCATCATTTTCTGATATCTTTGAAATCAATTTGCGAATTCTTTTTATTTAAGAAATCAGCCAGCCAGATGAATTCTGTGTCGACAGAAAAGGAAACTGATGAGCCAGCAACGTAATCAGTTTTATTTGGCAGAACGAACATTGTCATTTCTTTTGACCATGTTCATTTTCGACACCTTCTTTATTCCAGAATAATCATGATCCCTCAAAATAATCTCAAGATAATTGCAAAATATATTTTTACCAAATATTGAATATTTGTGATAAATAAGGTAAAAAATATATTCACACTAGAAAATCAGCTGAATCATTAGATCAAGAATCAATAAGGATATGTTACTCATTTTCTTTAATAACTTTAAAATATTTTGTTTAAAATAAAGTTAGCCAATAAAAGACTTTACAAAATCTAAATTCATACAGTTTGGGAAGACGATGGTCTTCTTCTTCTTCTTCGAATTGAACCATCTTTACTACATATGACAAAAGGGTGTTAGTAGACAGAGTAGGACTAATAGAAGACCAGAAGATCTTGGTTCTCTTCTTCTTCTATGCCTCTTGATGCTTGACTGAAGAGACCATCCAAAGTCTGCAATTTCCAACCGACCTTGCAAAGCTAGTTTATTTGATCATTGAATTGAAACCAATCACGCAAAAGCACAACCTCAAATTACAAATTCAAATAAATAAACAAATGTTGACTACTGAGTAGGAATAGCTGTGGTCAAGCAACAAAATTTTCTAGCTTTATATCTCCATGAATTACATTTTTTTTCATGACATATGTCAGTACTAAGGCTTAAAATATACCAAAAATAATAAACAAATAAAGTGAAAAGATATAAATATTAATCTTGAATAAAGAAGAAGCATAAAATAAAAGAAATAACATGACATAAAATGATGTCTACGAACAGGTAGATGTGCCAATTTCTTGTCACCTTGGTTTTTATAGCTAATGGAACTTTGTAGACCTCAAAGTGAGCATTATATATATGCTTTAAAATGAAACGTTAGGAGAAATTTTCTTTTACAAATCAACTGTTACATCTTTTGATTAATTGTAATTATTATTATACAGAATAATATATATGCTCAAATAATATAAAACAAACTATATGTATAAAACTGAAACATAAAGAACTTTTTCAATTTTTACAAATCAATGTAACATCTTTTAATTAATTGTAATTATTATTATAGAGAATAACATATACTGTAATAATATAAAACGTAAACAAATTATATATATACTAGATACAATCAACGTACAATATATTTTTGTTTAGTTTTATTTATAGAATTTATTAATTATTTTTATTAAATTTATATTAATCTCATATAAATTTCAAATAAATATCATATTTTAATTAAATAATTTATTTATTTTTGTTCTAGTTTTAAATTATTTATTTATAACTTAAGTTTATATTTGTTCTAGTTTTTGAATTTAGAAGTAACAACAATATATTATATATTTAATGTAATATTAAATATTATACATATATTTTAACTTTGAGTTTCTTGCTAGTTTTTTTTTAAAAATAATTTGTTACTAATTGACTGTATATAATATTATATGTTTAATATGATATTATTATAATAAATGAGTTTAAGCTTAATTAAATTTTATTTAAGTTATAAAACGTATGATTTTATTATTTTTAAATAATTATCATTTTAAAATATCTAAAATATTTCATATTTTAATTTGTTTAATTATTTATTATTTTTAAATAATTATCATTGTAAAATATCTAAAAAATATCTTATTTTAAATTGTTTAATTATTTATTATTTTTAAATAATTATCATTGTAAAATATCTCAAAAATATTCTATTTTAATTTTTTTAATTATTTATTTTATTTTATTTAAATTTAAATATTTACAAATTACCGTTAAATATAAGAATATACTGATAAATATAACAATATTTCGTCAAAGTTAACATTAAAAAAAAAGCGTTAAAACCAAGAATTTCTGTTATCTACACACTTATTATATATATATAATTGAAACATTAATAAGAAAGCAATTGTTATGTAGGTTTTTCAATTTTTACAAATCAATTATAACATCTTTTAATTAATTGTAATTATTATTATTATAGAGAATAACATATATTGTAATAATATAAAACATATCACATATATAAAAACGGAAAATTAACTTTTACTTATAAGAACAACTTTTTCAATTCTAATAATAATTAATATAAAAACTCAAATAATATAGATATAAGACTATTAAGTGACTATAAATTAATGAAAAAATTAAATAAAATGAGAAAATTTAAGAAAATAAAGAATGGTAGGTAACCATTTGGTACCCTGTGTTTTTGCAAAGTATCATTTTGATACTTTGTATTTACAAATAATGCTCATTTGGTACCCTGCATTTTGAAATCGTACATATTTAGTACTATGCATTTTAAAACCGTACATATTTGGTACCCTATATTTTAAAATTGTACATATTTGGTACCCTAATCTCAAATTTAATTAATAAAATTTTACTAATTTAATCAAATTACTCTCAATCATACAGGCTACAAATTATATATAACTGCTAATAGTTTGGTCATATTGACAAAATTTTATCAATTAGGATACAAAATATCTATGTTTTCAAAATACAGAGTATCATATGAGCATTATTGAAAATAGAGGGTACCAGAATGATACTTTGCAAAAACAAATGGTACCAAAAGAGTAAATTCCCAATAAAGAATAAGAAAGATAGCTTATATAGGCTGCTTATTATAATTTTAATAAAAACTGGTTCACTCTTTTTAAAATATATATATATATATAATAGAATGAATTATAGTTCTATAGTATATATAAATATATTTATATCAATAATCATTACATATATGACATCTAAACACAACATTGACATAGATATATATATATTTACATGACTACATGACATATATATAAAATACAATAATATTTAAAAATAAATTAATAATAGAAATAAAATAAGAATATAAAAAGTCATAGTGTAGACAGTAGTATGCATGCATCAACTAATTTTAGTTTATAATGTATCTCACAATGTCCTTTGGTAAATTTGATGAAGAAAAAAAGATTCAATCACTTGATAAAAAACAAATTATCACACAAATTTATAAGATAAAAAAATGATATATATGTCTTTATTATTTTTAAATAAATATGATTTAATTATTTAAATTATCATAAATATCTTTAAAATATCATATTTTAATTAATTAATTTTTTTGTTTGTTTAAGTTTATATTTGTTCAAATTTTTGAATTTGGTAGTGACAACAAAAGATTATATATTATATGTTTAATATAATATTGTTTAAGTTTAATTAAATTTTATTTAAGTTATAAAATATATGATTTTATTATTTTTAAATAATGATCATTGTAAAATATCTCAAAAATATCTTATTTTAATTTGTTTAATTATTAATTTATTTAATTTTATCTAAGTTTAAGTCATATTTACAATCTACCGTCAAATATAAGAATATTCTATTAAAGTTAATGGAAAAAAATAAAAAGCCGTTAAAACCAAAAACTTCCGTTGACTTTAAAAATATATTTTTTTTGCTGAAGAAAAAAAGAAAGGAGGAGGGGACTACCAGTGTGGCTTCCCTCTTTGGACGTTACCATGAGAGCTCCGACCTCGCCAAGGAATGTTCGTCAAGACCCTACTTGACGGGTTGCCCCCACCTATGATGGGGTGCATCACCTGAGCCCCCATCAACTAACTAGTGTTAAAGAGATCCTAAGCTCAAGGGCAAGAGTGGCTGGGCTGGTGTACAAAGTGCTCACATTTAAGACTCCTTGGACTGTCGCTCCACCCTGTCAGAGGAAGTCACCTAAATTTGAATCCTTGACCTCTAGGACACCAGGCATGCCACTTTACCACTAGGCCACTTGGTTGGTGGTTAAAAAATAATTAATAATAAAACATATATACATATTTCATAGGCTAAAAAAAAATTCAAAAAAAATTATTTTGTGTAATTTTTCAAACTTTGATTTCATGTACAGAGTTTATGGGTTTTATACAATAAAGTAAAACACATAAACTATCATAAAAGTAAAAAAATCATGAACAATATTCTTTTAGCATTACACATACATAAAACTTTAACATGCAAATAATTATGCTACCATCCAATTAACATATCTAACATGTCAAAAAATTACATACATGTATATAAACATATAAACTAGCAAGTTGCAGCCATTGTTTCTGAAGCTAGTTGTTGGAACTCATTTATATAAGCATATATGCATGCTCCCTATTGCACAAAATAACATACAATAGAAAACATAAATATATGCATAGATGCGATTTTCATACATAGATTCGTAAATAGCACAATAGAGATCAGAACACTTACGCATATGCAGCTGAATAAGACTACACCATTTGGATTCCCTAACATTTTGTCCTTGTTGAATGCTAGGTATTGTAAGGAATTCAAACCGCTTTGAAACAATACCACAGTCTTCCAAGTCTTTCTCTAAAACAACCTAGTATTTATGTGGGCAAGTCTCAACACATGAGAATTAGAGAGAAAACTAAGAGAGAGTGGGTGGCTAGGTATAAAATATTAGGAGTGAATTTTTACCTTGTCAAATTCATTGTTACCTAATGCATTCTATAACACTAGTATATATAGGCAATTAACTAGGACATAAAATATTTTTTAGTTTCCCATTTTATTATAATTATTTAATAATTATAATTAATTAAATACTTGTCAAAATTAACCAATTATAATTTTGACATTTATTTAATTTATTTTATTAATATTAATATCAATGTTAACAAAATTGTCTCAAATGGCTATAATACTTTCTTTTTGAGACTTTGCAATAAAATTCTCAATGTTTTTCTATTTATTTTCTCACAAAATATCAATAAATAATTTAACATTGTTTATTTCCATTGACCTAGTCAATATGACATTTTTATTATAATTAATAATTCAAGACTACTAGGTTCATTTTGATAAGAGATGACACGGAGACCATGGATTCATGAACTCAAGCTCCAATAAGTTACCATGAGTTTATTCATAACAAATAATCTCACTACCTTATTAATTCCTTGTGACTCCACTACAGACTCGGAATTGCACTCTTGAATTCATAGAACGCTTTACACCAAATGAAAATACATTATTCATTGTTATAACCATAACCGTCATTCAATCATCTATAGATGATCTACTAATGAGACGTGTGACGTGTGCAAATCATTGTTTCACCTCTCATTGGTATTTTATCCTTAACTCCCACTAAGTTCCTTATAAATGATATTTCCGTAAACTTAATTACTTAAATGAGTACTCTATCATTTAACCCTTGAACCAAGCTATATGTAAATCATCGTTTCAGTTCTTAAACAGAATGTAACGTCCCAAAATTACCTAATAAGGCTTAGGGCCTTGATTAAGGGCCCAGGATGGCAATATATGTAATTATGTGCTTATTTGTTTTTATTACTTGTAATTACGTAGATTATGTGATAATATGACTAGTTGTGCATATTTAAAGATATTAAATATGCAAGTGGGCCCGTTTCTTATTAGAATGACAATTATGATAATTTGGCCTGTTGCGAGCATTATTGTATATTTATGTGATATATGTGAGAGACCACATTATTATGTGGTTTTATTTGAGTTACTCGGCACGAGGCGATCCTAGGGAGCATGTTAGCGGGAAAGTCACAACGGGACCAAATATCCGACTTGGGGCGAGTCGATGGGTATTTTGGGTATTAGGCATTTAATTGGGTTATCAGGTAATGGAAATAAATAATTGGAGATATATTTGAAGTTAGTGAATTTAGGAGGGAATATCGGGGAATTTGACCATTTTTCCCTCAGGGACGTTTTAGTACCCCGAGCCTCGGGATTAACTTAGGTCACTTAAGCTTTGGAAACAAAACACAAAGAAACACGTAGAAGCTCCCCATTGACCGACCTTCACTCTTTCACTATTTTTCTCTCTAAGTTGCTTCAACTAGTCCTTGGGAAAATTAAGAAGATTTTGGCTAGAAACACAAGAATTGAAAGCTTGGGATTGGAATTTGGAAAGCTTGTGGCTAGAGGAACTTCACTCACAGCTAAGGTAACCATTCAAACATTCTGTTATGGTTAAATTTCTGTAGAATGCATGGTTGTTTTGAGGTGTTCTTGAACCTTTTAGCTCAAGAATTGAAAGTGATGTTTTGATGAGTTTTAAGATTGTATTTTGTTGGGTTTTGTTGCTGGAAAGATGTTAGAACTATTGTGGTAATTGAATTATGGTTTTGGGGTGAAATTGGGTTAGTTTGGATTGATTTTCGCTGCTGAAAAGTGTGAAAAATCTGGGTTCGCGGGGCCAAGTCGCGAGCTTGTTCTTGAGGGCCTTAGGAGGTCTTTGTCTAAGAGGCGCGTCGCGACGCTCAAGGGCAAGTCGCGGCCCGCCTGGGCATTTTTGGCTTGGAGAGTTTTTATAAATGGGAACCTTTTCCTTAGGGCTCGGGATCGATTCCACTACCCGGTTTAGTGGAACTCGAGGCCCCAGAGGCTAGGACTCAGTTCGAGAGCCTTTATTTACTTGTTATTGATGGAATCCTATATTATTGTTGTGACTAGGTTATCGCTAGGGGCTTGGAACCAAGATCGTGCTCGAGGGTCATTCTTATTTTACGATGTACTTGGACCTGAGGTAAGAAAACTGCACCCAATACGTGTTATATGTGATTAGGGCTTGGCCCGACTGTTATCAAATATCATGACTAGGGCTTGGGCCCCGAGGACATTTATGTTTAACCTATTGCTTCACATGTTGGTTGATACTTGCTTAAGTGCCTTATAATTGTTGTATGAACTCCGTGGTTGCATGAGGCCCCGTTAAATAGGTATGATTAACATGCATATGTGCGTATTTTGTTGGGATATGCCTATCCATATCTGTTTCTGTATTGAGGTATGTAATCCTGGATCAGGGCTTGACTTATTAGTCAAGGACGACAATAGTGCGATGCGTGCTAGTCAAAAGGCTTAGGCATAAACCGGCAACGTACTATTACATTGGTCGACTCTATGGTCGATGGTAAACCAATAGGGTGGGCTAGGTCTATGGCTAATTATTCAGAGCTAAGGGTGAGGGCCCCATGTGACTCTATGGTCACGTAGCTAGGGCATAGGCTCCGAGGTTGGCCCTAAAGCCAACTGTTTAGGGCAGCGGCCCCAAGTTGGTCTAATGACCACTTGTTTATAATTGAATGATGGAATCTGTAAGTTAATACGGCTAGACATGTTAGATGGGTATCTGAAGGTTTGTATTCTCTGTTTATGCACATATTGAGTTTTCTTGGTGAGCCTTGGCTCACGGGTGCTTTGTGGTGCAGGTAAGGGGAAAGAGAAGCTTGACCAGCCATGAGTTGGAGAGCTTCGGTGGCGGTGTGCACATATGCGGCTGCTCGACCACAACGGCCGGGAATATCTCAAAGGAACTAGGATTGTAGCCCTGTTTTTGCTGCTTAGGCCGGCTGAATGTAACTTTTAATGTATATATACCTTTTTAAAAGTTTAGTTGCAATATTTTGGGATCCAATGTCTGTATGAAACTTTTTAAATAAAATTAAACGGTTCTTTTAACCAAACTTTGTAACCCTAACCCTTAACACTAACCTTAGTTACACATTTTAAACCAAATGACTTGGTTAGCAAGTCTGACACAATTTAAAGTACACAGTGTAACGATCCTGGATTAGGAGGACGTTACAACTTGGTATCAGAGCTGCCAAGCTTTAAGGGTTACTGAAGACTGGCCGAGCATGTACACTCGCCACTAAAGACAAGATTGACTCAGGGTTTGGTAATTATTATTTGATTATGTGTTTAAATGCTTAAACATGATATGAATGTGTTATCTACATGACTGTTTAGGAAGCATGAGATAATCTGATAGGGCCTGGCCCTTGACTGCTTCATGAATGGTAAAGAACGTGCTTATTAGCATCGTTACTGCTTGTGAATGCAAGGGAACCGCTTATGAGTGTTATTATCTGTATGTAGGCCAGGAAATGCTTATTAGCACTGTTAATACTGGTAGGGATTGGAAGAACATGCTTACTAGCTATGTTATACTTGTGAAAATGCATGGATATGTTTATGTGTATTGTTAATTGCTGATGGATATCATGAAGTGCTTATTAGCACCATGAATGAATATATTGCGTGATGGCATGCTTATTAGCATTGCACTTATTTATTATCTGTTGATCTTGGACCGTCATGCGGCAAGAGGTATAGTTATTACTTACCTAACGATTGATTTGATCTCTGTAGGGTGAATTGAGTAACAGTATGAATCCTTGAAGGTCAAAGAGATTGGTTGGCCAAGAGTTACAAGCCAGTGAAGGGAATGACCAAGGCCAGGCCCCACTGCCAGCTCCAGAAAACTGGCAATAGGTGCTTGCTGACATGCAAGCCAGATTAGAGAGGCAGGAAAAGGATATACGCCTCTTAAGACAGCAACAGGTTCCAGCAGGGAACCTACAGCCCGCGGTACCGGCAGTGATACAGCCAGAGGTACCAGCAGTAGTACAGCCCCAAGCAGTGGGAGATAGGTGGGAACCCCTGTATGCGAGGTTCAGGAAGCAACACCCTCCAGTCTTTGAGGGTAGCTCATATCCACTGAAGGCTGAGCAGTGGATGAATACAATAACCACTATCCTGGATTTTATGAGGATAGGTGGTAATGAGAGCGTGGCCTGCGCCACTTATATGTTTCAGGAGGAATGCCCGGATATGGTGGGAGGTGGTATCCCAGACCAGATGTAATGACCCAACTACTCTAGACTTTTGGACCATTAACAAAACTATACATACTAATCCTTAATAAAACTTACATTGCGAAAATACCATAACTTTATTAGGAAACTTGTAAAAATAAGAGTTACTTACATAAAATGTCAAGTAGGATATGGGATCCCATTGTTTTAAAAACAAAACATAATTTTAAATTAAAAAAAAAAAGAGTTACATAGCAAGTGCAGAAAAATTACACATAAACCATAAATAAAAAGACTACGTCCTCGAAAATCGAACTCTCGATTCCTTGAATCCATTCATCACCGATACACATTCTCCAAGCATCCACGAACCTTACCGCCACTATAGCTATTTTCCTGCACATAAAAACAAAAAGGAATGAGCCTAATGCCCAACAAGGAAAATCTACCACATAGTTCATATACATAAATTTCATAAAAAACATAAAAACTTAACATAACACTTATATCATACACATACTATAATGGCCATTATTACTTGGGGTCCCATAGACTAAACAAGTCATATGCCCATTAGATTAGTGGGGTCCTACTAGCTAAGCAGGTCATATGCCCATAATCTATTTGGGGCTTGTTACTCATATGGGTCATATTCCCAAGCCTACAAACATACATATCATAACACTTATCATAACATAAGAAACATAAGATAACATAAGCATATAACATATAGATTCTATCCTATTTTCCTTACCAAAAATACCGGGATAAGAGGACAGAGGTGGGACTTTGGAACACTCCTAAGAACCATTTGAAAAAGAGTGAGTATAGAGAAGAAAAGAAATGAAAGGAATGGAAAGACTAAACCTTTGAGAAAAATACTTACCAAAACTTATGTGCAAGTTCTTAGATTTCCTAACCAAAATAAAGATTAAGGTTAGAAGGCTAAGTAGAAGACTATGAGAAAGAAAATAACATAATACCAATGAACTAGAGTGTGGAAATACCTTGAAGACTTGTAAAACCAATCTAACCCTCGAACCGAAATACTATGAAACCTTACTTCCCCAAGTGTTTGATAAGCTTATGATGATCAAGCTTATGATTTCCCCACCCAAGTGTTTTAACTCTCACACTCACCTAGCAACTTGCAGCCTCTGAACTTAGAGTAAAAGGTGAATAATGGCTGGGTACTAGGTCCTATTTATAGAGTTTAGGAATGAAAGGATCTTAATTTCACTTGAATAAAAATAATGTCTTTTTAGGTGAAAATAATTTGAATAATCGTTCAGCAGAGGCTGAAGACTCGTTCAAAAAAGTGCTGGACTTATCAAGAGGTTGAATGGTTGAATGGAAAAAGAATTCAAAAACTTTCAAAATAAGCTGTGAGGGACGATATATCGCCCCCTGTAGGCGATATATCGCCTGGGCCAGTATGCCCGAGGCAGTCGTGCATCGTTTCGTGTTTTCCGTATCTACGTGCTGCGATATATCGCCCCCTATAGCTGCGATATATCGGCACACGCTGATTATTTAAACATGAAATTATACATTTTTAGCTAAATTTGAATGGAGTAAACAGCCTTGACTAAGCCCTCAAACGTATTCAAAGTTGCTAACTGACCTTATAGCATTCAAACTTTACCCTTATTAAATTTAATCCTCAAAATACTTAACCCTTAATCATCCATACATAACATGTGCTTAAAATCCTATTGGTTGTTATCTAAACCTTATAGTATAATAAATATTATCCTTAATATCAGTCATATTAATCAAACCTTAGGTTAAAATTAATATTCTTAAACTATAGGTTAAACTTAGAAAATCTACAAGTACTACTATGAGTGTCCAAATAATTCCCGGTCTGAACCAAAAATCCACAGTCATAAAGATAATACTATAAATACTATAATACTACTATCTAACTAGCTAAGTAAAGTTCTTGGACTCTACACCAGAGCAGTTACCACCATGGAATGGGAAGAGTTCAGAACTCTGTTCAATGAGAAGTACTACAATGACGCAGTTAAAGCTGTGAAGGCTAAAGAATTCAGCAGGTTACTTCATGGTTACATGACAGTGGCTGATTACGCCTTGAAGTTCGACAGGTTGGCAAAGTTTGTCGGGGATCTGGTGCCCACTGATGGGATGAGAAGAAAGAGATTTCTTCAGGGGCTACATCCTATGATAGCCTGGGATGTTCATATTATGACTGTGCTAGGAGTGACTACCTATGCACAGGTCATGGAGAAGGTGTTGACAGATGAAAGCGCAGAGAATACGATCTGGTGTGACAATGAAGCCAGAAGGGATTCTAGGAGGCCAGACCTCCATTTACAGACTTTGGTAGGGGCGGAGGCCCCAGAGATCATAAGAGTAAGACTTCGAATTCAGTTTTAGCTCCAGGGACAGATAGGAGGCCACGGGGCATACCGACGGGCCGCCAGAGTGGCGGTTATACCTAGAGGGCATTTCCAGAGTGTGCTAGGTGCAGGATGCGCCATATTGGAGAATGTCGAGTGAAAGCCTACTTTGTTTGTGGTAGTGTAGGGCACCTGAAGAAAGATTGGCCGCGAGCTAGAAAGGAGGAGCCAAAGAAAGTGGATAGCCTGACGCCAGCTCAGGTGTTCACTTTGACCCAGGCAGAGGCCGAGGCTAGTCCCTCGATAGTTACAGGTCAACTTTCTAGTGCTGGAACCTTCTCTACTGTTTTAATTTATTCAGGTGCTTTTGTTGCTAGTAGGATTATAGATGGATTATGTAGACCATGTGACTTCTATCCTGTGGGGTTTGGTACGGTGTTGCCTACTAGGGAGTTAGTGGTTTCCAAGAGATGAGTTAGATCACTACCAGGTATAGTGGATGGCTGAGAGTTATCAGTTGAGTTGGTAGAGCTGAAGATGACCGATTTTGACATAATTTTGGGTATGGATTGGCTAAAGAAGTATGGGGCAACGATAGATTGCAAGAAGAAGATGGTAACCTTTGAGCCCGAGGGTGAGGAACCCTTTGTATTCGTTGGCACTGTGCATGGACCTCGTATACCTATTATATCAGTACTTAGAGTTAGAGACCTATTGCAGGGGGGATGCATAGGTTTCTTAGCTGGCATGGTGGATACCACTCAGGTCGTGCCAGTGGGACTAGAGCAGACTCGATTAGTCTGTGAGTTTCTGAATGTGTTTCTAGAAGATCTACCAGGGTTACCTCTGTTAGAGAATATATTTTTATACTCAATGGAAATATGAAAAAATCAAAATAAAACTCAATGAAAAAAATACAATAGACAAGGTAATTGATTAAATAAATATTACAACTCAATTGCTCAAAATATAAGTAATTAGTAAGATGCAGAAGAAGAAGATTACAAACTCAAAACAATAATAATACAAGTAAATAAGATCAACAAGATCAAAAGAATGAAAATAAAACCAATAAAAAGGGATAAACTCTCACACAACCAAATTGTAGAGTAGTGGGGATCACCAACTTGAGCAAGGTTCAAAACCTTTGTCCAAAAGCTTATTTCCCCTATTCTCTAAGCACTAAGGGATCTCTCAAGGAAATAACTCTCTGGAATTATCAAGCATTTTGGTGTATTTTCTAGCCAAGTGCTTTGTGGATGGAAAATGGTGTGTCTTACAAGTGAGCATTAGGTTCCTATTTATAGAGTTTGAGATACCCCTTTGAATTTCAAATTCCACCAACCCCCATGGCTGTTACCAATGTTTAATTGGATGTTTATGGAATTAAAATGGAGATTTGGGAGTTATTTGGGATGTTAGAAACGTTCAATTTGGAAAAAACTGAAAAACCATATAGGTTGTCAGCCTCACTGGCCGCGGCCAGGACTTTTCAGTGGCCGCGGCCACTGGCTTCTGTCCCCCAGGCCACGGCCAATGAAAGTCAGTGGTCGCGGCGACAGACCATTTTCAGCACAAAAAAGTCATTTTTCCAATACGTTCCAAAACGTCCCAAATCCTTTCCCACATGATTTTGTAACCTCCAAACACCTATTGGGAGTTAAAAACATGTATCCAACAACCATATTTCATCATGGCTTTGTGAAATCCAATCTCAAATGTGTAACATATAATGTACACATTATTGGGTAATATTTGGGAGTTACAAATTTGTAACTGATTTTGTAACTCCAAAATATGTCACATTTGGGCACACACATGTGTCTAATTTTTGTGACTCTCAATAATATGTTACAAGGTGTGACAAATCACATTTTATCACATTATTTAATCTAACATTATATTATATGAAATAATATAACATTCCCCCACTAGATAAAATAATCACTTTTTGTAACACTTATTTAATCAATCAAACATTATATTAAATTATAATATTCCCCCACTTGATTAAATAATCACTCTCTATAGAAACCTTTGCATTGGTGCATAAAGTAAAATGTCTTTTGACTTGAGTTTTACCTTAGTGTAATTATCACAAAGTTTGTTGAAATTTTGGTTGCCGAAGCATTGAACCACTATCCCTTGATAACAAACCAGTGATAACACACACACCTTTGCTATGTTCACTTGAGACCTCAATGTCTCGTTTTTGCACCGTTAATGGCCATGTGCACATTCCATTCATAGAATTTTCTTGAGAATGACTCTCAATTCTCATGAGGGGCGGCAACACTCCTACGTCTATATAGGTAAAACTCTTACAGTATTTTGTTACCCTAAAATATTTGTCTTTTCAAGACTGAGTTCTATTAAAAAACCTTTCGGTTTTAACCCTCATTTTGGTAACACACTAGTACTCATATCTCAGATGGGACAAAATTTGAGTACTACTACTATTCACTTGATTGACTTGTTATTACCTATTGAACCTAATACTAGTTTGGTGACTAGTATTAAGATAGGTTACCATCAACCGTGAATCTCTTTAGGGAGTCTAAGTCCCATCCCTTGAGATGTAGAAATGATTCCATTTGAATCATTTCTTTTCTCATGTATGCATACTTAGACACTCTCATTATTTTATTCAAACTTTGTTGCTAACCATAGTTTGATTAAAATAGTTACCTCTTTAAAATAGTGATTTTGATTATAGTCAACACCTCCACTATTTTATAGTTTAATATCCAAGATAAACATTTTCCTTGAATATTAATTCTAGAAACCTCTTTGCTTCTAAAATTCTCCTTTATGTTTTAAATTGATTCCTTCTTGAATCAAAATATTACAAACAATGACTTTAGACACCAAACATGTCTAGATTTGTCCGTTCTATACACATATAGCCAATGTGATTTAGAATTCGAAATTCCAAATCAATTATTTGATAAGATGACCAAATTAATCAATTATTATCAACAAAATAAATTGATTTAAATTTTGGAGCATCACCCCCCGCATTTATCACATAGTGATAATAAAATATCACTTTAAAATAGAAATCTCTTCATTTCTATTAAGTCGTTTATCCTCCAAGATAAATCTAGACCTATGATTCTCAAAGTTCATCATGAGTCATCTATGCCACATGATAAACTCTCAAGATAAAACCTCAATGTTTATCTTGATTTATTTACTTGCTAAAGCAAGGCACATTTCTTTCAAAGCAACTTTTACTTAGTTTCTTTCTTTTATGTATTTCACAAAATAAAATGTGAACACAAATGTAATGTGAGAATTTCTCAAACAAATAATCACAAATTTTCATTTTTTAGTTGTCTAAATAATCTCAAAATCACTTAAACAACTTTTGTGTATTTCTTAAGAGTCTCTTTGAGATTTTTTGAAAACATCAATTTGACATCCATTGATTTTCTCATCAAAATCAAAATGAAAATGTTAATTTTTTTTTTAAACACTTTAAATCAAAGAAAATAAACCCTCATTGATTTATTTAAACACTTTGATTTCTTATGTTTTGTTTAAAATTATCTCCTCATTGAGATTAATTTAATCATATCACCATCTTTAAACAAAATGAATAAAGTTCTCTTTTATTCATCATTGGTGTAAAGATTCAAAATTTCTTCTCCAATTTTGTAATGTCTCCTCATTGAGATATTCAATATTTAAGAATTATTGTCACTAAATAATTCTCAAATATTTTCTCTTTTGACCATTCTTTAGACTATAAGTCTATTGAGTCAATATGTCATCCCACAATTTTTTAATCCACTTTGATCCATTTTTCCTGCAATGGCAAGACACAACCATTAAAAGATGTAACTCCCTTAGGTTCATCTTTTCTTATCTCATAAAATGAGATGATCATCTTTTAAATGAGAAAATTTTAAATTCTCAAATATATTTCATTTATTCACAAATCACATACTAATAATATTATAGGATAAAACCTATTAAAATTTCACAAATGTTTACAAGATTATTGATATCGCCCAATAACTCCTAAGCGGTCGCAGTAGTATTCGGGCCATGTCGTATCCACAGAGAGGTAAAATACAAAATTAAAAGAAAGATTAGTAAATTAAAAATAATAAACTTTGGAAAGATGTAAATTTGAAAAAGAATATAAACATTAAATGAATAATATCGAGGAATTAGAATCAGAAAGAAAGTATGGAAGGCATAAGTTTCATTCATGCAAACATATATATATTTTAATAAAATTGATTCATTCTACTCAACTATAATTCTACACCATTAATTATAGTTGGAAAATATATATAATAAAGCTCACCTTAAAATATGTTCTTTAATTAAATTATACTAACTTCTAATTTTAAAAACCTATCATATTATATACTTTAGAGCGACAAAATACCAATGGCAGAATGCAGTAAAAAGCATATAATATAACAAATATTCTAAATTAAATTAAAAACCTAAATTACATAAGAAGAGGATGACTAGACTTATGTAAAAGATAATAATAAATTTAGAATAAAAATTAGAAGAAAATAAATTTAATTGTAACAAATATATAGAAATGAAGAACAAAATAAAGAATCAATATATTAAAATTATAATGTTAAACATGAACTCCACTCTAGCCTTTCCACAAGAAAATTTATCCTAAAATAGGCATTGTTTTCACTCACAAAAATGTAAAAGAAAAATAGGAAAAATAAGTGTTTTTCTCTCCAATACTCTCTACTCTCCCTTCACAATATGATGAAAGTTTATCCCATTTGGTACTCTATTTATAGTGTAAATAAGACCCAAAAATGTGCAAAACTGTGTACAAAATACTGGGAAAGTGGCATAAAAAGCTGGTGGAAGTGGGGAAAATGTGTTGAGCCGTGGGAGACAGGAACTGATTGTGGCAGGCGGCTGGTCGGGTGCATGGGGAGCAGGTGCTGACGACGAGGGACAGGTGGCGTGCTCTGGTTCGTTCAGCAGCTGCCTCGTGTCAGACGGATGGGACGCGTGTCAGTCGTGCAGGCGCGTTAGCGTCAGGTGGCAGGTGCGGCTGGCGGCATCAGGGGTGGCTGGGCTGGCGGCTTGGCTTGGCTGGCCGAATGGTGGGCTGCCAAGTGGCGGCATGGGGGAGCAGCCCTTGCTTGGGTTTGGGCTCCATTTTGGGCCTAATTTTGGGCCATTTTATCTTCAAAAATGTCATTTTCTTCATGATTTCTTCAATTTTAATTCTTTCTTTCTCCTTTCTTTTTCTTTGTGTCAAAAATACATTTTATTTCCTGAAAATTAAACATAAATTAAATTAAAATTAATATTTTCAAATATAAAATATATGACAATAAATCCATGAAAATATTAATCAAAACTTAATTAATTTTACACTTTAAGATTAATAAAATGATATTTTTGAGCACTAATCACAACCCCCAACCAGCTTATTGCTAGTCTCTAGCAATTCAAGCGAAATGATAAATGTCAACATGATATATTTCCGGTCAAAAATTATAAAAATAACTTAAGTATTAACACAAAATGTTAGTAACAAGTCAACAAGAGTTATCAAAATTACTTTGAATAAATCTAGAGTTGTGAGTGTGTGCACCAAACTTGAACCTTCTTACCGCAAACCATAACACATAAAGCCTTTGAAATTATGCCAAGTAAAAGTCTCAACTCCATTAACCTCTCATGTAGTTGAAAATATTTAAAGTTTAAGGGTTTCACTCGTGGAGTTGGAAAAGAAGTAAGCACTCATCAAGTGGGTATATATTTAGGACAAACTCTTAAATAATTATTGAAACAAAGATAGGAAATAAACCATTTGGACAACCACCATAAAGAGTACCATAAAACCAGTTTTTCGAGATTTTAAGTTGAATAGACAATCTTTACATTTATTCTAAGAGCCATAAAATAAAACATGAAATTAATAAACACACTTTTTTTTTTGGACACAAGAGACAACATAATTGAAAATGATAGAAATATTGCTCTTGTGTCTTTCTCCTTTTTTTTTTTTTTCTTCTTTCCTTCTTCTTTTTTTCTTCTTTTTTTTTCATTTTTCATTTTCTTTTTCATGAACAACATAATAAAAGGCTCTCTAATAAGATTTGTCTATAGAAAATATTATCCCTAAAACATCATCCATTCATACCACAATACCTTGTCCAAATAATTATAACCATTTCTAAGAATCAATAAAAATTTAAAAGTTGTTTTCTCAAGTCTCACTTCTCACACAAAAGAATGAATTACTTAAGCATGGCAAATTTCTAAGCAAATATGTGCTAACAACCATCTTACCACAACAATTGGCATGTGCATTAGGTAACTCTAGAGAAACTCTTAGTAATATAGATGACAAAAATTGACTCAAAAGTAACATTTTGTAAAAATAAATAAGTAATTTTTAAAAAAATTGACCGTGAAAATATTAATATGACAAAAATCAACATGAACGTGCATGAATATGATCACCACCCCCAACCAAAATCTGACAGTGTCCTCAATGTCTCAAAGGATAATAAATGTAAAAGAGTAGGGAAAGAGAACACCTGGATAGCGAGCGTCGAGTGGTAGAGCGAATATTGATTCTCTAAAATATGAAAAACTGAAAACACAAAATGATAACAAATAAAATAAAATGACAAAAGGTAAATAAACAGAAAACAAACCTATGTACAAACAATTTGGAACACTACTAGACTTGGTAAACCGGTTCCACGAGGGTGACTTCTTCAGGCTGGGTCACCCTCTCTATGTAGTGTTTCAGTCGCTGGCCATTTACTTTGAATTCTCTCCCATCAGTTGGGTCTATGACCTCAACAGTACCGTTGGGAAAGACGGTTTTCACAACATATGGGCCAGTCCACCTTGATCTCAGCTTGCCAGGGTGGATATGCAGACGAGAGTCATAAAGATGCACTCGTTGGTTTGGCTCAAATTCTTTTCTTAGGATCTGCTTGTCACGAACGCTTTCATTTTAGCCTTGTAGATCCTAGAGTTGTCATAAGCATCGTTTCTTAATTCTTCAATTTTTGACAACTGAAGCTTATGATTGAGTCCTGCCGCCTTGAGATCGAAATTTAGGCTTTTAACTGCCCAATAAGCTTTGTGTTCCAGCTCAACAGGAAGGTGGAAGGCTTTACCATAGACTAGTCTATAAGGAGACATACCAAGTTGAGTTTTGTAAGCAGTGCGGTATGCCCATAGAGCATCGAGAAGTCGTGAGGACCAATCTTTGCGGTCAGGATTAACCGTCTTTTCTAAAATTTGCTTAATTTCTCGGTTGGCTAACTCAGCTTGGCCATTTGTCTGTGGGTGATAAGGCAATGCAACTTTATGAATTACACCATATTTTTGCATTAAGGTCTCAAAAGAATAGTTGCAAAAATGGGTGCCTTGATCACTTATGATAGCGCGAGGTGTGCCAAACCTAGTAACACATTTTCCTTTAAGAATTTTACAACAGTTGTGTTATCATTATTTCGACAAGGCACAGCTTCCACCCATTTTGAGACATAGTCTATGGCGAGGAGAATGTAAAGGTAGCCAGAAGAAGGTGGAAATGGTCCCATAAAGTCTATTCCCCAACAATCGAATATTTCTAGTACAAGAATTGGGTTTAATGGCATCATATGTCGTCGGGACAGGGCACCTAATTTCTGACACCTTTCACATGATCGGCAGAAATTGTTAGTGTCTTTGAACAAAGTGGGCCAATAAAGACCACACTGTAGGATTTTTGCAACAGTCTTTTTCATAGAAAAATGACCACCACAAGCTTCATTATGACAAAAGTTTAGAACACTAAAAATTTCATCATCTGGAATGCAACGTCTCATAATTTGGTCGGGGCAATACCTGAAAAGATATGGGTCGTCCCAATAAAAGTTACGAACCTCGACCAAAAATTTTCGTTTATCTTGTGCACTCCATGCAGTTGGAAGTTCGCCAGTCACTAAGTAATTGACGATATGAGCGTACCATGGCAACTTAGTGACCGCGAAGAGATGTTCATCAGGGAAGTCATCTAGAATGGCTGGGCCATCAGCGGAATCAGAAAATTCAAGACGAGATAAGTGGTCCGCTACCACATTTTCAACTCCTTTCTTGTCTTTTATGGTCAAATCAAATTCCTGTAATAGAAGGATCCACCTAATTAAACGCGCCTTAGCATCCTTTTTGGAAAGGAGGTATTTTAAGGCAGAATGGTCCGTAAACACTGTGATAGGTGAACCAATCAGGTAGGAACGAAACTTGTCAAGTGCGAATACTATAGTAAGTAACTCTTTTTCAGTGGTAGAATAGTTCATTTGAGCACTGTTAAGAGTTCTACTTGCGTAGTAGACAACGAAGGGCTTCCCTTCCCTTCTTTGACCTAAGACAGCCCCTATAGCATAATTGCTAGCATCACACATGATTTCGAACGGTAAGTTCCAATCTGGTGGCTGAATGATAGGGGCGGAAGTGAGTTTTGCAACGAGCGTTCGAAAAGATTTCTCACACTCAGGTGTCCAACTGAACACAACATCTTTTGCTAGGAGGTTTCACAAAGGGCGAGCAATTGTTGAAAAATTTTGTATGAACCTCCTATAGAATCCTGCATGCCCAAGAAAAGATCAAATGTCTTTAACAGTCTTGGGGGTCGGCAGCTTTGATATGAGTTCAATCTTTGATTGATCAACCTCAATTCCTCGTTCCGACACGACATGCCCCAAGACTATGCCTGATGGCACCATGAAATGACACTTTTCCCAGTTGAGTACCAAGCCTTTCTCTTTGCAACGTTTAAGCACAGACTCTAAATTGAGAAGGCTTGATTCAAAGGAATCTCCAAAGACTGTCAAATCATCCATGAATACTTCCATACATTTCTCGATCATATCACTAAATATGCTCATCATACATCGCTGGAAAGTAGCTGGAGCATTGCACAGGCCAAATGGCATGCACTGAAAGGCAAAAGTACCAAAAGGAAAGTGAATTTGGTCTTATCCTGATCTTCTAAGGCAATCTCAATTTGGTAATACCCTGAATAACCATCGAGAAAACTATAGAAAGGATGACTTGCCACACGTTCCAATATTTGATTAATGAATGGAAGTGGAAAATGGTCTTTGCGGGTGGCTGCATTCAACTTTCTATAATCAATGCACATGCACCACCCAATTGTGACCTTGGTAGGAACAAGTTCCCTTTTTTCATTCGGTACCACTGTTACCCCAAATTTCTTGGGAACAACCTGAGTTGGGCTGACCCATTTACTGTCAGCAACATGATAGATTATGCCAGAATCCAGAAGTTTCAAGACTTCAGTCTTTACTACTTCCTTCATCGTTGGGTTCAATCTTCTTTGAGGGTCACGACGCAGTATAGCCCCGTCTTCCAATTGAATGTGATGGGAGAAAATTAAAGGACTAATACCTTTGATGTCAGCTATCATCCATCCTAATGCATCTCTTTGTTCTTACAACACATTGATGAGTTGGCGTTCTTGTGTGGCATTGATCTTGGAGGATATTATGACAGGAAAAGTGTTGTCAGCTCCCAGGAAAACATGCTTAAGACCATCAGGAATTTGGGCCAACTTTGGTTTAGGAGCTTGTTCAATGGATGGTTTTGGTGTTTCTCGATCTTGAGGGAGTTCCTCAAAGATTGGATTCCAAAACATGGTTCTTCTAGCCTGTGAGTGTTTGATGATTTCAGGGTTGATTACAGACTCATCGGGCTCAGAACTTTCTGAAATTTGGAAGAGGTGATTAAAATGACTAGAAGTGTATTTTGATTCGACCTCTTCCGAAATAAGTGTATCGATCAGATAGGATTGGAAAGACTCATTGTTATCAGGTGGTTGTTTGCCAATGTGGAAAACATTTACTTCTAGAGTCATGTTCCCGAAAGAGATTTTCATGAGACCATTCCTACAGTTAATGAGTGCATTTGCTGTTGTGAGGAAAGGTCTACCAAGAATGATGGGAATTTTGGACTCTATACTCACTTCAGATTGAGTGTCCAAGATGAGAAAATCAACAGGGTAATAGAATTTTTCAATTTGAATCAAAACGTCTTCTACTATTCCCCGAGGTTTCTTAACTGATCGATCAGCCAGTTGTAGCACCATAGATGTGGGCTTGAGTTCTCTCAGACCTAATTGCAAGTATATTGAATATGGCATGAGATTTACACTTGCTCCTAAGTCTAGAAGTGCTTGACCAAATTCATGTTCCCCAATTTGACATGAGATGGTGGGACAACCAGGATCTTTGTACTTAGGCGGTGTCTTGCAGTCAATTACTGCGCTAGCTTGTTCTGCCAAGAATGCAGTTTTCTTGACATGGCGCTTTCTTTTAACGGTGCACAAATCCTTGATAACCTTGGCATAAGCCGGCACTTGTTTGATCACATGCAACAATGGCAAGTTGATCTTCACTTGTGTTAAAAGGTCTAGGATTTCACCTTGATTTTCCAGTACCTTTCCAGTGGATTTCAAAGCTTGAGGAAAGAGTGCCTTTACTGGAATTCTTATTGGCACATCATCATCTGGAGCGGGCATTGACGTACTCGTTGTCTTAGTTAACGGTGAAACTGTACTTTGACCACTTCGAGTAGTGATGGCATTAACCTCTTTGAAATTTGTATCTGCAGAGGAGGAGGTTTGTGCCATGTGTTGCCCTTTTTGATGGATTAGAGGTTGAGCGGGAAGTCTCCCATGCTCTTGAATCGCCAAAGTAGTGTTTAGCTTTGTCATTTGGACTTTCATGTCTTTCATTTCCTCTACCATTTGTGTGAAACAAGATTTGAGCTCTTGAGTTGAGGCTATTTGAGTTTGTGCAAGCATTTGCAAAGTACTCTCAAGAGAATTACTTGACTGCATGATATTTTGAGGAGCAATGTAAGATTTTGGTGGTTGTTTCTGCTCAGGCCTCCATTGGCTTCCAGATGCTTGGTTCGAATCCTTCCAACTGAAGTTTGGATGGTTGCGCCAACCGGGATTGTAAGTGTTTGAGAAAGGGTTATAAGGCTTCTTGTAATCCCATAAAGCATTGCATTGTTCTTCATTTCCTCCTCTTAACTCACTAAGAGTTGGGCACTCTTGCGGTTGATGTTCCGTCCCTCCATAGATGAAGCATGGATCTCGTGTCTCGACCTTTGCATCCATGTGGATTCCTCTACCTTCTTGAGATTTGAAAGCCTCGAATTGTTGTCTCAATGATTCAATTTGGCTTTTGACGTTGTCATCTTCCTTCAATTGGTAGATTCTAGTTGAATGTGGCTTGTCCATAGGACTCGGTCCATTCCATGTGTATGATTTTTCAGCGAGATCGTCGAGGTACTCGAAAGCTTCATCGAGATCTTTTTGAAGGAATTCGCCATTGCACATCATTTGTACGAATTGTCTTTGTCCGGTTGTGAGACCGTCATAGAAATAGCTTATCAGATGCCAGCGTTCGTATCCATGATGTGGGCATTGATTTATCAAATCTCTAAACCTTTCCCAGACCTAATGAAAAGTTTCATGGTCTTTCTGGATGAAGGTAGAGATTTGCCTCTTAAGGCTGCTAGTCTTATGGGGCAGGAAATATTTTGCAAAGAATGCTTTTGTCATTTCGTCCCATGTTCCGATAGATCTAGGCCTTAAGGAATACAACTAGCTTTTTGCTTTGTCTTTGAGCGAGAAAGGAAAGAATTTCAATCTCACAATGTTGGTGACATCAGCTCGGTTGTTGAATGTAGCCACCACCTCTTCGAATTCCCGTATATGCACGTACGAACTCTCATTTTCCAACCCATGGAATGTTGGTAAGAGGTTAATCATGCCGGGTTTGAAATCAAAATTTGGCATATTGTTAGGATACATTATGCATGAAGGTGTGGCTGTACGCGTAGGATGTAAATAATCCTGTAGCGTTCTTGGTTGGACTTCATCTTGATGAGCCATCGTGGGTGGTTCAGGAAGTCCCAGTGAATCAGGAGTGTTTGAACGAATGGAAGAAAACAACGAACTAGGAGAGTTTTCTAAAGTTTCTACTTGTTGTCTCACAAATCTCCCTAGTGTGTCTCTGTTTCGTGGCATAAATATTTTTTAGTTTGTAAGTATTATAAGCGCAAATGTGTAATAATGTAATAAGTATACACCAAAATGTTCCTAGGCCAATTGGAAAGGCTGCCAAGGTACCACTTTAGGCCCAAGAGCTTTTCTAGAACTCCCCGAGGTTCTTAGAAAAGATTGGAGGGTAACGCTAACACAGACCTTATTTAAGAACCAATTTTTCTAAGACAGAACAAGTTTGGTTTTTACTAATTTCCAAAATTACACAAATGTTCTCAATACTTTGTTTTTTTTTTTTAATTTTATGATTTAAAATTTTATGCTTTTTTCGGAAAAAAAACCTAAATCTAGAAAATAAAATTCTAAACCTAAAAATAAAATTAAGAATTGAATAAATAAAATAAATAAATAAATAAAAATTACTAAGGAAAAATAAAATAAAATAAAAGAGAAATTAAAAATTATACTACTTTTTTTTTAATAGAAAAGAAAAAAAAATTAATTTACTATGCAAACCTTTAATTGTAGAATTACCTCCCCGGCAACGGCGCCAAAAATTGATATCGCCCAATAACTCCTAAGCTTTCGCAGTAGTATTCGGGCTATATCGTATCCACAGAGAGGTAAAATACAAAATTAAAAGAAAGATTAGTAAATTAAAAATAATAAACTTTGGAAAGATGTAAATTTGAAAAAGAATATAAACATTAAATGAATAAAATCGAGGAATTAGAATTAGAAAGAAAGTATGGAAGGCATAAGTTTCATTCATGCAAGCATATATATATTTTAATAAAATTGATTCATTCTACTCAACTATAATTCTACACCATTAATTATAGTTAGAAAATATATATAATAAAGCTCACCTTAAAATATGTTCTTTAATTAAATTATACTAACTTCTAATTTTAAAAACCTATCATATTATATACTTTAGAGCGACAAAATACCAATGACAGAATGCAGTAAAAAGCATATAATATAACAAATATTCTAAATTAAATTAAAAACCTAAATTACATAAGAAGAGGATGACTAGACTTATGTAAAAGATAATAATAAATTTAGAATAAAAATTAGAAAAAAATAAATTTAATTGTAATGAATATATAGAAATGAAGAACAAAATAAAGAATCAATATATTAAAATTATAATGTTAAACATGAACTCCACTCTAGCCTTTCCACAAGAAAATTTAGCCTAAAATAGGCATTGTTTTCACTCACAAAAATGTAAAAGAAAAATAGGAAAAATAAGTGTTTTTCTCTCCAATACTCTCTACTCTCCCTTCACAATCTAATGAAATTTTACCCCATTTGGTACTCTATTTATAGTGTAAATAGGACCCAAAAACGTGCAAAACTGTGTACACAATAGTGGGAAAGTGGCATAAAAAGCTGGTGGAAGTGGGAGACAGGGACTGATTGTGGCAGGCGGCTGGTCGGGTGCATGGGGAGCAGGTGCTGACGACGAGGGACAGGTGGCGTGCTCTGGTTCATTCAGCAGCTGCTTCGTGTCAGACGGATGGGACGCGTGTCAGTCGTGCAGGCGCGTCAGCGTCAGGTGGCAGGTGCGGCTGGCGGCATCAGGGGCGGCTGGGCTGGCGGCTTAGCTTGGCTGGCCGAATGGTGGGCTGCCAAGTGGCGGCATGGGGGAGCAGCCCTTGCTTGGGTTTGGGCTCCATTTTGGGCCTAATTTTGGGCCATTTTATCTTCAAAAATGCAATTTTCTTCATGATTTCTTCAATTTTAATTCTTTCTTTCTCCTTTCTTTTTGTTTGTGTCAAAAATACATTTTATTTCCTGAAAATTAAACACAAATTAAATTAAAATTAATATTTTCAAATATAAAATATATGACAATAAATCCATGAAAATATTAATCAAAACTTAATTAATTTTACACTTTAAGATTAATAAAATGATATTTTTTAGCACTAATCAATTATATTTCAATATAATTTCACATTGTTGTCAACATATATGACTTATATCATACTAATATGGCTCTTTAATAATATGAAAACATGAATTACAAATATCATACACATATGATTTCACATTTCTATTGATTCACAAAATCAATATATTTATACATGTCATATAAAACTCATATAGTTGTCATTCTAATCATTTCCCATTAACACAAAATAAGACAATTCTATTACATGCTAGCATATTACCCAATAATCTACTAGATTATTTACACATTGATCACATATAATAAAAACTCAAGATATTGTATTATCTTCCAATCTAACCACTATATTTGAAAGAACAAAGGAGATTAGACAACAATGAACCTCATTTATAAACTTTTATTCTTCTCATTTCTATCATTATATGAAAACCATTAGATCTTCTAAGAAAACAAAGAAGAACATTACCTTATCTTACCATATTTTCAAGGTTGGATCCTCACAAGATCTCCATGGTTTCTCCTTCCATTGAAAAGGAATTTAAGCTTTTGATTGTTAGAGAATATATTGTTATACTTAATGGAAATATGGAAAAACCAAAATACAACTCAATGCAAAAAATACAATAAACAAGGTAATTGATTAAATAAATATTACAACTCAATTGCTCAAAATACAAGTAATTAGTAAGATATAGAAGAAGGAGATTACAAACTCAAAACAATAATACTACAAGTAAATAAGATCAACAAGATCAAAAGAATGAAAATAAAACCAAGAAAAAGGGACAAACTCTCACACAACCAAAGTGTAGAGTAGTGGGGATCACCAACTTGAACAAGGTTCAAAACCTTTGTCCAAAAGCTTATTTCCCCTATTCTCTAAGCACTAAGGGATCTCTCAAGGAAATAGCTCTCTGGAATTATCAAGCATTTAGGTGTATTTTCCAGCCAAGTGCTTTGTGGATGGAAAATTGTGTGTCTTACAAGTGAGCATTAGGCTCCTATTTATAGAGTTTGAGATACCCCTTTGAATTTCAAATTCCACCAACCCCCATGGCTGTTACCAATGTTTAATTGGATGTTTATGGAATTAAAATGGAGATTTTGGAGTTATTTGGGATGTTAGAACCGTTCAATTTGGAAAAAACTGAATAACCATATAGGCTGTCAACCTCACTGGCCACGGCCAGGACTTTTCAGTGGCCATGGCCGTTGGCTTCTGTCCCCCAGGCTGCGGCCACTGAAAGTCAGTGGCCGCAGCCACATGCCATTTTCAGCACAAAAAAGTCATTTTTCCAAAACGTTCCAAAATGTCCCAAATCATTTCCCACATGATTTTGTAACCTCCAAACACCTATTGGGAGTTAAAAACATGTCTCCAACAACCATATTTCATCATGGCTTTGTGAAATCGAATCTCAAATGTGCAACATATAATACACACATTATTGGGTAATATTTGGGAGTTACAAATTTGTAACTGATTTTGTAACTCCAAAATATGTCACATTTGGGCACACACATGTGTCTAATTTTTGTGAATCTCAATAATATGTTACAAGGTATGACAAATCATATTTTATCACATTATTTAATCGAACATTATATTATATGAAATAATATAACAATCTCCACACAGGGAGATTGAGTTTGTGATTGAATTGGTGCCAGAGACAGAGCTAGTGTCTAGGGCACCTTATAGGATGGCACTAGCTGAGTTGAAGGAACTAAAGGTTCAACTACAAGAGTTATTAGACTTGGGCTTTATCAGGCCCAGTTTCTCGCCATGGGGCACACCGGTTCTCTTTGTGAAGAAGAAAGATGGTTCTCTGAGGATGTGTATTTATTACAGAGAACTGAACAAGTTGACTATCAAGAACAGATATCCTTTGCCAAGGATTGATGATTTGTTTGATCAGTTGCAGGGTAGAACAATATTCTCTAAGATAGATCTTTGATCTAGTTATCACCAGCTGAGAATCAGAGAGGAGGATATACCGAAGACAGCTTTTCGCACCAGGTATGGGCATTATGAGTTTTTGGCCATGTCATTTGGGTTGACTAATCCCCCGACAACATTTATGGATTTGATGAACAGGGTGTTCAAAGACTACCTGGATCAGTTTGTGATCGTCTTTATTGACGATATATTGATATAATCTCGGACAAAGATAGAACACGAGCAGCACCTCAGATTGGTACTATAGAGGTTGAGAGAACACAGGTTGTATGCGAAGTTCAAGAAATGTGAGTTTCGGTTGCCACAAGTGACTTTCTTGGGTCACATAGTCGGTAAGGATGGAATTAAGGTGTATCCAACGAGGATTGTGGCGATCAGAGATTGGCCAAGATCAAAGAATGCTTCAGAGATCAGGAGTTTCTTAGAATTGGTGGGGTATTGTAGACGCTTTGTCGAATGGTTCTCCAAGGTTGCGTCATCACTGAAAGAGTTAACCCACAAGAATCAGAAGTTTGTTTGGTCAGACAAGTGCAGAGAAAGCTTCCAGAAGCTCAAGAAGAGTTTGATCACCACTTTGGTTTTGAGCCTTCCTACAGATCGAGATAAGTTTGTAGTTTACTGTGATGCTTTAAGGCAGGGTCTAGGTTGTGTACTTATGCAGGCAGGGAAGGTGATTGCCTATGCATCACGCTAGTTGAAGGAATAAGAGAAGAGATGCCCCACACATGACTTAGAACTTGCAGCGGTGATTTTTGCACTGAAGGTGTGGCAGCACTACTTGTATGGTGAGAAGTGTGAAATATACACTGATCACAAGAGTTTAAAATACTTCCTCACCCAGAAGGATCTGAACATGAGGCAGAGACGTTGGTTAAAGCTGGTAAAGGATTATGATTGTGAGATCCTCTATCACTTTGGGAAAGTCAACGTGGTAGCAGATGGCTTAAGCCAGAAGGGTCCAAGACAACTATACAGTGCCAGGAAAATATCGAGGAAATTGGCTGATGACATGACTAGAGCAGGGAATGAGTTAGTGGTGGGCCAGTTAGCCAACATCACTTTACAGTCTACTCTCTTGGAGAGAATCAAGGAGAAGCAGTTAGATGATCCACAGTTGGGGCAGGTTAGAGAGGATGTCCTAGCTAGAATAGTTAAGGACAATACGGTGTCAAGTATGGGCTTGTTGAGATACAAGGATCAGATTTGCGTTTCGGTGGACACCGGGATTAGACGAGAGATTTTGGATGAATCTCATACTACCCCTTATTCTCTACATCCGGGCACCACGAAGATGTACCAGGATCTGAAAGCTTTATATTGGTGGCTTGGGATGAAGAGGGATGTGACTGAGTATGTGGCAAGGTGCCTGACCTGTTAGCAGGTCAAGGCTGAGCATCAGAGGCCGACAGGGCTGTTACAGCCTCTAGATATCCCAGAGTGGAAGTGGGAGGATATCACATAGATTTTGTGGCGGGATTGCCCAGGACAGTGGGCCAGCATGATTCTATCTGGGTCATCGTGGATCGATATATGAAATCAGCTAATTTTCTATCAGTGAGGATGAATTACACAGTTGACCAGTATGCAGATCTCTATGTGAGAGAGATAATTCGCCTTAATAGGACTCCGAGGTCTATCGTGTCTGATAGAGACCCTATCTTTACTTCCAAGTTTTGGGGAAGTTTGCAGAGGGCGATGGGTACACAGTTGAAGTTCAGCATAGCTTATCATCCTCGGACTGATGGTTAGTCTAAGAGGACTCTCCAGATATTGGAGGACATGCTGAGAGCATGTGTGTTGGACTTTGAAGGGTCTTGGAGTAAATATTGGCCTTTGATAGAATTTTCCTATAACAATAGCTACCATTCTACCATTGGAGTGGCACCTTATGAGATGTTGTATGGTAGGAAGTGTAGATCACCCATTCACTGGGATGAGATGGGTGGGAGGAAATATTTAGGTCCTGGTGCATTTCAGAGGACCATCGAGGCTATTGAGAAGATTAGAGCTCATATGCTCGCATCTCAGAGTAGACAGAAGAGTTATTCAGACCCGAGGCGGAGGAACGTAGAGTTCCAGGTGGCAGACTATGTCTTCCTTAGGGTTTCACCTCTAAGAGGATTAAAGTGGTCAGGAAGAAGGGCAAGTTGAGCCCTAGGTTTGTGGGACCGTTTGAGATCTTGTAGAGGATCGGGCAAGTGGCCAACAGGTTGGCCTTACCCCTTGCATTGTCTAACATGCATAATGTATTCCATATTTCCATGTTGAGGAAGTACATGTCAGATGGAACTCATATGCTGAGTTATGAGGATTTGGAACTGGAGGCAAACTTGTCCTATGAAGAACAATCAGTTCAAATTCTAGACAGGAAGGACAAGGTTCTGAGGAACAAGACTATACCTTTAGTTAAGGTATTATGGAGGAACAGCAAGGTCGAGGAGGCGACCTGGGAGCAGGAGGTGGATATGCAGACCCAGTATCCCGAGTTGTTCAGGTAAAATTTCGAGGACGAAATTTTTGTAAAAAGGGGATAGTTGTAACGTCCCAAAATTACCTAATAAAGCTTAGGGCCTTGATTAGGGGGCCAGGATGGCAATATATGGAATTATGTGCTTATTTTTTTGATTTAATTGTAATTACATGGATTATGTGATAATATGACTAGTTGTGCATGTTTAAAGATATTAAATATGCATGTGAGCCCGTTTCTTATAAGAAGGGCAATTGTTTTAATGTGGCCCGTTGCGGGCATAATTGTATATTTATGTGTGTTTACCCAAAAGAGATTTACCTGATGACGTGGCAGAATTAACATACACATGGGATGCACATGACCGTTTAAGTGAGTATGATCTATTCGACCATCGGCCTAAAGAGAATTCACTTAGTAGACGACATATTTTATAGGCGACTAGTCTGGTCGCAACATTTCGAATATTCTCTACAGATATGTAATTCCGCATTTATGTAATGATTGTGATTTTTATTATTATTTAGATACGCTTGTATCAAATGTAATTACGGCCCATCGGCCCATGAAGAACTCCTTGAGCCTATATAAGACTCAAAGGGCTCAAGAGAGAGGACTTTTTTCTTTTCGGAATTTTGAGAGAGAATTAAAGTGTTTTTATCTGCCAAATTTGTATTCATCTCCATGCTAGTGAAACTCGTGAACCCTAGTTCATTGATCACAGTTTTTGGGATTCTACATTAATAAGAACACTAAGTGGACGTAGGATATTACCATTATTTGGGGTCGAACCACTATAAAAATTTGTCGCCATTTATCTTTTTGTTTTGATTTCATCTTTTTTTCGTTTTACTTGACTCAGTGTCGTTGACCAAATCAAGGGTCAACATTTTGGTGCTTTCATTGAGAGCTGAACTCAAGACCTCCAAGAAGATCAAATGGCAAAAATAGCTAGGAAGACTGGGCAAACCTCTGGTGCTGCACCAACCCAGCCTCCTTCCCAAAATGTGGTTGAGGATGAGCCACAAGTGGAATTGGAAGAGGAGGAAATGGATTGTGTGACTTTGAGGACGACTCTGAGTGTGTTAGAGGAGGAATTAGCCAATCTGAGGGCTAATCAAGAAAATGTGGCTGAAACGATGGCGTTGCAGCAAAGAGAGATTGATAGCAACGCCAAGAATTGAATGAACAGCAGGCCGACATGGATTGCCAGCAGAGGGACGCCATCGCCACTCTAGAGGCAGCCATTCAGTTGGCCCGAGCACAGCCTGCACCGGCTTCCCAACCGAATCAGCCACCTAGTGCGCAACCACAGCAAGGTCTGCATTCAGATCATCCCCAACATCAATACACTTTGCCTCAACTGGCAAACCCTCAGAGGCTGGAGCAACCCCTACTGCTCAACAGGATAGGCCGTTCCAAGATCCTGAGCAGCAACCACTTTCTCGCGCTGGTCAAGATAATCCCCAGCAGCAAAGGCAGAATAGGGCTGGGCAGCCTCCCCAAAGCCCTAGACGCCAGATTGCTGAGGAGCCAAACCCACCGAGCAGGGGACAACATCCTTCTACAAGTAAAAGGCAGGTTGAATCAGGCTCTGCGGTCAGGGGTCCTCCTCGACATAATAATGCCCGAGGACCTACCGACCAACGCAGGCCTCCCCCTGTCAGTCGGGACATGCCAGCAAGAGGAGGGGGAAATAGTGCGAACAACAGGTCGCACCATATTCGGTCACACTTGAAGGAAGGCCATGACTATGATGAGGCAGATTCGGCCAGAAGAAAAGTTGGTCGATGACAAGAAGGGAGGGGTGGGGAACAGAACCCTCTGCCAAGAGAGAACTGGCCAATGAGCCAGAATGCTGAAGGCAGCCAAGACAACCCAACGTCTTTGATTGACTAGGCATGAGCGAGCAAAGGCGTAGGGAGGAAGATTTGCGGGATGTTCTCAATGATAGAAGCGAAAGACATGGCGAGTATACACCTCCAACACCAATTACTCCAATAGTGTCAGACGTTGTACAGGCCCAGCTCGATGCTTTAAATGAGGCCGTCCAGCAATTAGTAGGGAACCAGACATCCCATATTGAATTTGACCGGAGAAAGGGCACTCTGTTTGTGCAAAGAATCGCGATGGCCGAGACTCCAAGAAAATTTAAGATGCTGGTTTTGCCCAACTTCACTGGATTAGAAGACCCTGTATCTCACGTGAACAAATTCAAGATACAGATGGACATCCAAAAGGTGTATGACAACGCTCAGTGCAGAATCTTTCCAGCCACCTTATCCGAGACTACTCAGGAGTGGTTTTTCAAATTTCCTCCAGCTAGCATAGTGTCTTGAGAAATGTTCGTGAAGGAGTTTTATGGACAGTTTTATGCTGGTCGAGTACATCCGACCGAGGCCAATCAGCTGCTCAAGATACGCTCGAAAGAGGGAGAAACCCTGAAAGGGTATGTTCAACGATTCATGCGAGCCACTACTGGGGCTAAGACGGTTGGTGATGAAGGAAAGATGATGGCTCTTACTGCTGGAGTACGGCGCCATCCATCCCTCTGGAACAGTTTGCAGAAGAATGGGGTCAAGAGCATCCAAGAATTTCTGGACTGAGCAGACAAGTATATTAAGCTCAAGGAGGCCATAGCCAATGAAGGGAAGTTACCCACAGACGACCAGGGTCCGAAAGAAGTTCCCACCAAAGCCGCCAATGGGTCTGGGAAACCCAATGGCAATGACAAAAATAATGGGAAAAATAAAGGAAAAAGGGTGAACCACGAACCATCAACATCTGAGAACAAGTGCCCTAAAAGTAACAGATATGAGCCAAAGTTCTCTAATTATATGGCTCTAGTCGATAGCAGAGCAGAAGTGTATCAGGCCACTCACACAACTATTCCCTTCAGGCGACCAGCCCCAATCATAAAAGATATCTCCAAGAGAGATACAACCAAGTTTTGTCGTTTTCATAAGGACTATGGTCATGACACCAATAAGTGCAACCAGCTCAAGGATGAGATTGAGTTACTTATTAGATAAGGACACCTGAGGTGGTATGTGCGAGCGGCGAGAGGCTCAAGGAGGCAACGAGCAGGCACTTGTATGCCAATGCTCACCCCCTTTAAAGCCAGCTCCAGTTGCTGGTACATTACTGACCATTTGCGGTGGCCTACACCTGGCGGGTGATAGTGGGAAGGCAAGGGAAAGGTAAGCCTGAAACTTATGTCACAACCAAGACATTGAAATGCTGAACGTGGAGGAACGAACTCCCAAAAAAGCTCGAACAGAGGAAGAACCTATAACTTTTTCTAAGCTTGATGCTCAGCATGTTCGATTCCCCCATTCAGATCCTCTAGTCATGGATGTCTAGATCGCTAATATGATGGTCAAGCAAGTATTGGGGGATACGGGAAGCTCAGTCAACATTCTATACAAATCTTCGCTGGAGAGGATGAAGTTATCAGTACAAGATTTGGAACCATGCAACCAAACCTTTTATGGTTTTTCCGGCGAATGGCTTGCACCAACTAGGTCGATTAGACTTCCATTCACAACAGGAGTGGCTCCTATGAACAGGACACTACTTGCTACTTTCATAGTAGTCGATTGTCCTTCTGCGTATAATGTTGTGATTGCAAGACCTATTCTAGTCGACCTGCGAGCCATGACCTCGGTCTGACACTTGGCCATGAAGTTTCAAACTGGCGCAGGAGTGGGATGTGTGTTGGGAAACCAACAAGAAGTGCAGGAATGTTATAATTCCTCGATTACCAAGGCAAAACAAGGCAAATCGGGGGGAAAATTAAAAAAAGGTTGTTGTTGGCAGATGAAGTACAAGCCCAATCAGGTGAACAAGTCACCAAATAGAGTGTTGCCCAAAGTGAGGATAGAGACTTTGATCCTCGCTTTGGGGATTTTGAAGAAAATGTAGGACTCGTGGAGGACCTCGAGGAGGTCCAACTAGAGAGGCAGATCCGACCAGGGTTGTGAAAGTCGGTAAAAACTTAGAGACAACAACTAAGAAAAAAATTGGTGGAATTTTTTAAGGAAAACCAGGAGGTGTTTGCCTGGTCGCATAAAGATATGGTTGGGATTGACCCAGCAGTTATCAGGCATGTCTTAAATATAGACAAAAATTTTCCACCAGTGCAACAAAAGAGGAGGTTGCTCAACAAAGACAGATCAAAGGCGTTAAAAGATGAAGTTGATAAGCTAAAGGAGAACGGATTCATAAGGGTAGCGTTTTATCCATCTTGGGTCTCTAATCCATTATTGGTTCCCAAGTCGAATGGCAAGTGGAGGACGTGCATGGATTTCACAGACCTCAATAAAGCCTGCCCGAAGGATTGTTTCCCACTCCCAAGGACCGACCAGCTGGTCGATGCTACATCAGGGCTGAGATTTTATCATTCATGGATGCATACTCTGGGTACAATCAAATCAATATGCATCCACTGATGAGGATCACACTAGCTTTCGAACAGATACAGGGTTCTACTGTTACAAAGTAATGCCTTTCGGTTTGAAAAATGCTGGTGCGACTTACCAGCGACTGGTCAACCATATGTTCAAAGAACTAATCGGCGTTAAAATGGAGGTATATATCGATGACATGCTGGTCAAGTCGAAGAGGTAAAAGAGCACATCAGGGACCTGCGAGAATGCTTCAACATCTTGAACAAATTTCAGATGAAGCTAAATCCCCTCAAGTGTTCTTTCAACATTGGATCAGAATTTTTTTTGGGATTTATAGTAAACTCGCGAGGAATCAAAGCTAATCCCGAAAAGATCAAGGTCCTGATCGAGATGCAGTCGCCTGCCAACATTAAAGATGTTTAAAGCCTAACTGGGAAGATTACCGCTTTGAGTAGATTCATTTCTAAATCAACGGACAAGTGCGTTCCATTTTTTAATCTACTCAAGGGCAACAAGAAGTTCGAATGGAAGGAAGAGTGCGAACATGCTTTTCAGGCGCTAAAGTCTCATATGTCACAACCACCGATCTTATCCAAGCTAATCGAAAGAGAAACTTTGTTCATCTATTTGGTAGTCAAAGAGTATGCTACTAGCGCTGTTTTAATCAGAGAGTAGGAACATGTTCAAAAAGTTGTGTATTGTATAAGCAAGAGGCTAGTAGGAGCAGAGTTGCGATATCCACCCATTGAGAAATTAGCCTATTGCTTGATTTTGGCCTCCAGAAAGCTACGACCATACTTCCAAGCTCACCCCATCATGGTACTCACCGACCAGCCATTACGGCAAGTCCTGCAGAAACCAGAAGCCACCGGTCGATTATTAAAGTAGGCAGTCGAACTTGGGCAGTTCGATATTTCTTATTCTCCATGCGCAGCTGTGAAAGGACAGGCTCTAGAAGACTTTGTCACAAAATTCACTGGAATCCAAAATGTTGGACCGATGGAGAAACCTGGACTCCAAAGTCAAACTCCTTCGTGGAAATTGTTCGTAGATGGCTCTTCCAACGAGCACAACGATGGAGCAAGTTTGTTCTTAGTCACGCCCGAAGGACATCGATTCCATTGTGCAATCAGATTCGACTTTACAGCGTCCAATAACGAAGCCAAATATGAAACTCTGCTCGCAGGATTAAGATTAGCCAAGGACATGGATATAAAGTCACTTGAGATTTATAGTGACTCCTAGCTAATGGTTAATCAAATTATAGGAGAATATCAAGCTTGAGGTCTCAAGATGGTTGCTTATTTGTAATGCCCCGAATCCCTAATGCAGTTTAATGGAGGGATTAGTAGGCCGGGAGGGCCATACTTGCTTAATTATGCCATTAGTTGATAAATGCATGTATACGTGAATTATATTATAATATAATGTTAAATGCATGCATGTGGGTCCACATTTTAATTACAGGGGTGTGATGGTAATTTGGCCCATTAAGGGTATAATTGTATATTTGTATGCGTGTTGACGATATATGTTGAGACCACATTATAATGTGGGTTTGTTCGAGCTATTTGGCATGAGACGATCATGGATTATTGATTAGCGGTCTAGTCATAACAGGTTTAGGTTCGAGGCTCGGGATGAGTCTCGGGGTGATTATAATGATTAGAGCATTTCCGGGAATTAAAGGGTAACAGGATATAAATTATTGGTGTTTGAGATTATTGGGAATAGCGGGAGTTGGAGAGTGTTAATTATGATTAACGAGATGGTGGGGAATACCAATTTTGCCCTTGGGAGCCTTTAGAAACTTTTAATTGACCTAGGGGTATTTTGGTCTTTTCACCCCTAGGATAGATATAACCATTTTTGAGCTGAGAAAGAGGTAGAAAAACAGAGTCTACTTGAAGCTTCTCCCGTACCTATCTTTTCTTCAGTTTCCTTTGAGATTTTTGAACCATTCTTGAGGATTCAAGCTTGGGAAGTAAGCCTTGGGAGTTTGGGAGAGTGTTCCTCCATTGAAGAGTATCATAAGCTGAGCTTTGGGTAAGTTTCTAACCATTGAATTCCCTGGTTTGCCCTGTTTTAGTTCTGTTCTACAGCTGAGATTTCTAGGTTGAATACTTGGTTTTGTTGGGAGTTTTGGCTAAGGTTCTTATGGTTGTGATGTTTGGGGTATGTTAGAATGGTTTTTTGGTTCATTTGGCACCAAAAATGGGATTTGGAAGCATTGGAATCAGGTTAGAATCAAAGGAGATGAAGAAGCAGGATCAGGGGGCATCTGGTCTAGAGGTAGCGCTTTAGCACCCACCCTAGGACGCTACAGTGCTACACAGGGGTCTTCTGGGCGTGTTGGGGGTTCTGAGTATAGCGCTGGGGCGCTAGGGATCGGTGTTGTAGCGCTACTTCGTTCCTTCAAAGTCCCGTTTTGAGTGTTTTTAAGGGTTTTTGGCTTGGGGTTTCAATCCTTAAGGCCCGGGATCGAATATACTCACCGTGTGGGCATGTTTCGAGGTCCCGAGAGTGGTGCTTAGGTTAAGACCCTTTCTTTGTTGAATTTCATTAATGGAGGTTATAATTGGTTATGATTAGGTGACCACTAAGAAATCAAAGGTCGATCGTTCTCAGGAGTTGTTCTTATTATTATTCCTCACTCGAACCAGAGGTAAGAAAACTGCACCCCATATGTGACATGCATGATTATTCTTGAGGCATGTTGATTGTGTAAATGTGGACATGGATTGATTATTGAATGCTTAGAAAATCTTGCTCACTTGTGCATGGTACTGACTCATTAGTCAAAATTGGCAAAGGTGTCAGTATCAACTGTGAAGTTGTGACTCATTAGTCAGGTTCGGCAGTGGTACTGGGCACTAGTCGCACGGTGCTGACTCATAAGTCAGGATGGCCTTAGCGTGTTCAATGCAAGCCAATAAAGATTAGATCTAATCGACATCTACATTGGATGACTCAGAGCATTAATGCCGAACCGACCTTAAGTTCGATGAATACTATAAGCGCTTGTGTGGCTTACCCATCAGTCACTCATCTGTTAAGTTAGAGACCTACCTATCAGTCTCTCATCTGTTTAAGGCTAGTGGCTTACCTAGCAGCCACTCTTCTGTTTAAATTAGTACTTGCTTATCAGTCACTCAGTATGGTTTTCTAGAACCTCAAGTGATATTCACTCATCTGTTTAAGAGCTATAAGCTCTGTGTGATTATAATGATAATCATTTGATGATGTTTATATTCAATACTGTGTTTTCTTGCTGGGCTTTGGCTCATGGGTGCTATGTGGTGTAGGTAAAGGGAAAGAAAAGCTCACAAGCCTTGAGTGGAGAGCTTAGGTGGTGATGTGTAAATATGCGGCCGCTTGACCACCACGGCCAAGGAGTTCTCAGAGGAACTAGGGGGTTTACCCTATTTTTGCCGCTTAGGTCGGCGGGTTTGTAATTTTGAAACAGTAATGACCTTTTTGAGTTGTAAATAACTTGTAAATGTTCTTGTGGGCCCATGAACAGTTTTATGTATTAAATAAAACATATCATTTCCTTTTTGTTGGTTTTTTTCACCTTAGCTTGTTAATAACACTTAGAACACGTTTTTAACCAAAGGACTCGGGTAGCGGGTCAAATTTCCGGTTCACCGTAACTGTTCTGGGGTAACCAGGGCTTACATTATTTGAACAAAGCAAAGGACTTATTGGCACAGTTCGAAAAGTATACCCTCCAGCAAGTGCCTCGCGATCAAAACTCAAATGTCGATGCCTTGGCCAAGTTAGCAAGCGCGAAGGATGCTGACACCTTAAACATAGTACCAGTTGAGCATTAGTCAGCATTGAGCATTCAGGCAGAAGAGTCTTCACTGGTGATCCAAGCAACAGACACATGGATGATGCCCTTCATTGGATACCTTGAGCAAAGAGTGTTGCCAGCGGAAATAAACAAAGCAAGGACCCTCCAGAGGCAGTCGGCTCGATTCATTCTGGTCGATGGAATTTTATATAGAAGAGGGTACTCGATGCCGCTGCTAAGGTGTGTTTCTAAGGAAAAGGCCAAAGAACTAATGCAAGATGTCCATGAAGGTTTTTGCGAAGATCATGTTGGGGGGAAGAGTTTGTCAAAAAAGATCCTAATGCAAAGATACTTCTGGCCTATCATGAATGAGGACTCTATGGAATTTGTTCAAAAATGTGACAAGTGTCAAAGGTTCTCCAAAATACCCCGAGCAGCCCCAAATGAGCTCAAACAGATGAAAAGGCCATGGCCATTCATAGTATGGGGGATTGATTTGATCGGGTCTTTACCCACAAGAAAGGGAAATGTCAGGTATGCAGTAGTTGTTGTTGACTACTTTACGAAGTGGGCCAAATCTGAGCCACTTGTGACGATAACGACCAAGAAGGTATTAGACTTTGTGGTCAAGAACATCGTGTATAGATATGGGTTGCCAAGGAAAATTGTTTCTGATAATGGCACACAATTTGACAGTGATCTTTTCATTGATTTTTACGAGAGGCATGGTATTATCAAGAGTTTTTGATCAGTAGCTCATCCGCAAGCAAACAGATAAGTTGAAGTTGTCAACAAGACCTTGAAGGACACTGTAATGCCCCGATTTCTCTGATGTGTTTAACGACGTGAATAGTAGGCCGGGAGGGCCATACTTGCTTAATTGTGTTATTAATTGATAAAATGCATGTATATGTTGATTATATTATAATATGATGTGAAATGCATGCATGTGAGTCCATATTTTTAATTACAGGGGTGTGATGGTAACTTGGCCCGTTGAGGGTAAATTGTTTATTTGGATGCATGTTGGTGATATGTTTTAAGGCCACATTATAATGTGGATTTGTTCGAGCTATTCGGCATGAGACGATCTTTAAGTGTTAAGTAGCGGTTTAGTCATAATGGGATTAAGTTCGAGGCTCGGGGTGAGTCTCAGGATGTTTTAATGATTAGAACGTTGCCGGGAGTAAAAAGGGTAACGGGACATGAATTATTGGTGTTTGGGAATTTTGAGAATAGCGGGAATCGGGAAGCGTTAATTATGATTAACGGTATAGGTTCGAAAGTACCAACTTTGCCCTTGGGAAGGCTTTAGAAACTTTTAAAGACCTAGGGGTATTTTAGTCATTTGGGTTTGGATATATGTGAAGTTTGGATGGCTGTAGAAACCGTACAGAACAGAGCAAGGATTACCCTTCCCGTACATCCATTTCTCTCTTTCTTCCTTTGAAGTTTTTGGTCCCAATTCGAAGATACAAGCTAGGAAATCAAAGCTTGGAAGTTGTAGACTCGGTTCATCCATTGAAAAGGACTTTGATCTCATTTGAGGTAAGAATTCATCCATGAAAAATAAGCCATACTCTGTTTTACTTTATAGTTTTCAGCTTATAGTTTTGGTGTGGATAGTTGGAATCAATGGGAGTTTTTGTGTAAGATTGATTGGGTTTTGATGAGGGTATGATGTAGATGAAGTTTAGGGGTTGAATTGGGTGTTTGGTAAGGTTTTGGATTGGTTTGGAGGGTTTGGTTTCAAGAAAAATCGCAAAGAAGATGAACCAGAAAGTTTCTGGTCTGTTATTGGCGCAGCAGCGCTATTCAGGGCTCAGAGATGGGCTCTCTGACTTGGAAATAGGGCTGCAGCGCCATTTATTAGGGCTGCAGCGCCATTTATTAGGGCTGCAGCACCACTCATAGGGCTGCAGCGCCATCTGATGGGGTTGCATCGCTAGTCCATTTTTCAGCAAACCTATTTTAGGGCTCGGAATGATCCTTAAGGTTCGGGGTTTGGTTCCTTTGCCCCGTTTGAGTATATTAAGAATCCCGAGAGTGGGGGATTGATCCCGGGAGTGTGGTTTTAGATTGTGAACCATTTATTAATGGATTATAATTGGTTATGATTAGGTAACCGCTAAGGAATCTAAAGGTTGATCGTTCTCAGGGTTGTTTTTCTAATTCATTCTCGCTCGAACCAGAGGTAAGAAAAATGCACCCCAAGTGTGACATGCATGGATATTCATGAGGCATGTTGGTTGTGTTAATATGGACTTGGATTGAATAAAGAATGTTTAGCATATGTTTCTCACTTGCGCATGGTACTGATTCATTAGTCAGATTTGGCAAAGGTGCTAGTATCAACTGTGAAGCTGTGACTTATTAGTCAGGATCGGCAGTGGTACTGGGCACTGGTCACACTGAGCTGACTCATTAGTCAGGGCGGCCTTAGCGTGTTAACGCAAGCCAACGAGATTAGATCTAATCAATTATCAGCATTGAATGGCTCAAAGAGCATTAATGCCAGACCGACCCCGAGGGTCGATGAATGAAATAAGCGCTTGGAGGCTAGTGGCTTACCTAGCAGCCACTCTCCCACTTGAAACAGTGACATGCTTGACAGTCACTCAGTATGGTTTACCAGAACTTGTTGAAGGCTAGTGGCTTATCTAGCAGCCACTCTTCCATTTGAATTAGTGACTTTCTTGTCAGTCACTCAGTATGGTTTATCGGAATCTCATGTGATGTTCACTCATTTGTTTGAAAGCGTTATGCTCAGTGTGATTATAATGATAATCATTTGATAATGTTTATGCAAAGTGTTATGTTTTCTTGCTGGGCTTTGGCTCATGGGTGCTATGTGGTGCAGGTAAAGGGAAAGAAAAGCTCACCTAACCTTGGGTGGAGAGCTGATGTGGTGATGTGTACATATGCGGCCGCTTGACCACCACGGCCAAGGAGTTCTCAGAGGAACTAGGGGGTTTACCCTATTTTTGCCGCTTAGGTCGGCGGGATTGTGAATTTGAAACAGTAATGACCATTTTGTACTGAGAACAACATGTAAACGTTTTGTTTAGCTCTGCAGAGCAGTTTGTAATGAAAATCTCCATTTCCTTTTTATTGGTTTTATACCTTAACCTGTTAAGTACACTTAGAGCACGTTTTTGACCAAAGGACTCGGGTAGCGAGTCAAATTTCCGGTCCACCATTCACCGTAACTGTTCTGGGGCAACTAGGGCGTTACAGACACCCTGAAGAAAAGTCTTGAAGAAGCAAAGGGGGCATGGCCAGAACAACTACTAGAAGTCCTTTGGTCGTATAGAACATCCCATCGAACAGCAATAGGCCATACTCCATTTTCTCTGGCATATGGATATGAAGCTATGTTGCATGTTGAGTTAGACCCACCATCACATAGAAGGTTGGCATACGATCAGAGCACTAACGAACAGTTATTGATGGAGTCTTTGGATTTGGTCAATGAAAGGCGCGAGCAAGCTTAACTTTGAGTGGCAACTTATCAGCAAAAGGTGGCTCGATATTTTAACTCTAAAGTACGAGAAAGAAAGTTTAATGTAGGAGATTTAGTACTTAGAAGAGTTTTTCTTAACACACGCGATCAAGTTGCCGGAGTGCTTAGACCTAACTGGGAGGGTCTGTATCAAATTGAAGAAGTCCTCCAACCAGGCACATATAAACTTGCTCGCTTGAATGGAGATCTCATTCCTCGCTATTGGAATGGAGAACACATGCGCAAGTATTATCAATAAACAGTTCTTTTTAAAGAACTGGCTTGTATTAATTTCACTTTTTACAAGTTTATGAATAAGGGCTTGTTCATTATATGACTGGTCGCTACAAGTGTAAGATCAATTTTTGATCACTCATACAAACACGATTTTGTCCATTTATTACGAGAAATAAAAGAAATTGTGCGCAGCGAGTTATTCTTGCCAATTATTGTATTTATTACAAGTATTTGCTCATTACGTGTGTTGTTTTGCTATATTATCGTTTTACTTACTAGGGCATGATCAGTAATATTTGAACAGGTCTTGGCCATGGCAAGTGACCGAGGACCTTGAGCTCCTCAATCACTTAGGGGGCACATAAGGTACTAAGCAAGCAAAGCATAACAACAATCATATGTAAACACACGAGCAAAATAAGGGAAATCATACTACGACACTTAGAGTATTTTTCAAAAAACTTGGATTTTGTAAGATGAAAACAAAGTGCTATGCTAAGTTCGGTCATACGAGCAATTGTTATAATAAATAGCAAATATTATAATATCAAAGTGAAATGTTTTACACTGTGAGCAGTTGCTGCTCGGATGTAATTAGCAATTAAAAGGAAGCTGCCCTACGTAGCAAAAATCGTCTTGACATCACGAATCTTGGTTCGTATGTCCCAGTTACAACTAAAAATAAATAAATAAAATCATTGAGCAGCAGGAGTGACAGGAGGTTCTTGTTGGGATCGTTGGTCGACTGTAGTCCCAGCATCCGCTTTGGTGCCTTCGATGCTTGTCGCCAAAGAGATCTCAGGAGATTCCTAAGCTTTCTTCTCTTCTTCCAGGCGAGCAGCACACTTTGCCAGTTCAGCCTACTTTATATGCTCTGTGTAGAGTCCAAGAACTTTACTTAGCTAGTTAGATAGTAGTAGTATTTTTATGACTGTGGACTTTGGTTCAGACCGGGATTTATTTGGACACTCATAGTAACACTTGTAGATTTTCTAAGTTTAACCTATAGTTTAAGAATATTAATTTTAACCTAAGGTTTGATTAATATGACTGATATTGATGGTGATATTTATTATATTATAAGGTTTAGATAGACCCAATAAGAAAGTAACACTTGTCATGTGTATGTTTAATGATAATTAAGTATTTTTTAGGAATAAGTTTATTAAGAGTAATATTTGAATATCCTAGGGTCTGTCAGCAGCTTTGAAAACGTTAGAGGACTTAGTCAAGGCTGTTTACTCAATTCAAATTAAGCTTAAAATGTGCAATTTCATGTTTAAATATTCAGTGTATGCCGATATATCGCAGCTATAGGGGGAGATATATCGCAGTACAGGGATACGAAAAACACGTAACTTCGCACGAGCACCTCGACGAGCCTCGGGCATGCTGGCCCAGGCGATATATCGGCTCCTTCAGTGTACTTTTGAATATTTTTGAAAACGTTCCCATTTTAATCTTTAACCTCTTGATAAGTCCAGCATCTTTCTGACCGAGTCTTCAGCCTCTGCTGAACGATAATTCAAATATTTTTCACTTAAAAAGCCATTATTTTATTCAAGTTAAATGAAGATCTTTTCATTCTTGAAGTCTATAAATAGGACCTAATACCCATCCATTTATTCATTCATCAAGCTAAGTTCAAAGGCTGCAAGTTGCTAGGTTATTTTAAGAGTGTAAACACTTAGGTTGGGGATTATAAGCTTAATCATTATAAGCTTACCAAACACTTGGGAAGTAAGGTTTATAGCACATTTCGGTTCAAGGTTTAGATTGGTCATAGAATCATTCAAGGTATTCCAAACTCTAGTTCATTTGGTATTATTTTTCTTTAAGTTTTCTACTCAGCACCCTAACTTTATTCTTTATTCTTGGATAGAAAATCTAAGATCTTGAACATAAGGTTTTTGGTAAGTATATTCTTGATGGTATAGTTGTCCATTCTTTTCGTCTCATTCTCTTTAGTATACTCACCCTTTCATTTATGGTTTTTAGGAGTGTTCCAAAGTCCCAAATCTGTTCTCATATCCCGGTATTTTTGGTAAGGAAAATAGGATAGAATTCTATATGTTATGTTATGTGTTATCTTATAATGTATGTGTTATGTTAACCTATGATTTATGTGATGTTATGTATGTTTGTAGACTTGGGCATATGACCTGTACAACTAACAAGCCCCAATAAATTTATGGGCATATGACTTGCTTAGCTAGCAAGCCCCACAAATCTAATGGGCATATGACTTGTTTTGTGTATGGGACCCCAAGTAATAATGGCCATTATAGTATGTGTGTGACATATGTTTATGATATGGTTTATGTTGCATTATGAATTTTATGTATGTGGTTTACGTGTTAGGTTTTCCTTGCTGGGCATTAGGCTCACTCCTTTATGTTTATATGTGCAGGAAAATAGCTTTGGTGGCGAGAAAGGATCTTGGAAGCTTGGGGATGTGTATTGAGGCGGAATGGAATCAAAGGACCGATAGTTCGATTCGAGGATGAAGTCTCTTTAATTATGGTTTTATATGTATTTTCCGCACTTTATTATGTAATAAATTTTATTTAAAATTATGTTATGTTTTTCTTTTAAAACAATGGGATCCCATATCCTACTTTAAATTTTATGTAGTTTAACATTGTTTTTACAAGTTTTTAATGAAGTAATATTTATTTCACTTGTAAGTTTTACTAAAGATTAGTGTCTATGTATAGTTATCATTGATGGTCCAAAGTCTAGAGTAGTTGGGTCATTACACTCTGGGAGGTAGTCAAAGTTCACCCATTGGTTGCTCTTCCAGAACAAGTAGAAGCATTTGAATACAGCTCCCTTGAACTTCTCCAGGTTGCGAGTGTTGGTTTCCTCGAGTAGTTTAACGCGCTCCTCCTGCTCGGCAGTTTCTTTTCGGCTAGCCACCAAGTCATATTGAAGTTTGGAGGCCTCTTTAAAATTCATCACCGAAGCCTCCTTATACTTCTCCTTGGCAGCAGTGATTTTAACCACTGCCTCCTGGTGTCTCCTCAGCTCCTCGCTCAAGCTAGCATTTTTCTCCTCGACCGCTTTCAGCTGCTTGGCATATTTGGCCTTGACCGCCTTGATCTCCTCAGCAAATCTGGCCTCGAACTCCTCAGCTCAGCGCCAACCGTTCCCCATTGTGAGGATTCCCTGCAAACATAAAAAGAACGGTAAACCTATTAGGGGCAATGAAAGAAAGTGTTGTTTAATTAGAGAAACTTACGCTGAGAATTTCAGACAGTCCACGGCTCATGTCCTGACTATGCGGTAGCGGAGGAAGGTGCGAGAAGGCCTCTTGGCTACGACAATGCTTTGAAAGCCTTTGTAGCTTCTCATGAGTAGCGTTGTAGGCGCCACTCAGCAGGTCATTGATTGAAGGTTGCCTTGCCTGCTCGGGAGGAAGGCTATTGTGAGGAGGAGGAGGAGGTGTCGTATACCTGGAAGGAGTGGACGCTAGGGGAAATGCTGGAGGATCCTCTGCTCGATCCTTCTTGTTGGAGGGTTCGCTGCTGCCCTCCCCAGGATGCCGCCTGCTCGCTCTCTTTTTGCTCGGAGGAGCATCAACATCAGTGTATATGTCAAAGGCTTCTCTAGAAGGCATGATTGTAGGATGAAAAGAAACGATCGAACAATATAATTTAAGTTATTTAAAAGGGCAAGGGAATAAGGAGAAAGGAAATTCTAAGTAATATACTCGAGCTATTATTACTGGTTGATACATTATTTATAGAACTACTGCTACACTCACTCCCTGCCTCGAAGAAGTTTGAATTTAAATTACTGATCGCAAATCTAAATTTACCGTCCCTATCAAATAAATGACAGGGAATAGGAAAGTTATCTAAAAGTGAGAAGTCAGTACCGTTCTCGTCGGAAGACTCGAGTACAGGTTCGATGTACTCTGGAAGTTTTTGCTTGCCCTTCCCATGTTGGGCAAGGGCAACAACAGCCTGAGGGTTGCTAGAGGGCTCCCGAATGGTCACTCCTATTTCCCGCCGTCTCAGGGGTTGTGACACATCCTGTTGCTGCTCGGGGATTTCCTCTCCAGTAGCACTCCCCACAGTGGACTTCCTCACTTCCTGGTGAGGTGCCAAGAGGCCGACCAGCCTCAGATTGCTTTCTATGGCCACCTTCTTGACGCTCTTCTTGGTATTTGTCAAGCTGGCCAGGGCCGCGACCCTTATCTCCATCTCTGGAGTGGGGTCTGGTCAATACCATGGACCTAGACGTAACATCAAGGTTCTAAGGACGGAGAAGAAAAACAAACTTGTAGAAAATAAATGACCAGTGATTGAGAAATTTACCTCCACGAATGAAGGTCAGATTATCGGCGACCAGGTTCGTCGTAAGGAAGTACTCTTGGAAGTAATTTCCTACGTTGGATTTGTAGGTGATGTCGCTCAGAAATGTATGAGCAGATTCTTAATGGTAGAAATGGAAAAACCCCGTGTTGTTGTGGTTGGGGTTGGACTTGAGATCGAATAAGTAGTTGATCTCGTGCGGTGTAGGCACATGCCATTTTTTATGGTTGTAAAGGATATAGAGTGCTGATAGCACTCTATATCCGTTAGGGGTAATTTGAAAAGGGGCGACCTCGAAGTAATTGGCCACCCCTTGAAAAAATTCGTGCAGGGGCAAGATTGCCCCTGCCTCAATGTGGTACCTCGACCAGGCGCTGAAGGTGCCTCCAGGCATGTTTGCCCTTTGGTCGGGTGTAGGTTTGACAAGGTTGATCCTAGGAAGACCATACTTCTTGAGATAATTATTCACCATCCTGGCCGATATTGATGCCAGAAGGCGCAACATGCCAGTCAACGTCTGGCCTAAGGCCGTCGCGAGGCCGGGATTTGGGTTGGATTTCTGGAGGTACAACATTTATAGGTTGAGGATCATTTGAATGACCCTCGATGTCAGCTGCTGGTTGGTTAGAAGGAGAATTGGTGGATTTCTTTTTTCTATGAGCAATGTGTTTGACACGGCCCATGTGTAGTTGGCGGTCTGGTGAGCTGATCGTGGGGTTTTGTTGAGAAGAGGTAAGATCAGAAAAAGGAAGTGACGATTGTTCTTGATCCTTGAACAGCAGCGTGGAAAGATCGTCGTCAGTTGGCCTCTCACCTCCCCAAGGATCGTGCATGAATACATGAGAAGAGAAAAGGGGAGATGAGAATCTATGGCCAATAGATAGATTAAGTGGAAACGTTGGGATAAAGTTGCTCGTGTATAAAAGTTAAGCTTTTATACGACCAGCAGCATCCTAACGTAAACACTAAAAATATGCGAGCAGTTTGGAAAAGCAGAAGAAAAACTTTTCAACTCCGAAAACAGGCGGGAAAAACCCAGATTTTTTCGAAAGCATAAAACTCGAATTTTCGCTTCGATTTTGGGCCCTAAAACAGTATTCCTACTTCCCACACTGATTTCTAAGCCTCGCTTAATGTTTTTATTACTTAAAACTCCTATCATATCATGTTTCTTTACATGAGCCCGATTGCCCCAAAATGTTTTTTCTCAAAAACATTCAAAAACTCACACCATAAAACTCATGAAATATATTTTGCATGGTATAACAGAGACAAGGAGTTCAAAAACTTACTTAGATTGCAGATTGTGTAGAAGTCACGGGTGTCGTTGCTCAGGGTTGGTTGGACACGCCTCGGATCACCAAAATTCTCTGGGTTTCCTTTGAGAGTTCTTCAAAGTTCTTGAGAGAGGAAGGTTTGGTAAAAGGTAAAAAATGAGAAAAGTGATTTATTTATACTAATCGTGGCACGGTTAAAGAGGTAATGATGGGGGTAAATTTTTGATGTGTGGGAAATCGTGTTAGCCGTCAAAATGTTTTTGGAAAATTGCAACGATCACAATTATTTACTTTTTAGAAAAGGTGCTGACAAACATGACAAGTCAGATGGAGAGCTGGTCGATTAAGATTATTATATGCTGGTCGTAGTAAAATAAACTTGGGGGGGCAAATGTTTACCCAAAAGAGATTTACCTGATGATGTGGCAGAATTAACATACACATGGGATGCATGTGACCATTTAAGTGAGTATGATCTGTTCGACCATCGACCAGAAGAGAATTCACTCAGTAGATGACATATTTTATAGGCGACCAGTCTGGTCGCAACATTTCAGATATTCTCTACAGATATGTAATTCTGCATTTATGTAATGATTGTGATTTTCATTATTATTTAGATACGCTTGTAATAAATGTAATTAAGGCCCATCATCCCATGAAGAACTCCTTGAGCCTTTAAATAAGACTCAAAGGGCTCAAGAGAGAGGACTTTTTTCTTTTTGGAATTTTGAGAGAGGATTATAGTGTTTTTATCCGCCAAAATTGTATTCATCTCCAAGCTAGTGAAACTCGTGAACCCTAGTTCATTGATAATAGTTTTTGGGATTCTACATTAATAAGAACACTAAGTGGATGTAGGTTATTATTGGGGTTTTATGCCCTAATTAAAACTCAAGTTCTTTGTAATCTCATTTATTATCAATAAATGAATAGAAATCATTTTTTGACTTGGTTAATCATTTTGCTCACATGTTTTATTTTCATGATTATTTGTTTAATATAAACTTCTAGTAAATCCCGAGCATATAGCTAATCGTATTTATAGTGACGTAATCACATTGGAATATAAATATGATTATATGTTCAAAATAAGTTAGTCCTAAGATTAGTCAGTGCACATGATTTATACTGACTTGTCAATCTACGATATGATCTACTTACACATTGTAGTGTTATGTTCTTTCCAGAACATTAGCAAAGTAGATAAGATCGGATGTATTTGTTACATTGGACATGACCGATATTGACAGTTGATAAGATAAGTAAACATACAGTTATTATCTATTCTAGTCATATCATATAATTGACCATAGGTCAATTCAATCTCAATTCTGAGTGGTTAGTATTCTAATTCTCTGCACGTTCATGATCAACTCAACTATGGTCTGAAGCAGCTCATGAACGAGCTTTAGACTTTCGAGTCTATCATGGGTGGACCTCGTAAGGGAGGAGAAAATAAGACTACTATTGTTGTTGTTGATCCAGTTAAGGCTGAAGCTAACCAAGCTTCGTCTTCGAAAGCTGGAAACAAGAGGAAAGGTGGACAAAACACCAACCCCAAGCCTGCAAAGCCTGCAAAAATGAGTGCATTATCAAGTGCACAGACGCCTAAGGGGAAGAACAAGAAAGGTAAAGGTAAGTGTTTTCACTACAAAGAGAAAGGGCATTGGAAACAGGATTGCCCCAAGTTTCTAGCAGCTAAAAACAAAGGTAATGATTATAGTTCATTTATCTTGGAAACATTTGTTTTAGAGAATGATAAATTTTTTTGGATTATTGATTCTGGATCTACCAACCATGTTTGTAACTCTTTACAGCTTCTTGAATGGTGGGAGGAAATGGACGAAGGCGACTTAAAGCTTAGAGTTGGGAATGGAGTGTTCGTTGCGGTCCAAGCTAGAGGAAGAGCTCGTCTGAAGTTCAGAAATAAATTTTTAATTTTAAATGATATATTTTTTATTCCGGATTTTAGTAGAAATTTAATTTCAGTTTCCATGTTGCAATTAGAACAATTTGTTATGAATTTCACAAGTTCTAATATATCTATTTTTTTTCAATGGATCACAATTGTTTATTGCATGTTTGGAAAGCGGGCTTTATATTCTACAACCTAACGAACCCCTCGCTCTTAACAATGATTTATTCAAAGTAGTTAAACCTAGAACCAATAAACGTCAAAAGACCGATAACGATAATATGACGTATTTATGGCACCTAAGACTAGGTCACATTGGCTATGAAAGGATTCAAAGACTTACAAAGGACAGACTTTTGAGGGAACTCACCTTAGGTGAATAACCTGTCTGTGAATCTTGTCTAGAAGGCAAACTGACCAAGCGTCCATTCTCTGCAAAGGATGATAGGGCCAAAGAACCACTTGGACTTGTTCATTCAAATGTTTGTGGACCTTTGAATGTACAAGCCAGGGGTGGTTTTGAGTATTTTGTCACTTTCATTGACGATTATTCTAGATACTCATGTCTTTATCTAATGCATAGGAAATCAGAAACATTTTCAAAGTTTCAGGAATTCCTATCAATGGCTCAGAACCAATTAGGTAAAACGTTAAAGATCTCGCGATCTGATAGGGGTGGAGAATATTTTGATATGTAGTTCCAAGATCATTTAACTGAACTTGGGATTTTATCACAACTTACTGCCCCAGGTACTCCGCAACAAAATGGTGTAGCGGAACGTCGGAACAGAACTTTATTGGAAATGGTTAGATGCATGCTTAGTTACTCAACTCTACCAACTTCGTTCGGGGGACATGCAATTGAAACCGCGAACGACATTCTCAATGTCGTGCCATCTAAATCAATCCCCAAAACAACTTTAGAATGCTGGAATGGTCATGAACCTAGTTTATGCCATTATAGAATCTGGGGGTGTCCCGCTCATGTCCTGAGGAAAAGGAGGGAAGCTAGAACCGCGAACTGAAGTTTGCATGTTTGTTGGCTATCCTAAAGGTACTCGGGGTGGACTTTTCTATAGTCATTCAGAAAAGAAAGTGTTTACTTCTATGAATTGTATTTTTCTGGAAAATGACTATGTCAAAAACTTCAAACCTCGCAGCAAAGTAGTTTTAGAGGAGATGGTTAAAGAATTGACTCCAACCAATGTTCCATCATTATCAATGCAAGTTGATGATGAAATTCCCACTCTTCATATCCAACCGACGCAAGTCGATTCAAATGAAGAAAGTACCACTGTTCCTAAGCAAACTGTCACAGAGCCTTATCGTAGTGGGAGGGTTTCTAGGAACCCAGTTCGCTATGGTTTGGATGGTGAAACCTATATGGTTGTTGGTAACACTAGTGATGATGATCCGTTGTCTTTCAAACAGGTAATGGCTAGCCCTGAAAAGGAACTATGGCTCGAAGTCATGAAACAGGAAATGGAGTCCATGTACTTGAATTCCGTTTGGGATCTTGTGGAAGCACCTAGTGACTTTAGGGCCATTGGGTGCAAGTGGATCCACAAGAAGAAATGAGGTGTTGATGGAAATATCGAGACTTATAAAGCTCAATTAGTGGCAAAGGGTTATACCCAAAGAGAAGGCATTGACTATGAGGAAGCTTTTAGTCTGGTAGCCATGCTCAAGTTCATTCGCATCCTTCTATCCATAGCAGCCGCTCTCGACTATGAGATCTGGAAAATGGACGTCAAGACAGCTTTTCTTAATGGAAAGCTTGACGAAGTCATTTATATGGATTAGCCATAAGGATTCAAAGTAGCTGGACAAGAAGGAAAAGTTTGCAAGTTGAATAGGTCCATTTCTGGACTTAAGCAAGCTTCTCGTTCCTGGAATCTTAGGTTTGATGAAATAATCAAGACCTATGGCTTTGAACAAAATATTGATGAGCCCTGCGTTTACCAATTGAAGGCAAACCAAATAGTGGTATTCCTAGTTCTTTATGTAGATGATATCTTACACATTGAAAACATTGTTAAGAAATTATCAGAAGTGAAGAATTGGCTGAGCACTCAATTCCAGATGAAGGATTTGGGTGAAGCAAGTTATGTTCTAGGTATCCAGATCATCAGGGATAGAAAGAACAGACTCTTAGCTTTATCTCAAGCAGCTTACATAGATAAAGTGCTTGAACGTTTCTCAATGACAAATTCCAAGAAAGGGCGTCTACCGTCCCGCCATGGAATTCATCTTTCAAAGAAGCAATCTCCCCAGACTCTTGAAGAGGAAGATGCAATGAGAAAAGTTCCTTACGCATTTTCATTTGGAAGTCTGATGTGTGCCATGTTGTGTACTAGACCAGATATCTGCTATGCAGTGGGAGTAGTGAGCAGGTATCAGTCAAACCCAGGACCGGAACATTGGATAGCAGTTAAGCATATCCTGAAGTATTTAAGGCGGACAAGGGATTATATGTAAGTCTACAAGGGTGGTGTTCTGAACCATGTACGCTACACTGATTCAGATTTTCAAACTAATGTCAATGACAGGAAGTCTACTTCTGGAATGATGTTTACTCTTGGGGTGGAGTTGTGATTTGGAGAAGCGTAAAGCAGTCTGCAATCTCAGATTCCACCATGGAGGCTGAGTACATAGTCGTGTCAGTAGCAGCTAAGGAAATAGTCTGGCTAAAGAAGTTCTATTCGGATCTTGGTGTTATTCCAGCAATGGATAAACCGCTTGTGTTGTTTTGTGACAATACAGGAGCGATAGAAAACTCGAAAGAACCTTGAAGTCACAAGAATAGTAAGCATATAGAAAGGAAGTATCACATTATTCGAGAATATGTGGCCAGGGGAGATGTGAAGGTTATGAAGATTGCATTTGAAGACAATCTTGCAGATCCATTTACAAAGACACTACCAGAAGCTACATTTGATAAGCATATCAAGGAAATGAGATTAGTATAATTAAGGCATTAGTTTCAATTAGTGTAAGTGGGAGTTTGTTGGGGTTTTATTCCCTAATTAAAACCCAAATTCTTTGTAATCTCATTTATTATCAATAAAATAATAGAAATCATTTTTTGACTTGGTAAATCATTTTGCTCACTTGTGTTTATTTTCATGATTATTTGTTTAATATAAACTTCTTTTAAATCCTGAGTATATAGCTAATCGTATTTATAGTGACGTAATCACAGTGGAATATAAATATGATTATATGTTCAAAATAAGTAAGTCCTAAGATTAGTCAGTGCATATGATTTACACTGACTTGCCAATCTACAATATGATCTACTTACACATTGTGGTGTTATGTTCTTTCCTGAACATTAGCAAAGTAGATAAGAACGGATGTATTTGTTACATCGGACAGGACCGATATTGACAGTTGATAAGATAAGTAAACATACCGTTATTATATATTCTAGTCATATCATATAGTTGACCATAGGTTAATTCAATATTAATTCTGAGTGGTTAGTATTCTAACTGATTGTATTATTTGAGTTCTTTGACTTGTTCGTTACCAGCTTACCCTATGGACTAGCCCATACTTACATCTTGGGAACTCGGTAGTATAATTGAGTGGGAGTGTAATCATAGATATGAACATCTATAGCTTCTGATGAAGAAGTGAAATGATGGTTTCCTTTTAGTTTGGTTCAAGGTGTTAAATGGTAGAGATCTCATTTCAATAATTAAATTAGTTTACTGAAATATCATTTACAAGGAACTAAGTGTTTTAAGGATAAAATACAATGAGGGGTAAAACGGTATTTCAGTCCTATCTCATTGTAGACCGTCTATAGAGGATTGAGTGACAATTATGGTTGTAAGAATGGATAATTAATAGCGTATCTATATTTGTTATAGAGCGTTCTATGAATTCAAGAGAGCAATTTCAAGTCTATAGTGGAGTCACGAGGAATTAATAAGTTAGTAAATTTATTTGTTAGATTTATGATAACTTATTGGAGCTTGATTTCATAGGCCCATGGTCCCCATTGTACCTTGGATAAAATCATCTAGATAGTCTCAATTAATTGATTTAATTATCAATTATAACTGTCAAAGTTGACCAGGTCGATTTGGGATAGTTTCACAGAGCTATTTATTTTTTAGAAGAAAAGAGAAATTAGAGCAAATTTATTAATTAAGATAAATTGATATCTAAATTAATAAATAATTTTAAATCAAGGTTCAAATTATAAATAATTAATTTGATAAAGGATTTAAATGATTATTTAATTAATTAAATCAATAAAAAATAATGCAGGCCTTGATTTTAAATCTAATGGGCTTATAATCAAATGGGAAATTTCACGGGGCTAAAGCCCATGATAATTTTGACCTAGGGCTTCAAATTGGCTATTATTTTATTGATTTTTTAATTAAATTAAATATCATAATTGAGTCTATAAAAGGAGTGCTTAGAGAGAAGTCAAGACAGATGACAGATAAGTTTAATTACTGGTTTTCTGATAATTTTAGATTCTCTCTAAACACAAGTCAATTTCTAAACCTCTTTGTTATTTTCTCTTCTTCTCTCTGTATCTATCTCATGTGTTGAGAATTGCCCACACTAGTCTAGGTGATTCTAAGGATACATTGGAAGACTGTGAAGAAATTAAAAGAACGGTTCAGTTTCTTGATAACACTCTGCGAAAGAAAGGATACAAGAGTTAGAGAAACTGAAGGAAGGACTCTTTCATTCCACTGCGTATACTATAAGTATTCTTTTCTTTGTTTCTCTTTGAATTCAATTTTAGAAACATGTTCTAGGTTATCTCATATTAATTTGTTTAATATTAGATCTACATGAAAATAAATAAAGATCTTGTGTAAGTTTCCTAAGAGTTATTACTATTATTTGGGGCCGAACCACTATGAAACTTTCTTGCCATTTATCTTTTTGTCTTGATTCATCTTGTTTTTTGTCGTTTTACTTGACGTCGTGTCGTTGACCAAATCAAGGGTCAACAATGTGATATATGTGAGAGACCACATTATTATGTGGGTTTATTTGAGTTACTCGGCACGAGGCGATCCTAGGGAGCATTAGCGAGAAATTCACAACGGGACCCAATACCCGACTCGCGGTGAGTCGAGGGATATTTTGGGTATTAGGCATTTAATTGGGTTATCAGGTAATGGAAATAGATAATTGGAGATATATTTGAAGTTAGTGAGTTTAGGAGGGAATATTGGGGAATTTAACCATTTTTCCCTCGGGTACGTTTCGGTACCCTGAGCCTCGGGATTAACTTAGGCCACTTAAGCTTAGGAAACAAAACACAAAGAAACATGTAGAAGCTCCCCACTGACCGACCTTCACTCTCTCACTCTCTTTCTCTCTAAGTTGCTTCAACTAGTCCTTGGGGAAATTAAGAAGATTTTGGCTAGAAACACAAGAATTGAAGGCTTGGGATTGGGATTTGGAAAGTTTGTGGCTAGAGGAACTTCACTCACAGCTAAGGTAACCATTCAAACATTCTGTTATGGTTAAATTTCTGTAGAATGCATGGTTGTTTTGAGGTGTTCTTGTACCTTTTAGCTCAAGAATTGAAAGTGATGTTTTTATGAGTGTTAAGACTGTATTTTGTTGGGTTTTGTTGTTGGAAAGATGTTAGAACTTTTGTGGTAATTGAATAATGGTATTGGGATGAAATTGGGTAAGTTTGGATTGATTTTGGCTGCTAAAAAGTGTAAAAAATCTAGGTTCGCAGGGCCAAGTTGTGACCTTGTTCTTGAGGGATGCGACTCAGCTTGAACCCAGGGTCTTAGGAGGTCTCTGTCTGGGAGGCGCACCACGACCCTCAAGGGCAAGTTGCGGCCTGCCTCCCTTTGACAGAGGGGGAGGCTCTCGGATAGGAGGGGGTGCGTCACGACCCTCAAGGTCAGGTCGCAGCCCGCCTGGGCATTTTCGGCCTTGGAGAATTTTTATAATAAAGTAATAGAATAATATCTATATATGTATATATATATATGATATAGAATAATAAGAAGAAAATAGAGAGAAAAAGAGAATAACAATACAATTTAGAATAGTTCTCAGAATTTTTGTCAGACAAAAAGTTTATCGACTTCTTCTTTATTCTAACCATTCTCACACCATAATCTAAATTCTCATATGTTGAGAAATACTTGTGATTCCTAAATTTTAAATCCATGTTCTCTATGTGCCCACACACTTCTTGAGGTGTAGATAACACTCCGGAAGATTGTGGTTTGAGTGCTCAAATTATTGGATAGGAAGATCGATAAATATACGAAAATACTCAAGGACACTTGATAGGCTTCAAGAGGAAAATGCTTATGTTCTTGAATATTTATGTGTTTATATGTTATCTATTAATATAATGTATATTTATATATATGTTGCATGATTAATAATATTGTATGTTAATGTTTATGTCTGGATGTTTTCTTGTTCATATAAATGTTTATATGAATGATGAAATTTTTTGTTGTTCTACACAATGGGACCACCACGCCTATTCCCCTGCGTACTCTGTATGTTTTTCCAACACTTATCATCCCTCCCAATTTCAAGATGCCAACTTGGAAGATATACACTGGAAAAGAAGATCCCATGTCACACATGAATAACTTCAAAATACAGACGGATCTTCAAGGAGTAAGAGATGATGTCCGCTGCAGGATCTTTCCTGCTACCCTTGTCGACTTTGCACAACAATGGTTCTTTAAACTTGAGCCCGGAGCCATTATTTCATGGGACACATTGATGAGACTCTTCTACTCACAATTCTTTGTTGCTCATATTCTACCAGCCGAGCTCAATGACCTCCTGCACATTAAGCAACGACCCAACAAGCCCCTCAAGGATTATGTGCAGCGTTTCATGCAAGAGGCTACTAGATCCAAAACAGTCAGTGATGATGGAAAGTTGACGGCCATCATGGCTAGGATCTAAGTTAAAGGTCCTCTATGGACCGATCTTAGAATAAAAATAGTCTACTCAACAAGAGAGTTCCTAGATCGAGCAGACGAGTTTATAAAACTAGATATCATCCACATAGAGAATCAAGAATACCACAATGTTGTTTTCCTTGAGTTGGTAGACGCAAGGCTCATCAACATTCTGCTCAAAACCATAGGTTTTAATGATTTCATTAAGCCTTAGATTCCAGGAACGTGAAGCTTGCCTAAGTCCATAAATGGACCTATTCAACTTGCACACTTTCTTTTATTGTCCAGTTACTTTAAACCCTTATGGTTGATCCATATAAATGGTTTCGTCTAGGTTCCCATTAAGGAACATTGTCTTGATGTCCATTTGTCAAATCTCATAATCAAGAGCTGCGCCTATGGATAAGAGTATTTATACGAAGGGATTTTAACATGGAAACTGGAGAAAAAGTTTCCTCATAGTAAACTCATTCTCTCAGGGTATAACCCTTTGCCACAAGTCGAGCCTTGTAAGTCTCAACCTTTCCATCAACTCCTCTCTTCTTCTTGTAGATCCACTTGCACCCAATGACCCTAAAGTCACTAGGTGCTTGTATAAGATCCCAGACAGAGTTAGAGTACATGGACTCCATTTCGTGTTTCACGATTTCAAGAAAAAGATCCTTATCAGCACTACCCATTGCTTGTTTGAAAGAAAATAGATCATCGTCACGTGTGTCCCCTATGACTATGTTGGTTTGACCATACATACGATAGTAGATCGGGGTCCGAGAAACCCTCCCACTACGACGAGGCATCGTAACTGCCTGAATCAGAATTGTGGTTTCTTGTTCTTCCTCATTATTCTCGACTTGCGTCACTTGAGGATAATCAGTAGGAATATTTTTGTTTTCATCAACGCAATCAAAATAGTGGGAATAGCAAAGTCTTATTGCGATTCTGCCAAGACTACTTGGCTACGAGGTTTGAAATTAGACATGTAGTCCTCTTCAAGAATAGTAGCATTTGTAGAAACAAACACTTTCTTATCTTGTGGACTATAGAACAGACTATCCCGAGTACCTTTAGGATAGCCAACAAACAAGCAAACTTCAGTTCGTGGTTCTAGATTTCCTTCCTTTTTCCTCAGGGACGTGAGTGGGACACCCCCAGATTTTATAATGACATAAACTAGGTTCATGACCATTCCATAGTTCTACAGGTGTTTTGGATATAGTTGTTAGGATTAATGCCCTAAAAGCATGTAAAGACATTTTATTGATTTTAAAGAAAAGTATAATTTTATTATATTTGAATGTTATAATTATTGTTTGAATTAATTATATAATAATATCAAGAAAATTCCCTATTCATTCATGAGAATATGATCTTTTATTAGTACGAGAGAATTAAGATCATATATAATGAATAAAATAGTCAGTAACATATTAAAGTAAGGAATATTTATTGAATGGTTACTAGTACGGTTTACTAAGCATACGAGATGCAAGTAATCTAGACTCAGATTACTGATGTGGATATAATAGAGATTATATATGACATGACTGATGCGAATTAATTATCTTTATAAACTTGTCGTTTGACGTAAAGATTTAATTCTTATCATAATATATGATCATTTGTAGATCAGTCTAAATCATGAGTATTCATGAACTCCTGTTTATGTTTATTGGATCTTTTGATTCACTCATTAAGGTCTCTTAGAATAATGAGTCTAATGACTTTTGTTTTGGAGATTCAATATCATGGATGGCTGGGAACATGAATTACAATAATGAAATCCATACTTTCCTAACGGATCGAATATTGGTTCCCTTATGGGTTAATTCTGAAAGTAAATAGTTATTGAGCTCAAATCTATAATTAGATTATAGATTAATTATTCGCTAGTGAATTAATAGTACTTAAGGATCAAGAGGTAATTAGAAGGCTAAAACGGTAATTTTGACCAACTCTAATTAAAGAACAAATAATGGAGGACAGAAAAACTCTCAATCATTTTTTTTAGTGGGGAGGAATTTTGAACTTAAGTGTTGGAGGGCAAAAAGTACGTATATTGATTATATCAATGGACTACTAGAGAAAACTCTGTAGATATAATTCTATAAATACTTAGAGTGCAACTCCATATTTATAGTGGAGTAATCGTGAAATTAATAAATAATATCATTAGACTAAAGAGTTTAATTATTAATCTGGTTTATTAGAGCTTCGTATTATAGGTCCATGGTCCCCAGATCACCTCTGTCCTACACTGTCAAGGGTAAGGATGTCAAAAGAAATATTTGTAAAGAGAAATGACTAAATTGCAAAGGAATTAATTTTCCAGGGCAAGGAAATAATTATGTGATAATTATGGGTAATTGATTAATTGTGCACTAATTAATCATTTAACTATATAGTTTTTATTTTGAAAAACTATAGGTTAAAATTAATATTAATCTTGTTTTGATTAATATAAAGAGAGAGAATAATCAATATCTTATTTATAATATGCTATTTATTGAATTTAATTTAAAAACTGATATTTTAAGATAAAGTTAATTTTGAATTAACTGATATTTATGTTGAGATAAATATATTGTCTTAAAGATTGATTAAACAAACAAATGAGAAAATCAGGGAAACCTGATATAGGCTTGGGCGACACACACTGTATTGTATAGTGTGTGGCGCCTATACTAGGATTTTATCCCTGGGATTTGAATTTTGAATTTCAAATATTTTTGTTTAATCAGATATTTAATTATTCCTTTTAAATATGATTTAAATAAATAATTAAAAGTAAATATCTATACACTTTTAAATTTGAATTATATTTTAATTAAATAAAGATTATTTAATTAGATTAAATATCTTTATAAGTCTGATAATACGTGATTTTCATAATAGAGCTTCATTATTATTTTGAGAAATAAAAATATAGACTCTCTCTCTAAAAAGCGATAGTTTTCTCTAAACCTGAAAACTATTCTAAACCTTCTCTCTGTCAAAATTTTCTAAATCTCAAGCGTTGAGTACATCTAGGGAGTCGCATAAATCAACATTTAGAATCCTACGTGCTCACACACGTCCTTGTGTGTTTGAGGATTGGTCTGGAAGATCAAGGTGTGAGATCTCTGAACACTAGATAGGAAGATCATTGATTTATACAAAAAGATTCAATGACACTTGATAGGCTACAAGAGGTCATCCCTAACCTGTTTGTATGTGATTTAATATTTATATATGTGTATGATCCTGACTGGTATTAATATTTATAAAAATGAGTCTATATATTCCGCTGCATACCTTTGATTTGATCATTTAATACCAACAATAGCTTTAGACGGTAGGACATTTTAAATGTCACACGCGATCTGTATGGCATGTCCCCAAAAAGAGATCGGAATAGTTGAATAACTAATAATGGACCAAACCATTTCCATTAACATGTGATTTCGACGCTCCGCAACACCATTTTGTTGTGGTGTACCTGGGGCAGTACATTGATATAACATCTCAAGTTCAGATAAATGATCTTGGAACTCCATATCCATGTATTCTCCACCCCTATCAAATCGCAAGATCTTTAACGTCTTACCTAATTGAACATGTAATAAAACATGTAAACAATGCAATTTAATTGAACAAAATGATTTCTACTACTTTATTGATAATGAATGAATTACATAAGAAATCTGGTTTTATAAGGGCATAAAACCTAACACAAAGGTCTTGAACCTTGTTTAATTTGATGATCTCCAGTACTCTTCACTTTAGTTGTGTGAGTGTGAGAGTTATTTCTATTGTTTTTGTTCTTGTTCTTGTTCTTGTTCTTGTTCTTGTATCTCTATTGTTTTTACTTCTTGCTTCTTTTTCATATATTTATTTGTATTGTATGCTTAGAGTTTTATTTTCTATTTACTTTTTTTATTCTACGTATCTCTAGTTTATTTGTATCTTTTGCAAATAGAGTTGTATCTATTTTTCTATTCACCATCATCTTTATCTATTTACTTGTATTTTTTACAATAGAGTAGTGACACTTATTTATCTATCATCTTGTCTATTGTCATTTTTTGCATAAACTTGTTTTTTGATTTTTCTATTTCCATTGAACTAATATTATATTCTCTAACGACTATATAATATAATTTGGTCATACTAGCTCATGCATTTACTTACTACTACAACAAAAGACTTTTAGGTCACTTTTTAAGTTAGAAAGACACATGTTTTGATATTTTTCACATTCTCAACATTTGTACCTTAAGTCAAAAATAATAAGAGTCTTGACAAAATCGAAATAATAAGGAGACATATTACTTCAGTTTTTCCACAAAATTAAAGTAATTACTCTCCTAATTTACGTACCTCATCTCTTTTGTTTTGTTTAATTTTAGTTCAAATTAAAGATTTTAAGTTATAAGAAGAGACCTAAATTCTAATTTTGTAGTAGAATCAATACTTCATCATGAAAGATGCAATAATCAGCCTGCGTGGAAATAGCTGAGTAGGGCACATATAAGCAAAAAGCATTTGGTTTTGCCTTTAATTTGCTTGAAAACACTTTATTAAGTCAGCTAGATCGATTATTATTATTATTATTATTATTATTCAATCATTTGTATTCTAATTAGTCAATAACTAGGTTAGGTGATCCTTAATTCGGAACTCTTAGTGAAACCCTCTTATTCCAATCCAATAGCCTCATCATAGCTTTTGTTGTTTATTGATTTTAGAGTAGACAAAAGTGGCTCTTGTGATGAATATTCTCTATTATTAGCGAGAAATGAACACAAATGCCTTTTTTTCACATCATTTTATAAAATTGTCAATTTTTTTTATTTTTCCTTACAAATACTTGTTTTTTATAGTAAACATTCACAAGTTTTCATTTTTGAATAGTTTAATTGTTTCAAACTCTCACACTTAATTTTTTTTTTTCAAATTTCTCAATTTCATATACTCTCATAGTCAGTGGCAGAGCCTAGGGTTGAATTCAGGGGTACACCATATAATTTTTTAACAAAATTAAAAACACAAAATATATAATCAAATTATTGAACTCAATAAAAATATTACAAATTTCCACAACGAGTTTTCATGTTTTGAAAATGACAAATAATAACTTCATTAACAATACAATCAAAAAGTTCTTTCTCAATATAAGTAACTAAGTTGTCATTCAATCATTGATCCCCAATACGATTACGCAACTTGGTCTTTACAAAATGCATTCTAGAAAATACTCTTTCAATTGTAGTAGTAGCAACAAGAAAAATTAATGACATTGTCAATAATTGATACACTAAGGATATGCCTTATCTTTTCCCATTTCAACTATTTTTTTTGCAAGATGACTAATCCCCTTCAAATCTAAAAATTCTATACTTGAGCTGTTAGATTAAAATTAATCTAGATGCATAACAATCCTAATGTGGAATAAACAGATTGTTACATAAAATTAGAGGATCGAATATATGCACATCCAGCCATTGCTATTGATAATCTCAATCTACAACTCTAGATCTATAAAAGAAAATAAGAGAAATTAGAACGAGTACACGAACTTCCAAGCTCTCACTAACTCTTTTAGATGGAGTTACTGAAAGACAGAATGAGCAGTAAGCTTGGGGACCGGTACTCTATATTTATAGAGTGAGACATTCCATCAGAGTCTCTGCCACAAACTCAATCAGTTGGGATATGCAAAATCGGGTAACAAACAAATTTGGGTAACAAATAATGTTGACCATTAATTAGAATATTTGTCAATAATAAAAATGTTGACTTTGATATATTAAATCAATTAGTTGTAACAAATTAATTTTATATACCATATAAATAAATATTCTAACATTCTCCCACTTGGTCAGCATTTAAATTAATGTATTACTTAAGCCCGACGATTATCCCTGTTAGATAATAAACACATGAATTATGGCAATAGGTCCTCTTTTTATGGCGAGTATTATCTTCCATGTATTACAATATATTTATTACATAACAATGTACTTCATGTGGCTATGTACTTAAATGAATAAACCATATGTATATTCAGGTCCTATGAAGATAAAAATTTCTCAAATAAAATTAAGATTGCATAAATATGAGAAAACATAAAAATAATAGTTTCATTGATAATAACTTCAGTTTGTACGATAAATTTACATAAGGGAACTAAGTCCCATGTTCACTACATGATCCTTGAATTTATGAGGTGGCAAGCCTTTCATCATAGGATCAGCAATCATCAATTCAGTGCTAATGTGTTGAATGACCACTTTATTTTCTTTAACGCGTTCTCTCACAACTAAGTACTTTATGTCGATGTGCTTAGTTCGACTACCACTTTTGTTGTTCTTAGCCATGAATATAACAGCTGAATTGTCACAGAACATTCCCAATGACCTAGATATGGAATCTACAACTCTAAGGCCTGATATGAAACTCTTTAGCCATACACCATGCGATGTAGCCTCAAAACATGAAACGAACTCGACTTCCATAGTAGAAGTAGCAGTTAAGGTATGTTTGTTACTCCTCCATGATATAGCTCCACCAGCAAACATAAACACATAACCAGAGGTTGATTTACGTGAATTAGTACAACTAGCAAAGTTTGAATCTGAGTAGCCAACTACTTCCAGATTGTCAGTTCGTCTGAACATGAGTTTGTAATCCTTAGTACCCTTAAGGTACCTCATAACTTTCTTTGCAGCTTTCCAGTGGTCTAACCCCTGGTTACTTTGGAATCTTCCTAGCATTTCGACAGCAAAGGCAATGCCGGGTCTTGTGCACACTTGAGCATACATTAAGCTTCCAACATTAGAAGCATATGGGATGTTCTTCCTTTCTTCCTTTTCAAAATCATTCTTTGGACACTACTCAAATTTAATTTATCACCCTTAACAATAGGAGTAACACTTGGTGAACAATCTTTCATCCAAAATTTCTCTAACACTTTGTTAATGTAGGCTTCTTGAGATAGACCGAAGATACCATTGTATCTATCTCGATGAATCTTAATGCTAATGACATAAGATGCACACCCATATCTTTCATCTCAAAGTTCTTTGAGAGAAATTGATTCACCTCATGTATTATGCCCTTATCATTGGTTGCAAGGAGAATATCGTCCACATATAAAACAAGAAAACAAATATTACTCCCACTGACCTTCTGGTATATACATTGATCCACGACATTCTCTTCAAATCCAAAAGAAGAGATGACATCATGGAATTTTAAATACCAATGGTGGGACGCTTGTTTTAAACCATAAATAGACTTCTTAAGCCTGCACACCAAATGCTCACCATCACTAGAGGAGAATCCTTCTGGTTTTTTCATGTATACCTCCTCCTCTAGGTCACCATTCAGGAAAGCAGTTTTCACATCCATCTACTGTAACTCTAAATCAAAATGAGCAACTAATGCCAGGATAAATCTGAGGGAATCTTTCTTGGATACCGGAGAAAAGGTCTCAGTGTAGTCAATTCCTTCTTTTGAGTGAATCCCTTAGCAACGAGTCTCGCTTTGTGTCTCTCAATGTTGCTTAATGAGTCTTTCTTTGTTTTGAAGACCTATTTACACCGAATATCCCTTGCTTCATTTCTTCATTCATGGCATTGTATTACAGTTCTGATTCTTTGTTATTCATAGCTTGTGAAAACGTTTCTGGATCTTTATTGAGTACCCCATCTTTCACTAATATTTTAATTCTATCAATGGAGATATGTCTCAATCTCTGATACCATAATGTAGAGGGATGCTCGTTCATAACACATCGTTTATTGCCAGCGTGAACATGCACAATATTATAAGCGGTATTGTTTTGCAAATTAAGGCAGTAAAGACCATCAGACAAAATATCATTTTCAACACATTCAAATTTATTATATAAATTAAAACATTTGTCTGAAAATGTAAAGGAAAATCCAAAAGGTACAAGTCTTGAAACTAAAATCAAGTTTCTAGATAAACTTGGTACATAAAAGGTATTTTCTAATTTTAAAATAAAACTGCTACTTAAAACTAAATGGCACGTTCCAATAGCCTCCACATGTGAGCCCATCTTGTTTCCGGATAAGATAATTTGCTCACTTCCCACTAGCTTCCTTAGGTTTTGTAAACCCTGCAAGGAATTTGAAATGTGAATTGTTGATCCAGAATCAATCCATCATGTGTTAGTATTAACATTAGCCATATTAGATTCATAACATACTAAGGAAATTGGATTACCTTTGTCATCCATCTATTTCTTGAACTTAGCACATTCCGTTTTCGCATGTCCCTTCTTTTTGCAGAAAAAACATTTGACGAAATCCTTTTTTATTTCGCCTTGGGGAGGCACTTTATTTTTCCCCTTGTCCTTCTTGGATGGTTTGCGTTTCTTTCCTTGGGTGGCCATGTGAGCACTTTCACCTTGTTCTTGTAGGAGCCTTGCTTCTTATTGAGCACACATGGTTATAAGTTCATTGATACTCCATTTGTCCTTATGTGTGTTGTAGGAAACTTTGAAAGGCCCGTATTGAGGTGGAATAATGTTAAGGATGTAGTGAATCAGGAAGGTTTCAGGAATGACTACATCGAGCTTCTTCAGTTGAGCAGAAATGCCCCTCATCTTTGAGATATGTTTTCTAACTCCTTTGACACCAGTGAGCTTTGTGGATGAGGTTGTTGTAAGGTGGTTTGTCAGAAGTGTCGAACTGCTCATCGACCAGTTCGATCAAGTCTTTTTCTTTCTCAGGTTGCTCCACCTATTCACGCATTCCCATAGGGATCTTGGACACGATGAACATGATGTTGAGGCGATTGGATCGCTCCCATTTTTCATATAGTGTGATCTCAGCAGCATTGATAGTCGCAATGATGGCAGCAAGTTCGTCCTTCCTTATTGCATAGTCCATGTCGGCACAATCTAAATGAAGAAGAACTCGATCCTTTCAGATTTTGAAATTATCACCCCTAAGCTCAGGAATTTCGGTAAGGATTTCAGCGAAACTAGAGGATGATGAAGAAGCTGCATGAATAGGATTACAAATTTAGATTTCTAAAGATTTAGGCTTAATGAAGTCGTGTTTTACCAATGTATAACATGCTAAAAGATGAAATTTTATTAAACAAAAATTGCTTGTGGGCTAAATTTTTAATTTAATAAAATTGGATGTACATTATGATAGATTATTCAATCAATTATTTGGGATAAATTAAGGTTTGATATTTCTGTCTACATTAAATTTTATGATAAAACTATTAAATTAATTATCATAACTCATGTGGGTAAATTAAGAGAAATAATTTAATATATTATCCTAATTAATTATATAAATATAATAAAATCCATGTGGGATTAAATTATTATATCTATATAATCAATCACAATTTATGTCCATTATATGATCCTTTTAGATTAATATATAATTTTATATAATTAAAGATGTTGTGGCTACTCCCTAATTATTTAAAATTATATAGTTCACTAGACATTATGTCTTAGGCTCTATGAAGACCTAAGAACAATTTCGTTATAACATAATAGGCAATCACACAGAGTAGTGCTCCTAATGTGGTCATCCGAAAATCATTAAAAACTGTTTTAGGTTAAGCATTTGTCTCAGTTTCATGCGTTCTTATGTCAACCACAAAATTGTTTATGTATTATGTAATTCACCCTAAATTTTTTATGAATATTAATGTGAATATTTTACTAATATCAATGTGCTAAATATTATTCAACCTATCTTAATGTTTGAATATAATCTAAATATATCTAGCAGAATAATAGAATATATAACGTATTTAAAATCATAAAGTCATACATATAACATTAAATATAATTATACTAAGAATAAATTTTGCTTGAATAATAACAAAATAATCGTACAAATTAGCATAATTATTTATATATAGGAAAATAAATACAATAACTCCATATATACACTTAATGGCAGAAAAATCCATGCTAAATAAGACAATATAATCATTTATTGATTTGGTGAATTAATAAAATAATTGCACAAACTTAAATGTAAAACAAAGTGTAATTACATTCTTAAAATAGCACAATTATTTAATATTGCATGAATAAAAGAAATATATCATACAATAAATACAACATAATCAAATATTTGCACATTGTAATTAATTTCCAAATAACATATAAATTACCAAAATTATATGTTTTAATTAAATTGAGAAAAAATTAAAAAAGAAATTTATTGTCTAAATTAGCATTAAAATTCAAGAAAATAATAAAATACCAAAAATAAATAATAAAGGTAATTTTCGGAATTTTTTATGAATTTTTCTTCATTTTTAAAAAAAAATCTGCCTTAGGGAAACGACACATGTTTGTGTCATACGCCCTGAGAAAACGACAAGTCATTTTCACCTCTTCAGTGGCAAATGACATATCTTTTGGTGTCGTCTTCTTCAGCCATCTTGGTCGTTTTGACTTGTTTTTCTCCAATCGATCACGTGACCCGGTTTTGATCTCGCATGAAAAACACCATTCCGACGTCGATTTTCTAGTTATTTTTGCCCAGATCATACGGAAATGACTAGATAAAGAGATCCATGGAATTAGATTTACTAAACAACTACTAAAAAATGAACAATAATATCAAAAATAGAATTTTGCAATTATCGGGTTATGAGGTTTTTAAAACTATTAATTATTTCAAAACTCACCTTTTATTCAACAAACACATTAGAAAACTAAAGCTAAAGAGTTTCTAATGATATTTACTTTGAAAAATGGTTTTGAAATATAAAGCCAAATAATAAAAAAAATTATTAACCTTCGACTATGAATGTGTGGGGTTCCAAAAATTCTACTTCCATTGTTTTTAAACTAGTTTCTCAAATAACAAATCATTAGAAAACACTTAACAAAAGATTTCTAATGCTACTAAAATTGAGAAACAAAATTGAATTAGTAAACTAAAATATTTAACCATTCAGCAATGTATACATATATATGTATATGTACATACACAAAAAATTAAACACACACATATATATAATTCATGGTAGACAATATAAATCAAGGCAGAGGTAAGCGTGGCTCTTGATACCAAATGTTAGATTGAAATTAGTCTAGATGCATAACAATTCTAATGCGGAATAAACAGATTGTTACATAAAATTTAGAGGATCAAATATAGTACCTCTAGCCATTGCTATTGATAATCTCAATCTACAACTCTAGATCTACAAAAGAAAAGAAGAGAAATTGGAACGAGTACACGGGCTTCTAAACTCTCACTAACTCTTTTAGATGGAGTTACTGAAAGACAGAATGAGCAGTGAGTTTGGGGACCGGTACTCTATTTATAGAGTGAGACATTCCATCAGAGCCTCTGCCACAGATTGAGATATTCTCTCAATCAGTTAGGATATGCAATGTAATGCCCTACTTCCTTAGAGTCATTACTAAGTGAATTTAAAACGTGCATTTAACTTGCTAATCAAGAATTTAGGTCAAAAGTGTAACTAAACTGTAATAAAATCACATAATTTGAAAATGTAGTCATTCATTGAAAATTATAAAGCGTTTAACATTCGAAATCCAAAATATTGTTTATAAATATTCACAACTCAAAAATATTGTTAAAGTCGACTAAACGACAAAATATGATTTAGTACAAAACATCTCCCAAAAATACTCCTGGCCGTGTCAGCCAGGCAGGCCGAACATGTACGCGTCGCTTCACGCTCTCCGTACTCATGGTTGGTCGACTTTCCCCTTTCCCTTACCTGCACCACAGAGCACCCGTGAGCCGAAGCCCAGCAAGAAAACTCCACACAAATAAATAACATATGCATATTAATCACTCAGTATATAATAAATCTGCCAACAGGCTAAACACATACGACCATGCCGTCCCAGGCGCTTTACCAGGCCCTGGGTTCGCGGTCTACACTGTGAGGATATCCCAGGTATCCTTTAGGGTCTCACCCTGGTAACTTGCACTCCGCGTGCTAAACGCTGCTCCCGGCCCCTTGCCATTCTCGGCCTTCGCCGTTCCCGGCCCTTGCCATTCTCGGCCTTCACCGTTCCCGGCTCTTTGCCATTCATTCACATATATGCACACATAACATAATTAAATAAATACTTAAACACGTATAAACATATTCAATGGGGCTATGCCCTGCAACACAAACTATACGGCCTCACCCTGCTCTATGGGTACAACAGGTTTCTTACCTGTGTCCCAAGCTTCTTGTGCTTCGAAATCCCAAGCACAGTCCTCAAACCCGAGCCTCGCTGAAAACCTAGTCACAACACATACATAACACTCTCGTTACTAACCAATTCATAAACATACCCTCTGAACCAATCCCATGCTCTCGGGACCTCCTGTTTCCCCCACACAAGGTAGCGAAAGCGTCCCCCGAGCCCCCTGAGCCAAAACCCTAAAAACACAAAATCCCCATATCCTAAAAATGGCCTAGCATCGCGGCACAGCCCTATAGGGGTCGCGGCACCCAACAGGGCTCTCTTGTCCTGATTCAACCCAGCACCGCGGCATGGAAGAACAGGGCCACGGCGGTCATACGCAAACCCAGAAAACTGGGTTTTTCCCAACATTTTTCCCGAGCCAAAACTCATCCAAATCACTACCAAAGTATACCCAAGTCCCAATTCGGCTGTAATGCCCCGAAATCCCTAATGCGGTTTAATGGCTGGATTAGTAGGCCGGGAGGGCCATAATTGTTCAATTATGCCATTAAATGATAATATGCATGTTTATGTGAATTATATTATAATATGATGTTATATGCATGCATGTGGGTCCACATTTGATTATTAGGGTGTTTTGGTAATTTGGCCCGTTGAAGACATATTTGTGTATTTGGGTGCATATTGTGATTTGTGAATGAGGTCCCATTATTATGGAGATATATTCGAGCTATCGGCATGAGACGGTCTTATATTTCAAATTAGCGGTTTTGTCATAACGAGGGTCTTTTATTGGGATATTGAGTAATGAGAATGTTAAGTGATGATAAATTGAGAGTTATTGAGATCAGGAAGAAATTCTGGAAGTTTTAACTATAATGTTTCCGGGGGTGTTTTCGGGAACCCGAGCACTAGGTTTTATTTGAGGTTACTTAAGCCTGAAGTAGTTCGTCAGAAAGAATCGTACGTTAGAAAACCCTTTCTCTCTTCCCATTAGTTCATTTTACCGTTCGAGGCATTTTCGAAGAAATCTTAAGTTCTAGAGTCGAAATCAAGCGAGGATCGAGGCATAGCGATCCTAGAAAATATTAGAAGCTTCTTGATCGAAGGATTTGACGAGAAACAACCCAATCAAAGGTAATCTAAGTTTTAAGTTTTGAGTTTTTAGAGTTTCTAAGCTTCGAATTGGATTTTGTGAACCGTTGAGTTTTCGGTTCATTTGAGCCTCGGGATTTTATGGTATCCTATATTTGGTTATGACTTGGTGACCGCTAAAGGGCTAAAAGTCAAATCGTTCTCAGGGGTCGTTCTTTTATTCATTCTCGCTCAAATCAAAGGTAAGAAAACTGCACCATGTGTATATGACATGCATGATTGTTGTTGAGGCATGTTGGTTGATAAATGTGGACATTGATTGCATATTAAATGCTTAGTAGAGCTTGCTTACTTGTGTATGGCACTGATTAGTCAAGGACGGCACTGGTCGCATATTACTGACCTAAGAGTCAGAAACGGCATAAGCGTCCTGAACGCAAGGCCGATTAAAGATTAGATCTAATTGATATCAGCGTTGAATGACTCTATGGCATTAATGCTGGCACAAATTCCACAGCCAGCTCCTATAAACTGGCAGCAGATAATTAGCGAGCTGTAGGCTACAGTGTTGAGACAGGGAGAAGAGCTTCGTCTCCTGAGACAACAGCAAGCACTTGTAGTGGCCAGTGTATCAGAGGCACCTCCTATGTCGGTGCCAGCAGCAGAGCAGCTGCCTGAGGTTGGAAATAAATGGGAGCCTCTTTATGAAAGGTTCAGGAAGCAACAACCTCCAGTGTTTGAGGGCAATGCAGATCCTGCCAAGGCAGAGCAATGGATGAGTATGATTACCACCATCTTGGATTTCATGAGGGTGGCTTGTGCCACTTATATGTTTCGGGAGGATGCCCGAATTTGGTGGGAGGTGATTACCCAGACCAGAAATGTTAATGCCCTGAGTTGGGAAGAGTTTCAGACTCTCTTTAATGAAAAATATTATAATGATGCTATCAGGGCGGCAAAGGCCAAAGAATTCATTAGGCTACTTCAGGGAAGTTTTTCAGTCACTGAGTATGCCTTAAAATTTGATCGTTTGGCGAAATTTGCCATGGAGCTAGTGCCTACTGATGGGACCAGAAGAGAGAGATTTCTGCAGGGGCTACAGCCCAGATTAGCCCGAGATGTACGTATCACCACTGTGGCTGGGGTTACTACCTATGCACAGGTGGTTGAGAAGGCACTCACAGCTGAGAGTGCAGAGAATAAGATCTGGCAAGACAGTGCAGCCAGAAAGGAATTCAGGAGGACAGGTCCTCCATTTGTGGGTTCTGGTAGGGGTGGAGACCCTAGTGATCAGAAGAGGAAGGTTCCTAACACCTTCCCAGTTCAAGGTCCTAATAAGCGGCCCCGTGGTATTTCAATGGGTCATTCAAGTGGTAGTGAAGCCTAGAAGACTCGTCCTGAATGCCCTAGATGCAAGAGGCGTCATTTGGGAGAGTGTAGGGAAAAGGCCTGCTACTTGTGTGGAACAGTAGGTCATTTTAAGAAGGATTTCCCTCAAGCAAGAAAAGAATAACCCAGGAAAGCGGACAGCTCGACCCCAGCTCGAGTGTTCGAATTGACTCAAGTAGAAGCTGAGGCTTCTCCCTCAGTTGTTACAGGTCAGCTTCTTAGTGCTGGAACCCCTTATAATGTATTGATTGATTCTGGTGCTACACACTCTTTTGTTGCTAGTAGTATTATTGATAGACTGTGTAGACCCTATGATTTTTATGCTGTGGGGTTTGGAACGTTGTTACCCACTGGAGAGTTAGTGGTATCCAGGAGATGGGTCAGATCTTTGCCAGTGACAGTGGAAGGCAGAGAGTTGTCAATGGATTTGATAGAGTTGGTTATGACTAACTTCAATATGATATTGGGTATGGAATGGTTAGCAAAGTATGGGGCAACCATTGATTGCAGATGGAAGATGGAAGATGGTCGCCTTTAAGCTTGAAGGTGAGGATCCTTTTGTGTTTGTTGGTACTGTGCATGGACCTCGCATACCATTGATTTCTATGTTGAGGGCTAGGGATCTATTACAAGGAGGTTGCATTGGATTCTTGGCCAGTGTGGTTGATACCACTCAGGTCGTGCCAGTGAGACCAGAAGAGACCAGACTTGTTTGTGAATTTTTGGATGTGTTTCCAAAAGATTTTTCAGGGTTGCAACCGCACAGAGAGATAGAGTTTGTGATAGAACTGGCACCAGGGATGGAGCCAGTGTCTAGAGCACCTTACAGAATGGCCCCAGCTGAGTCGAAAGAATTAAAAGTATAGTTGCAAGAACTGTTGGATTTGGGTTTTATCAGACCTAGTTTCTCACCTTAGGGTGCGCCAGTTCTGTTTGTAAAGAAGAAGGATAGTTCTCTGAGGATGTGTATTGATTACAGGGAACTGAATAAGTATCCTTTACCAAGGATAGATGATATGTTCGATCAGTTGCAAGGTAAGAATGTATTCTCAAAGATTGACCTTCGTTCTGGTTATCATCAGTTGAGGGTCAAAGAGGGAGACATATCAAAGATTGTTTTCGTACCAGGTATGGGCATTATGAGTTCTTAGTTATGCCATTTGGATTGACTAATGCCCCTGCTGCTTTTATGGATCTGATGAACAGAGTGTTCAAGGATTATCTGGACCAGTTTGTGACCGTCTTCATCGATGACATTCTGGTATATTCTCGGTTTGAGTCAGAGCATGAGCAGCATCTGAGGTTGTTTTTACAGAGACTGAGGGAACAAAAATTGTTTGCAAATTTCAAGAAGTGTGAGTTCTAGTTATCTCAGGTATCCTTTCTTGGGCACAGTGTCAGTAAGGAGGGGATTAATGTAGATCCAGCGAAGATTGAAGCGGTCAGAGATTGGCCAAGGCCAAAAAATGCTTCTGAGGTTAGAAGTTTCCTTGGATTGGTAGGTTATTATAGGCATTTCGTGGAAGGGTTCTCAAAGATTGCTACTTCGTTGACTGAGCTGCACGCAAGAGTCAAAGATTTGTGTGGTTAGATAAATGTGAGAACAACTTCCAGGAACTGAAACAGAGATTGATTACAGCTCTGATTCTGAGTCTTCCGATAGATTAGGAGAAGTTTGTGATTTATTGTGATGCTTCTCATCAGGGTTTGGGTTGTGTTCTGATGCAGTCAGAGAAGGTAATTGCTTATGCTTCTTGTCACTTGAAGATGTATGAAAAGAGATATCCCACTCATGATTTGGAGTTGGCAGCTGTGGTCTTTGCTTTAAAGATATGGAGGCATTGTCTTTATGGAGAGAAGTGTGAGATCTATACAGACCACAAGAGCTTGAAATACTTCTTCACCCAGAAAGATTTGAATATGAGACAAAGGCATTGGCTGGAGTTAGTAAAAGATTATGATTGTGAGATTTTGTATCATCCAGGAAAGGCCAACGTGGTAGCTGATGCTTTCAGCCGGAAGGGTCCGGGATAGATTTATGGGATGAGGCTGATAGCCAGAGAATTAGCAGATGATATGACCAGAGCTGGTATAGAATTGCTGGTGGGCCAGTTGGCTAATATTACGCTACAGTCTACACTGTTAGAGAGAATCAAGGAGGGTCAGTTGAGTGATCCACAGCTGATCAAGATCAGAGAGGATGTTTTGGCTGGAGCATCCAAAGATTATACAGTGTCTGAGTTAGGCTTGTTGAGATACAAGGGATGGATATGTGTTCCGTTAGACACTGCTTTGAGGCGAAAGATTCTGGATGAATCTCACTACACCTTACCCTTTGCATCCAGGCACCACGAAGATGTATCAGGATGTGAGATCATTATATTGGTGTCCGGGGATGAAGAGAGATGTAGTGAAGTATGTGGCTAAGTGCTTGACATGTCAGTAGGTCAAGGTTGAGCATCAGAGGCCGGCGGGGTTACTGTGGCCTCTGGATATCCCAGAGTGGAAGTGGGAAGACATCACGATGGATTTCTTGGTGGGCTTACCCAGGACTGTTGGTCAGCATGATTCTATTTGGGTGATAGTGGATCGCTACACCAAGTCAGCTCACTTATTGCCAGTGAGGACTACTTATACAGTTGATCAGTATGCAGATCTCTATGTGAGAGAGATCGTGCGCATTCATGGAGCGCCTAGGTCGATTGTGTCAGATCGAGACCCTACTTTTACTTCCAAGTTCTGGGGGAGTTTACAGAAGGTCATGGGTACACAACTAAAGTTCAGTACTGCTTATCATCCTCAGACAGATGGGCAATCTGAGAGGACAATCCATATATTGGAAGACATGCTGCGGGCATGTGTGCTGGATTTTGGTGGATCTTGGAGTAAGTATCTACCTTTGATAGAGTTTTCCTATAACAATAGTTATCAGTCTACCATTGGAGTTGCACCTTATGAGATGTTGTATGGTAGGAAGTGTAGATCTCCCATTCATTGGGATGAAACAGGTGAAAGGAGATACTTATGTCCTGAGGCAGTTCAGAGGACCACTGAGGCTATTGAGAAGATTAGAGCTCGAATGCTCGCTTCTCAGAGTAGGCAGAAGAGCTATGCAGATCCCAAGCGCAGGAACGTAGAGTTCCAAGTGGGAGACTATGTCTTCCTTAGAGTCTCGCCATGGAAAGGGGTGAGAAGGTTTGGGAAGAAGGGCAAGATGAGCCCTAGATTTGTAGGTCCATTTGATATCCTGGAAAGGATTGGTCAGGTGGCTTACAGGTTGGCCTTGCCACCGGCGCTGCCGGCCGTGCATAATGTGTTCCATGTTTCAGCTCTTCGGAGGTATGTATCTGATGTGAAACATATTTTGAGTTATGAAGATCTGGAGCTTGAGGCAGATCTCTCCTTTGAGGAGCAGCCAGTCCAGATTCTTGACAGAAAGGATAAGGTCCTCAGGAATAAGACGATACCTTTGGTTAAGGTATTGTGGAGGAACAGCAAGGTCGAGGAAGCGACCTGGGAGCTGGAGTCAGATATGCAGGATCAGTATCCCGAGCTGTTCAGGTAAATTTCGAGGACGAAATTTCTGTAAGGATGGGATAGTTGTAATGCCCCGTAATCCCTAATGCGGTTTAATGGTTGGATTAGTAGGCCGGGATGGCCATAATTGTTTAATTATGCCATTAAATGATAATATGCATGTTTATGTGAATTATATTATAATATGATGTTATAAGCATGCATGTGGGTCCACATTTGATTATTAGGGTGTTTTGGTAATTTGGCTCGTTGAGGGCATATTTGTGTATTTGGGTGCATATTGTGATTTGTGAATGAGATCCCATTATTATGGAGATATATTCGAGCTATTCGGCATGAGACTGTCTTATATTTCAAATTAGCAGTTTTGTCATAACTGGGGTCTTTTATTGAGATATTGAGTAATGAGAATGTTATGTGATGATAAATAGGGAGTTATTGAGATCAGGAGGAAATTCTGGAAGTTTTGACTATAATGTTCCCGGGGGTGTTTTCGGGACCTCGAGCACTAGGTTTTATTTAAGGTTACTTAAGCCTGAAGTAGTTCGACAGAAAGAACCGTACATTAGAAAACCCTTTCTCTCTTCCCGTTAGTTCATTTTACCGTTCGAGGCATTTTCGAAGAAATCTTGAGTTCTAGGAGTCGGAATCAAGCGAGGATCGAGGCATAGCGATCCTAGGAAAGATTAGAAGCTTCTTGACCTAAGGATTTCATGAGAAACAACCCAATCAAAGGTAATCTAAGTTTTAAGTTTTGAGATTTTAGAGTTTCTAAGCTTCAAATTGAATTTTGTGAACCGTTGAGTTTTTGGTTCGTTTGAGCCTCGGGATTTGATGGTATCCTATATTTGGTTATGACTAGGTGACTGCTAAAGGGTTAAAAGTCAGATCGTTCTCAGGGGTCGTTCTTTTATTCATTCTCGCTCGAATCAGAGGTAAGAAAATTGCACCCTGTGTATATGACATGCATGATTGTTGTTGAGGCATGTTGGTTGATAAATGTGGACATTGATTGCATATTAAATGCTTAGCAGAGCTTGCTTACTTGTGTATGGCACTGATTAGTCAGGGACGACACTGGTCGCATATTACTGACATGAGAGTCAGAAACGGCATAAGCATCCTGAACGCAGGGCCGATTAAAGATTAGATCTAATCGATATCATCGTTGAATGACTCTAGGGCATTAATGCTGGACCAACCCTAAGGTCGATGAAACTTATAAGCGCTTGACTAGTCTAAGACTAGTTACTCAGAGCCAGGGCCTAAGGCCTAGGTGACAGCTTGTCACATGGCTAGAGAGCGAAACCCATGGTTATGACTCTATGGTCATGAGGTAGGTTATGTTGGTGACCAGTCATCATGCACCTATCCTGTTTAAGCTAGTGAAAGGATCACTTATTTCTAAAGCCGCGGTGACCCTATCGTCACATGGCTAATGGGAACGGAACCCACCTTAGTGACTTTTACGACTGTCACACGTCTGTTTTGGACTGAAGGTCCTGAATGATTATTATGATCATTGTTGATATTATATTCATGATATATTGTGTTTTCTTGCTGGGCTTTGGCTCATGGGTGCTATGTGGTGCAGGTAAAGGGAAAGAAAAGCTCACCCAGCCTTGAGTGGAGAGCTTAGGTGGTGATGTGTACATATGCGGCCGCTTGACCACCACGACCAAGGAGTTCTCAGAGGAACTAGGGGGTTTACCCTATTTTGCCGCTTAGGTCGGCGGGTTTATAAATTTGAAACAGTAATGACCATTTTGAGTTGTAAATAACTTGTAAATGTTTGTGATGTGCCCATGAATAGTTTTATGTATTTAATAAAATATATCATTTCCTTTTTATTGGTTTTCCACCTTAGCCTGTTAATAACACTTAGAAGCACGTTTTTAACCAAAGGACTCGGGTAGCGAGTTAAATTTCCAGTTCACCGTTCACCGTAACTGTTATGGGGTAACCAAGGCGTTACATCGGCCTAAAACCTCAAATAAACAGTATACTAACTCAGAACTAATAGCAACAAACCCAAACACACAATCAAACCTAAGAATCACCTAGTGGTTCAAAATTCACAAAAACTTAAACCACACTTCACAAAGTATAAACCACCCTTCAGAAAACTTAAACCACACCAGCAAATAAACTTCATAGATGCATGGAACTCTTACCTCGAGTAAAAATTCAACCCTGACCTGCTTCCCTAATCCCATTCCAAGCTCAAATCCATTAATCCCAAGCTGAACCTTGCCAAACTTCATCCCAAGAATCCACAAAGCAAAACACAATTTTAACTCACTAATTCAACACTTCTAGCAGAAATTCATCAAATATTTGAGTTGAAGACTTACCCTTGATCCTAACTAAGCCCTTGAGCTCCTGAGTTTCTACCTTATGATCCTCCAAAAATCAAACACCATATGGAGGGAGAAAGAACCGAATGGGAGAGAGAGAGAGAGATGAGAGTTTCTGTAACACCCTAATCTCCAAGGACCGTTAGGGTGTGCCTTATAAACAGTACTAAACTCGCTAATCGAGTCATTTGGCCAAAATCGTGTAACTAAGTATGATTAGCGGTTTAGGGGTTAAAATTTTGGTTAAGATATAACATTTCATTAGAACTTTTACTGTATACATTGGGATCCGAAAAATATACTTTAAAGGTCTATTACAAGAAAATATTTACAACCAGCCGATCTAAGCGGCAAAACAGGGTTTAACCCTAGTTCCTCTTTCAACCCTCGGTCGTGGCGGTCGAGCAACCGCACATGTACACATTGTCACCTAAGCTCTCCAGCTCAAGGATGGTCCAGCTTTCTTTTGCCTTTACCTGCACCACATAGCACCCGTGAGCCGAAGCCCAGCAAGAAAACTTAATATGCTCATGATCAGTAATAACATGTCATCAAATCATAAGGCACACGCCTAGCAAATATAGCCCTATTCAAGCAGGCAAATAAGTTCACGTAATGATGGGTATCCAGGATAAGGAATCTTACCCTCCTGAGTGGATGACTATCAAGTCAATCCTAATCAGATAAGTGATTTAACACTGGTGGTTCCGGTAACCATACCGGGCTTATAGCCCTAAATAGAAGAGTGACAGTCGTAAAAGTCACTAAGGTGGGTTCCGTTCCCTTTATCCTTGTGACGATAGGCTCAACGGGGCTTTGCAAATAAGTGATCCTTTCACTAGCTTATCAAGATAGGTGTTTGATGAACTAGTCACCAATATAACCTACCGCATGACCATAGACTCACAACCATGGGATTCCGCTCCCTAGCCACGTGACAAACCGTCACCTAGGCCTTTGGCCCTGGCTCTGAGTAACTAGTCCTAGACTAGTCAAGCGCTTATAATTTTCATCGACCTTAGGGTCGTTCCAGCATCGATGCTCCCAGAGTCATTCAACGCTGATATCGATTAGATCTAATATTTTATCGGCCCTGCGTTCATGACGCTTATGGCGTTCTCGACTCTTAGGTCAGTGATGCGCGACCAGTATCGTCCCTGACTAGTCAGTGCCATACACAAGTAAGCAATGCTATCAAACATATATCATATGTCAAATATCTGAATATAGGGCATTCAGCATGCTTACTTAACAATTGCTAGCATAATTAGGATCATGCATAAACACAGAGACTCAAGCTCTGAACAATCTCATATTCAATATTCATAGCATGCCCTAATCACATGTTTCTCATGCATCACATGCATTACATTTAAACATCCAACATGCATCAAGAATAACCATGCATGTCACATATACACAGGGTGTAGTTTTCTTACCTCTTGTTCGAGCGAGAATTAAAACAAAAACGACCCTTGAGAACGATCAACCTTTTAATCCTTTAGCGGTCACCTAGTCATAACCAAATACAATCTCCGATTAATGAAAATCAACAAAAATAGGGTCTTGATCTAAACCCCACTCTCAGGACCCCGAACTATACCCACACGGTGAGTAGATTCGATCCCGGGCCTTAAGGATTGAAACCCCGAGCCAAAAAACTCTTAAAAACACTCAAAACGAGGTTCTGAAGAAACAGGGTAGCGCTACCCCCCTAGCGCCCCAGCACTCAAGACAGAACCAAAACCGCCCCTGAGCCACATCAGGTAGCGCTGTAGCGCTACCTCCAGCCTGAAGTTGCACAGAAACTTCTCCCTTCGACTCCACCATTTCTAGCCCAAACCAAAAGCTTCCAAACATCAAATTAAGTCCCAAATGAACCCAAAAACCATCCCCACATGTCCTAGGCACCACAATCCCAAGAACCCTAGCCAAAACTCCAATCAATTCCCAATAGTCCAACTCAAAAACCAGCTGAAACCCAACTAAGAAAATAGAGCAAGAACAAGAGTTTTAATGGCAAAAAACCCACCTCAATCTCAGCAACACACCCTCTTCAATGGTAGAGCATAACCCTAGCTTATCACAGCTTGGTTCCTTGGCTTGGTTCCTCAAAAAGAGCTTGAAAATCCAAAGAGAAATGGAATAGAAAAAGAGATACGAGAGAAGAGTAACCTTTGCTCTGTTTTGGGTAAGCTTCTACAGCCTTAATGGCTGATATATATCTTTTAGGGTGAAAAGACCTAAATGCCCTCAAGTCTAAAATAAAACCTTAACAGCCCCCAAGGGCAAAATCATCCTTTCGCACCTATTTTGTTTATCATAATTAACAACCTCCAATTCCCATTATTCTCAATATTCTCAAATACCAATAAATCATATCCCATCACCCTTTAATTCCCGGTAATGTTCTAATCATTAGACTCACCCCGAGCCCCGAACTTAAACCCGTTATGACCAGACCAAACACTTGCATTTCATGATCGTCTCATGCCAATGCTCAAACAATTACGCCCACATGCACGAAAATACACAATTACGCCCTCAACAGGCCAAATTACCAAAATGCCCTTATAATTAAAAATAAACCCATATGCATGCATTTATCATCATATTATAATATAATTCACATAAACATGCTTATGATCATTTAATAATATAATAAATCAATTATGGCCCTCCCGGCCTCCTAATCAAGGTCTTAAACCTTATTAGGAAATTTGGGGCATTATAGCTATCTGCTCCTTACTGAAATTTCGTCCTCAAAATTTATCTAAACAGCCTGGAATAAGAATTTCACACAATTGATTCCAGTTTCCCAGGTCGCTCCCTCGACCTCACTGTTTATGCAACATACCTTAACCCAAGGTACACTTTGTTCCTCAGAACCTTATTTCTTCTGTTACAATCTGAACTGGCTATTGCTTACCGGAATACCTAACCTCAATCTTCAGATTCTTATGATTCAACCATGAGTTCCTTTTAACCCATGTCCACTACATGGAAACACATAACACACTGTATACAACTGACAGTGCCAAAGATAAGGCTGATTCAAAGTCAACCTAACCAGTCTTATCCAGGATTCAAATTGTCATACTACTCTAGGGCTCAACTTGCCCTTAACTCCTCACCCCTTTCCATGGTGATACTTTAAGGAAGACACAATCCTCTACTTGGAACTCCATGTTCCTACTTTTCAATTTAGTAACGCTTTTACATTTACTCTGAGAAGTGAGCATCGAAGCTCCAACCTCTAATAGTCTCAATGGTCCCCTGAACCACCTCAGGATCCAAATATAACATCTCACCCATCTCATTCCAATGAATTGGTGATAAACATTCTCTACCATACCTCATCTCATAAGGTACCTTTCCAATACTGGATAACTCTCTTTCTCTCTATGATTTACTATCAGTCTGAGAATAATAAATTGTACTGAATCCCATCTATATACTTATCGCCTTCCTTAACCCTTCCCAAAACCTGGAAGTAACAATAGAATCTTCATCTGATAAGATAGACCTTGAATTTCATGAAGGCGCACTATCTCTCTCTCACATAGAGATATGAATACTGATTAGTTGCATTACTTACTCTTACTGATAAAAATGAACTCACTTGGAAAGCTGGTCCATAATGACCCAATCCAAATCACGTTGACCCACTATCCTGGGCAGCTCCACTGCGAAACCCATTGCGATGCTTCCTTATTTCCATTACAAAATATTCAAAACTTGCAATGGTCTTACTGATTCCTGATACTCTGTTTTGACATGCTAACAGGTTAAGAACTTTATCACACATTCCATTATGCCCCTCTCCATCTCAGGCCCCCACATAAAAGCTTTCAAACTCTGATACACTGACATGATGCCTGAATGAAGAGAATTGGAGACTAACATGAGATTCATCCAGAATCTCCCAATTAATCCCAGTGTCCATCGAATCCCAAATTCGATCCTTATACCTCAATAAATTCATACCTAACACTGTATAATCCTTAGCTAATCCTGCTAAGACATTCTCCTCAATCTTCCCTATATGTGGTTCACTTAATTGTTTTCCTTTTTAATCTCATCTGAGATAGTCATCTCAAGCATAAATCTGGCCACCTGGCCCACCAGAAACTCTACTCTAGTTCTGGTCAAATCCTTTAATCAACACGTTACATAGGTGTTAACTTTTCTCTGCCGCTAAGGTTTCATGACAACTACTAAACTGATTCCGATCTGCAAGAAGACTCAGAACTCTTTCTCATGGCACATATAATATCCTGCACATCCAAGGAAACTCTTGCCTACCGAGGCGTTCCTTGACCTTGGCAAATCTCTACAGAGAAAACATCACGATACCACCGTCCAAAATGATTACAAATCCCATTCAAATAAACCTTTGAATGCTCTGTTCATCTTATTCATAAACACTCACATTAAACAAATTCTCAAAACACACTCAGCACTCCCAGTGCCCTTATCAGTTATAACAGCAGACTTCTGCATATTCTCTTCCCTGATCTCTAGCTGGTACTAACCAGATCTAAGATCCACCTTAGAGAATACCATCTAACTTATTAGCTGAACCTTTAATTCTTACAACTCCACTGAGCCATTCAAAACAGTGCCCTAAACCTGAATCCATCCCTAGCATCAATCCAATCACCATTTTATGTCTTCCTATAAAAGAAATCCTAGCAAGTCCCCTGAAAGCACATCCAGAATCTCACAGACTAATCCAGTCTGTCTTGTTCCCACTAGCACAATCTAAGTGGTATCCACCACACTAGCTAAGAGTTCTATGCATCTCTCTGCCATAAAACTCTAACTCTCACTATAAATGTCATAAACATACCAAATCTGTAATGCCCCAAATTTCCTAATAGGGTTTAGGACCTTGATTAGGAGGCCGGGAGGGCCATAATTGATTTATTATAGTATTTAATGATTATATGCATGTTTACGTGAATTATATTATTATATGATGGTGAATGCATGCATATGGGCTCATATGCTAATTATGAGGGTAATTTGGTAATTTGGCCACTGTGGGCGTAATTGTATATTTTGGGTGCGTGATTGCGATTAATTAATATAGCCACATTATAAGGTGGATTGGTTCGAGCTATCGACATGAGACGATCATGAGATGTAAGTGTTCGGTCTAGTCATAACGGGATTAAGTTCGGGGCTCGGGGTGAGTCTCGGGGTGAATTTAATGACCAGGGCACTACTGGGAATCAAAGGGTAATGGGATATGGATTATTGGTGTTTGAGGTTTTTTCGAAAAGCGGGAATTAGATGGTGTTAATTTTGATTAATGAAATAGGTGCGAAAGGACGGTTTTGCCCTTGGTGGCTGCTAAGGTTTCATTTTAGACCTAAGGGTATTTAGGTCTTTTTACCCTAAGAGATATATACCAGCCATTAAGGCTGTAGAAGAGTAACAAAAAACAGAGCTTCTCTTCCTTCTCTCCCGATAGATTTTCTTCCTCTTTTCTCTTTGGATTTTCGAGCTCAGTTTGAGGAATCGAGCCAAGGAACCAAGCTTAGCCAAGCTAGGGTTATGCTCCACCATTGAAGAGGGTGTGTTGCCAAGATTAAGGTGAGTTTCTAGCCACTAGAACTCTTGGTTTTACTCTGTTTTATAAGTTAAGTTTCAGCTGGTTTTTTGGGTTGGAAACTTGGGAATTTGTTGGAGTTTTGGCTAGGGTTCTTGGGATTGTGGTCCTTAGGACATGTGGAGATGGTATTTGGGTTCATTTGGGAGTTAATTTGACATTTGGAAGCTTTTGGTTTGGGTTAGAAATGGTAAAATCGAAGGAAGAAAAAACTGGGAATGGGCTGGCTGAAGGTAGCGCTACAGCGCCCAGTGTAGGGCGCTATAGCGCTACCTGCAGGGAGGTTGGGCGGTTTGTGTTTCTGCCTTGAGCGCTGGGGCGCTAGAAGGGCAGCACTGTAGCGCTCCCCTGTTTCCTCTTAACCCTGTTTTGGGTGTTTTTAAGGGCTTTTGGCTTGGGGTTTCAATCCTTAAGGCCCGGGATCGAATCTACTCACCGTGTGGGCATGTTTCGAGGTCCCGAGGGTGGGGTTTAGGTTAAGACCCTATCTTTGGTGATTTTCATTAATTGGAGATTGTTTTTGGTTATGGCTAGGTGACCGCTAAAGGACTAAAAGTTGATTGTTCTCAAGGGTTGTTCCTTTAATCGTTCTAGCTCGACTTTGAGGTAAGAAAACTGCACCCTGTGTATGTGTGACATGCATGGTTATTCTTGGTGCATATTGGTTGACTATTAAACATGACGTGCATGGCTGTTACTGGTGCATGTTGGACTGTTGGATATATTACATATGATGCATGAGAAACATGTGATTAGGACATGCTTTGTATACTGGGTGTGATATCGTTCAGAGCTTGAGCCTCTGCGTTAATGCATAGTCCTAATTGTACTAAAATCTGTTAAGTAAGCATGTTGAATACCTTGTTTATGGATATTGGACATGTGGTATATGTTTGGTGGCATGGCTTACCTGTGTATGGCGCTGACTTATTAGTCAGAATCGACAATGGTGTCAGATCCGTCTGTGAAGCTGTGACTTATCAGTTAAGTTCACCACGGGCTGAGCACTGGTCGTGTTTTACCGACCCAAGGGTCAGAGGTGGCAGTGCGTTGTAAACGCCGGGCCAAATAAGGATTAGATCTAATTGAGGTCGGCATTGAATGACTCATATGGGGTATTAGTGCTGGACCGGCCGAAAGGTCAATGAGAACTATAAGCGCTTGCCTGGTCTAAGACCAGATGATTATAGCCAAGGTATATGACCCCGGTGACTGGTTGTCACATGGCTAAGGGTCGTTGTCCACAGTTTCGACTCTAGAGTCGTGAGGAAGGTTATGTTGGTGACTAATCACCTTGCACCAGTCCTAATCAAATCAAACTTATGAAAGAATCACCTATCAGTTGAGCCCTGGTGACCCTATCGTCACATGGCTAGAGGGAGCGATGCTCATTATTGTGACTTTTGGCTATTGTCACCTATCTGGATGGACCGTTGGTTCCAAATGGTTACTATGGTTATAGTTGATATCATATCATGTTATATTGTGTTTTCTTGCTGGGCTTCGGCTCACGGGTGCTACGTGGTGCAGGTAAAGGCAAGAGGAAGCTGGGCCATCCTTGAGTTAGAGAGCTTAGGTGATGATGTGTACATATGCAACTGCTCGTCCGCCACGGCCGAGGTTTAAAGTGGAACTAAGGTTGAACCATGTTTTGCCGCTTAGTACGGCCTGTTGTAAATATTTTCTGTAATAAACTCTGAAATTATATTTTCGGGATCCCAATGTATATATTAAATGTTCTAGTGAAACGTTACATCTTAACCAAAGTTTTTAATCCCTAAACCACTAATCATACTTAGTACACAATTTTGGCCAAATGACTCGGTTAGCGAGTTTAGCACTGTTTACAAGGCACACCGTAACGGTCCCTGGGGTTGGGGCGTTACAAAATCCATGCACCGTGCCAACTGTCACAAGGCTTTCCACTCTCAAGCTCAAGAGTTACTATACTTTCCTTGCCATTTAGCATTGCCCTCTACTTACTTAACCAATCCATACCTCAGATCAAACCAAAGCTAGTCATAACCAGCTTTATCAAAGTCACTGATGGGTCCTTTTACAATTATTCACCTCTCTTAAATCTTCAATACAGTATCATTTTTCCATCATAACATAATCATATGACCTGTATATCAACTTTATGCCTCTCTATATGCAATAAATAAAGAACATCATGGCACCAAATCAGTCAGCACAACACAAAGATCAGAACTAAAAAGCTGACCTGCCACCCCCGAGGAAATAGTCTCAGTCTCAGACTCTGACTGCATCAGAACGAACACTCGAGCTGGAGTCGAGTTGTCCATCCCCTTCTGCTCATCCTCTTTTAGCCTTGGGCAATTCTTCATGATATGCCCAACCATATCACATGTTAAACATGCCTTTGCTCGGCATTCTCCCAGATGACGCCTCTTGCACCGAGTGCATATTGGATAAGTCTTCCAGCTTTTCTTCTTGCTTACGCCAATAAGTGGAGGTACCACTATCCGAGCTCCGTGCTCCCTAGCACTCTTCTTCTCATCTCTTATGCTTTCAACATCAGGAGCCTTCTCTACCACCTGAGCATAGGTAGAGATTTCATACACTGGGGCAACTCTAATGCCCTGAGCTATTCCAGGATTCAATCCCTGAACAAAACTTTCCTTCCGAGCTACATCTGTGGGTACCATGTCAAGAGCGAACTTGGCCAACCCATCAAATCTACTAACATACTCGGTTATTGTTGCCTTTCCCTGAACGAGATTCAAAAACTCATTCATCTTAGCAGTCTTAGCTGCATCACAATAATATCTTTCATTGAACAGCTGCCTAAATTCTTTCCAGTCCATCACAGCTGTATCTCGTGTCTGGGATACTACTTCCCATCACGTCCGGGCATCATCCCGCAATACAAATGTCGCACAAGCCACCCTATTGTGACCTACCAGCCCCATATTGTCCAGAATGGAGCTAATCATGCCCATCCATTGCTCAGCTCTGAATGGATCTAGGCCTCCCTCGAAGACTAGAGGGTAACACTTGCATTTCATGATCGTCTCATGCCGAAAAGCTCGAACAAATCCACATATAATGTGGTACCATTCATAACTCACCCACATGCACGAAAATATACAATTACGCCCTCAACGGGCCAAATTACCAAAATACCCTTATAATTAAAAATAAACCCATATGCATGCATTTATCATCATATTATAATATAATTTACATAAACATGCATATGATCATTTAATAATATAATAAATCAATTATGGCCCTTCCGGCCTCCTAATCAAGGTCCTAAATCTTATTACGAAATTTGGGGCATTATAGTTTCCTTCTGCTTGTTTCCTTCTAATTTCTTCCACATGACCCTAGAATGAGCTGCCTTATTTGATCAAAATCCCCTCCAATACAAAAGGTCCAAAAATACCCCTTAAGCTTATTTAAATCCTTAAGTGCCTCCAAGGACAATCTAGTCATTTGCCATATCCCATTAAGTCCCCAATTATTCCTATAAATCCCCGTTTAATCCCGACATACCAAATTATTGATAAGCTACTAACCATTACTCAATAATTCTCGAACACAAGTTATATTCCCAAAATACCCCTAGGCTCCTCCCGAGCCGGGTATTTGACCCCGTTGTGACTTCCTAGCTATACCGCTCTCTAAGACCATCTCGGATCGTGCAACACAGTTATATCACCACTCACACGTGGTATCAATCACAATATATACAAATATTGCATTTAACCCCTCAGCGGGCTAAAATTACAAATATGCCCCTAACAACCAAATGGAGCCCACATGCATATTTGATTCACCTAAACATGCATTTCTAATCACATACTTATCAAATTCTCATACTAATACAATATATCAATTATTGCCCTCCAGGCACGATAATCAAGGCCCTAAGCCTTATTAGCAAATTTGGGATGTTACATGCAAAATCGGGTAACAAACAAAATTGGGTAACAAATAATGTTGACTATTAATTAGAATATTTGTCAATAATAAAAATATTGACTTTAATATATTAAATCAATTAGTTGTAACAAATTGATTTTATATACCATATAAATAAATATTCTAACATGAGCGCATATCAACAATATAATTTTGAAGTTGATCATCAAGAGCCATGAGCTCAATTGCATAAAAATCTTTTGGATAGCACCCAACAAGTTGAATTAGCTTTTGCTTCTCGAAAGCAACAAACAAATTATTAAGACACAAACATGATACACAAAGAAGTAATGAAGTATTTACCTCATTAAAACGACTGTCTAATTCTTGAAGTTCCATATCAATGATGGAATAATACAATTCCACACAGTAATGATGTAAATTTGTAGTCTCATAAGTTTTGCGTCGTGATCTACCTCGAGGTATGTAGATATCACTCATGTCAGGAGCTTAAATATTATGGCTTTCACAAAAGGATGACAATTGACCAATAAAAGAATCTCAACCATTTTCCCTCATCTCTTGTAGTCTGTGTTTACAAAATTTCACTAAGGCAATGACATTTACAATATCTTGGTCTTTTTGTTGTAGTGCTTTTGACAATTCATTGGAAATGCCCGATATAATTCTCATCAAATGTAAACAAACACAAATCTATATGCTTGCATAATTTCTAATAATTTTCTCATAATTTGATGCATCATCAACAATGATTTCAAGGACTTCAATTGTAGATGAAAACAAAGTGATCAAGCTAAGTAATGTACCATAGTGTGAGCCCCAACGTGTGTCTCCATGACGTTTGAGAGTTGAACTTTGATTTAGGCTTCGGCCACGTTCAACCTCTCCATTTTGTAATGCTTGAGAAATGTGAGCAATTTGTTTCTCTTGAAGGATGTCAGAATGTTTGGGTGATGCTCCAACAACATTCACTACAATGGGTACCACACAAAAGAACTCTGAAACGTGATCATGCTTTTTTTCCACACTAACAAGAGCTAGTTGAAGTTGATGAGCTAAACAATGAATGTAATAAGCACTAGGATTCTCCTTCAAAATAAGTTCAAACCGTTGAAATCGCCTAGCATATTACTAGCTCCATCGTAATCTTGTCCTCTCAGTCTAGCTATACTCAGTCCATATCTCAAAAAATATTCTACCAATTGCAGCATTAAGTGAGATAACAGTGGTACTTGTGAGTTACTCAAGGCCTAAAAATCGTTCAATTATACACCCTTTTTTATCCACATATCGCAAGACAACAACCATTTGTTCTTTCATTGAGATGTCATGTAAAGCATCTCTGATGTCTTTGACAATCACATTGACGACTTCATTTGTAGCAACTTTTATAATATCTTTATGAATCTCAGGTGATATTAATTTAGCATTTTCTAGAGCATTTTGTAATGTCACATCTTTGATTTCTTGTTTCAAGTTACCCATAAATTTCAAGAGTTCTAGAAAATTACCTTGGTTACTTGAACTAGTAGATTCATCATGACCACGAAAAGGAAGTCCTTGTCATAAAAGAAATCGAGGAGAATCAACTGATGCCCCCAAGCAAACACGATATTCAACTTTATCTTTATTGGACTAGTTGTTAAAAAATATTGCAATATGTTGCTTTTGGTTCATTAAAGCACTACACTTATTCCAATCATAGTTGTGAGCACTATCAGGGCCACCAACACGAACTTTCAACCTCTCTTTATTCTTTTGCCAATTTAAAAACCCTATACCGACAAAAGAATCACCACCTCCTTGCTCCCCAATATTTTCTTTATAAAGATAACAACATAGACAAAAAAAAAACTGCATATTTTGCTATGTTGTACTCTAACCAAGTAGGATATTCTTTAAACCTTGATGGGTTGAATCGTCTAGATTTATTTCCGAAAATTGTTTTTGGAAAATCATGGTTATGTGGTTGATAAGGACATTTTAGCACATATCTTCTTCGTACTTCATCTTGATCATTAGCATGGCAATTCATAATTGGAATTCTTAGCCTAGGATCAGTAGGGAGTTCTACTAAGTTGACCTTTAAATTTTTTTTTTTTTTTTTTTGTGCTTTCAACATTTCTTTGTATTTCCACATTACTTTTCTTTGTACTTCAAACATGTTCTTCTATAGGTTCTGTTGATTCTACCTTTCTTTTGTAATATTTCTCCATATCTATTACATCAAATTTGATATTTTGGACAACTACTAATAAACTAAATTTGTATATAAATATATAATAAGTATAATACAATAAATATAACAAGAGTTGAGAATTATCATATGATCAAGAAAAATAAGAAGCTAACTCCAATTGTGTGAAAAAACAAAATTAACACTCAAATATTTGATAAAAGATAGTAAGCATAACAAGAACATACCAAAAATAACTTGGAATGTATTATAAATAGTTTCAATCAAAGTCATTTAAACAAAACACAATTTAAAAAAAAAAAAAGAGTTCCAGGAAATTTAATAAATACTTGGTGTGCATTGATCATTGGTGGATTAAAAATCCCCAAAAGTAAGTTTTTCTCTGCATTTAATCCTCAAAAAATTTTGTTGATTATAATATATGAATTACTTACAGCCACTGAGTAATAAAATGAAGTTGAGTTGGAAATAAAATGAAATCAATTCAGTGGAGATGACACTTTTTTTTGTTGAAGATGACCCACACCTCTTCGGAATTGGAGTCTTATAATTGTTTAAGTTTCAAGTATATATTTAATATATTATATGTAATTGTTTAGTGGGTTGGGCCCGTGGGAAGTGGGGAATGGGACCAAGACTTTTTTTTTGTGGGAAATTAATACATATACGGTAAATTATAAAAAATTCAAAATATACAGTATCTAAATGTATTTACAAATTTACGGTACCTCTAATGAAGAGCCCATTATACACGGAGGCCCACCCAAACTCAAATCCCCAATCGTAGTCATATACTCTTTATTTTTGGTAATCAGGTAAAGTCTGCTACTGATAAACTTCCTTGCTTCAGACCAGCGAACTCCTCGACCCTTGAAGCGATGACTGCCGAATTGTAGCACTTTTTGTGGAACAGCTCTACAAATCTGGTCCAAGTCATGGTGGCGACATCGTGAGCCTACTGTACTAGGTCCCACCATATTCTAGCATCCTTCTTAAGCAGAGATGAAACGCAGGATATATGGTCCGCGTTGCCGAGATTCATGTGCGTTAGGATTGGCTCCACATTTTTGAGCCATTCTTCCGCCTCGAAGGGGTCTGTTGTCCCTTCAAAGTTCGGAGCGTGTTGCTTACGAAAACGCTCATAAACTGTAACGAACCAAATTTACTAATGAGGCTTAAGGGACTTGATTAGTGTGTTGGGAGGGCATAATTGGAATATATGTGATTTAATGATTTAAAGCATGTTATATGACTATTTGAATATCTGAGATGCATGACTATGTGTATTAGTATGCATGTAGGCCCTGAATAGTTTAGAAGGGCATAATCGTAATTTTGGCCCGTTGCGGGCATAACTGTGTATATATGTGATAATTGTTGAGACCACATTATTATGTGGATATATCTGTGATCTGTGATTCGAGACGATCCTAATGAGCAGATTAGTGAAAAAGTCATGGCGGGGATTTATACCCAGCTCGGGGCGAGCCTGGGGGTGTAAATGGGAATTTAGAGAATATATTGGGGTTAATTTTTTCAATGAGGAATATAATTGGTAATTAATTAAGTATCGGGAAGTAAGCGGGAAATATTAGAGACACTCGAGGAAATTAGCGGGAATTTGGTAAAATGACCAAAATGCCCCTAAGTGGATTAAAGGATTTAGGATTAAAAGGGAGGGCATTATGGTCATTTGGCTTGCAAGAGATAAGTATGTTGAGGCTTTATACTTAGTGGAAATGGTAGAATAATATAGAAGTCTGAGGAAAGAAAGAAAAGAAGGAAAAGAAAGAAAAAGAAAGGGAAGAAAACAGAGCTGTTTTTCTAAGGGTCGGTTGGTGATCTCCTTCACCATTTCCTTGTGTTTTCTTGGAGCAAAACTCAGAGGGTAGCTAGGTTAGGCTGAGCAACAAGAATTCTGAGCTAAGCTTGAAGGGTTGACAAGGGATTAGCAGGAACACACTAATACCTAAGGTAAGACTTTGGAGTTTTTAGTTTCTGGTTTAGCTTGTTTATGCTATGGGGTCTAAGCTGAGCTGATGGGAACTTTAGGGGAATTCAATCCAAGGAATTGAGGAAGAACAAGCTAAGGAGGGCTAGAGGCTAACTTGAAATCGAATTTCCATCAAAGGTATAAAATTCTAAGCTTTAAACTTTGAAGTTTTGATTGTGTTTTGCTGAGTTTTGAAGTCCAGGAGCAGCTATGGTGAATTTTGGGATTAGGGCATGTGGTTATATTTTGTATGGTTATGATGCTTGGGATGAGTTAGACATGTTAGTGAGCTTGATTTTGAGTTTGGTGGAAGTTTGGGGAAGTTTTGGTTAAGTTTGGCTCGGGAGAAATCGCAGGAAGAAATTGAGCAGTTTGGCAGTCTGTAACTAGCGCTGTAGCGCTAGGCCAAGTTTGCTGAGGGCATTTTGGTTCTGTTTGTAGCGTTGTAGCGCCCTCCAATGAGCGATGTAGCGCTACCCTGTGTTCAGAAAGGGATTTTAGGGTTATTTTCAAGGGTTTTTGGCCAAGGGTTCGGGGTTCGATTCCACCACCTTGTTTGGTGGAACTAGGACTTCCCGAGGGCTCGGGATAGGTTCCAAGGCTAGGTTATGGACTTGAGGGTTGGTTATGACTTTGGTCTATGATTGTGGCTAGGTTCGCGCTAGGGCTCAGGAAGGATCGTGCTTGAGGATCACAGTGAACAAAGCTAGCAAATCCAAAGGTAAGAAAATTGCACTCGGTTATATGTTTGTGATGGGACTAAGAGCTCCTGATATCTGTATAATGTCAATGATGGTATTATGCCATGGGACATGTGATAGCGTCCTAAGGGTGTCGTACACAATATTTACGCATAGGGTGCTGCTTGGCCACTGGTAGCCGAGGACAGCTTAATATTCACTGAGCTCGGTTTAAGCGGGCCAGAGTCAATGGGATAACGGAGGGTGCAGCCTGAGGGCGCTAACCCTAGTTATCATTTGTGAATTGATGTATGATATGAGTTGATATGTTTTGCATGTTGAATACTTGGTTATTCTTAATGTTTAAATGGTTGAGAACATGTTTATGGAATATGTGATATTGAACTGTCTGTCGATTGCTTATGCTCTATTATTGTGTTTTCTTGCTGGACCTTGGGTCACGGGTGCTACGTGGTGCAGGTAAAGGCAAAGGCAAGTTAGACCAGTCCTGAGATAGAAAGCTGCTAGGCTAAATGTACATAGCCAGCTGTTCGGTCGCCTTGGCCGAGGAGTTGATCAGGACAGGGATCGCTGAACTGACTATTTTGCCTTAGCATGGCTAATATTGTATTTAGATCGTAAATCTTTTGTAAATGGTTTTAAGTCTATTGTTTTTGGGATCCCGTGTAAACTAAAAATAATATTTAAAAGAAATGTGACTTTTAAGACCAAAATCTTTTAACCCTAGTTCCATTATAGTTTCAATAACACGTTTTTAATTAAATGACTTGATTAGCAAGTCTAGCACTTTTATAAACACACAGTGTAACGGTCTTGGCTATCTACGGCATTACATAAACTGGCTCCATGTGTTGAGTGGGGTATGGCGCATAGTTCGCCATTGGCCATCCCCCATAAGGACCTACTTGATGGGGTACTTGAGCCATATGTTGAGGTTGTGGTTGCGGCTGAGGCTGAGTTTGAGGCTAAGCCTGTTTTCGCTGTTGTTGCAATAATTCCTCAACTTGCTGCCGTAGCCTCGAAATTTCAGCAGTGTTGTCAACCAACGGCGGCGGCGGTGCTTTTCGATTGGCATTAGTACTCCCCTTCTGCAAACTGGAGGGGCTTCATTGCTCTTAGGAGCGGCGTTGGAGACATTGACATTGTTTCGAGCAAATCTGCTGAGCGACATCTTCAGCAGAGTTCTAACAGTTGAGAAAAACATGTTAGAACTTACCTTAATAGGTTCTAAAGCAAAACTTAATCTAAGCAAACATAACTTGGACCTATCAATTATGATTTCTTATGAAAAGAATTGATTTCTTATAATTAGGGTGTGTTTCTAAACTTAGAAAAATAAGTCATCTTTATTACTTTCTAAGTGTGTTTCTAATTATCCTATATGAATTAATTCTCAGGCTCGAAACTCATCGTTGTTCCAAAGTTAACCATACTGAGGGAGGGCTGGGATCAATAAAATCGTTCCCACTACTATGGCCCCCTAACTCTTAATATAGAACCCTGGTTCATTGATTTGTATCCATCCTCACTGAACTTAGTCATTATTTATTATGATTGCAAAATAAAATCAAACTCATACATGTCATCAAAATAACAATGATATTAATTTGGAAAAACAGTTTTCACTAAGTACAATCATAAAGGCAAAATAATAAAGAAACTAATCTATTCTAAAAATCAGGATCTTCTACATCAGATCCTTCATCTAACACGTCATCATCTATCTCTTCATAATCATCATTTTCGTGAGCCTTAAAAATTCATCAGGGAAGATTCGTAAAGATTCTATTATTTTGTTCTCTTGTGAATTGGAATTCCATCTTAGAGGTAAACCTAATTATGAGAAAATAATATCTCATCCCCACTGGTATTTCATCTTCATCATCTATTATCTCCCATATTTCTTCCAAAGCAGCAATTACAAAAGGAAAATCTTTAAAAAGCCTAATTACTAAAATATATTGTTCCGTAGCTCTCATCATTATTTGTTTAGTCGTTTGGAGATGAACTATTTGATCATGGAATAAAAGTAATCTCCGAGTGATTCTTTCCAATATTCCTACTATATTTCTTGGTTCTCTAATCCTTTTTAAGGCCTTAATGGCTCGGATATCGTTATATGTTAAAGCTCTGTCCATTCTTAACTGAAAACATAAGACTAAAACGTTAGCTAAACACAGAAACATAATAACTAAAACATGAATACTTACATTGGCGGTTAGATTTAGAGCTTGAGCATGTGTACCAAGGAGAATTTCATGTAAATGGATCGTTGCTCTGATACCAACTGTAATGACCCAACTATTCTAAGACCTTGGACCATTAGAACTACTAAACATAGCTATTACTTTGAATAACATATACATAAGAAATAATAATAACTTTATTAAAACTTCAACATAATATTGTGGAAATTACAAAGTAAAATAGAATTTCGGTATGGGTACCCATTGTTTAAAACATAAAACATAATTTTAAACTAAAGAAGATTGTTTACAATACTAAATGCAGAAAATACATAGAAATATAAAATAAAAAAAACTAAAAATAACGTCATCCTCGATTGACTCGCAACCCATTCATTCTCAATACACAAGTCAAGCCACCAAGAATCCTCCCGCCTCAGTATCTAGATTCCTACATCACACTAAAAGAAAAAGGAGTGAGCCTAATGCCCAGCAAGGAAAATATACTAACACATATAACATAAAACATAAACATACTACTATAACAAAAACATATACTATAAAACATATATCACAATTCTAACCCATGTACATGGTAAACATTGGGGTTTACTAGCTAAGCAACTATAAGCCTCAAAATACATTGAGGTTTGCTAGCTAAGCAACTATAAGCCCCAAGAAACATAAAAGTATTGAGATTTGCTATTTAAGCAACTAAAAGCCCCAAAAACATATATATCATAACATATCATAACATAACATATTATAGCATAATTATAACATATAAGCATATAAAAACTATCCTATTTTCCTTACCAAAATTGAGATATTTGAGAACAAATGTGGGACTTGGAACACTCCTAAAACCAACAATAAGAATGGTGAGTATTTCTAAAGAGTAAAAAATAAATGCGGAAACTAAACCTTCAAGAAGAAACTTACCAAGAAAGATCTATAAGTTTCAAGAACCTAATCAAGAACCAATAACAAAAGTTAGGATCTGAATAAAAGAAACTAAAGAAAACTAAAGAATTTTAAAGAACTGGACTTAAAGAATAGGAATACCTTAGTTGACCTTATGGATTGGCCTAACTTCAATACCGAAATACGCTAAACCTCACTTCCCAAGTATTTTATAAAGCTTAAGAATGACAAAGCTTTTATCCCAACCCAAATGTTTATCACTCTATGGTAACACTTGCACCTTGGAGGCTCTGATCACAACTTGAAGAATGAGAGGAATGGTTGGGTACTAGGTCCTATTTATAGAGGTAAGGAATGAAACTAACCCCTTTTTTATTTGAATAAAAATAATGAATATTAATTAAAAATATTTGAATATTCGTCAATCAGAGGCTTAAGACTCGGTCAAAAACATTCACAGGCAGGTCTAAGTAGTTAAGGCTTATTTTTAAATTCAAAAACAAAGAGTTCAAATTTTATCATACTAAGGGTGATATATCGCCCTATATATGGCGATATATCGGCTATGCCTTAGTCCAGAGCCTTCGTTCGTACGTTCGTGCAAAGCCGACATATTTTCCGTATCCTCCGTTAGGCTATATATCGGCTCCCATGCTGCGATATATCGGCATACGTGAATATTTTAAACACGTAATTGCACTTTTTCAGCATAATTTGAATGTGATAACTACTTTGAGTGAGTCATAATACGACCCTAACAGTTTCTGGTAGGTACTAAAGCTTATATTTCTTTATTTTATCATTAAAATACTTAATTCCTTAATAATCATGCTTATGACAAGTGTCATGTTCTTATTGGCTCTATCTAAACTTTAGGTTATAATAAATATCATATTTAGGACCAGCAATATTAATCAAACCTTATGTTATAATTAATATGCTTAAACTATAGGTTAAACTTATAAAATCCATAACTGTTGTTATGAGTTTCTAACTAAGTCCCGGTTTGAACCAAAATCCACGAAATCTAAAATACTATAACTACTACTAACTATCTAGCTAACTACGTAAACATTCTGGGACTCTACATATAATTATGATCCCCATTGTAAATGGTTATTAAGGTCTATTATAGATCTCAATACATTTTTTTTTTATCTAGGTTTACTTTTCATGATATTAGTGATATAATCATAGGACCATGATGAGCATGCCATCAGATTTTAATAACCCAATTACACTCTCAAGCTTGCCACTAGATTCTAAGAATTCAAGAAAAAATCAAAATGGTGAGCAATTAAATAAAATAGATAAATGCAACAAAAAAAATTAACAAAATTGTAACAGTTATTTATAGAATCATAACGTGTGCTAACAAACTTGAAACAAATTGTTATAGGACCATAATATAGAATCAAAACAAGTGATGAAAGATCACAATCAAAGCAAGAAAACATCATAATAGAGTATTTTATTTCATAGCACTAATGAGCAAGCTGCATGTCTTTTATCAAGAGAACAAGAGTTGTATCGGTGGTAACTGAAGAGCTATATCAATAGTTCTACACTTAATCAGTCATTATAATAAACATCAACCAAATAAATTAAAAAACAAAAGCAAAAACAAAAAAAAAATATGAGAAAGGAGAAGCTTCCCTTTTTATTTTCTTAGCAGCACTTAAAGAAGCAACAATGGAGTTCCTTCGTAGCCAAATTTAGAAAACCCAAATACTTGAAAACAAATAATTCAAACACCAAACCAACAAATGGTTAGTAGCGGGAGATGAAAAATTTCAGGCTTCTCTGGGAGAAAATAGAGAAGAGAGGAGCTGAGAAATAAAGATGGAGAGAGAGTTAGAGTTTTCAATTGAGGAAAAATGAGACTTAAAAATTTTCTACCATATAAAACTTTTTTTAAAAGTTTTCATACTTTTTAAAACAAAATACCGTATAATAGAAAACAACCGTATATTTCAAATTTTTTTATAATTTACAGTGAAGTGTGTAATTTTCCTTTTTTTTTAATCAAGTCAACTATTTAATCTATTATTTATATTTATATTTTTTTTAAATGCAGTGGGTACCGATGTACCCACTAGTCCTAAGGTAGCTCCGCCAAATACTCATAGTCTCTCAATATCTTATTCAATTAATTATAATTTATTTGTTCACATTATTAAATATAAACTATTATTGTTCTTCAATTTTTTTCCAAAAATTATAATAAAAAACTTGCAATATCAATTAATACTAATAATTTTAAATAATGTTAAGAAAATTTAGAATTTTTTTTTAAAAATTATTGCAAAATAAACTTATTACTTATATTTTCATTTAAATAATTAAAGAATAAACTCATAAATTATAATTTCGTTAAATAAAAATTTGTATTCTCTCTACAAGATATAGACTCATAGATATTTTACTCTTACTTTACTAAATTGTGAACTCGTTGTTTGCAATTTCATTCAAATAAATAGTAAAGAGTAAACTTCTTGTTTGCAATTTTTTTTGTAAGTAAATAAAAGATTGTTTTCTCTATAAGCATGGAATTTATGATAATGAAAACACTTGTTTTTAAAAAATTATAATCCAATTATTTTTGTATGACAGTGTAAATTATAGTTATTTGGGATCTTCCACCAGTTTTTAAAAAAATTTGAATAATTTACGATACCGAAAACAAGCTTCAAAATAATTTGTTTTACGCTCATATAAAACAAGCTTCAAAACAATCTATTTTTTATTTTCAGCCCTATAAATTATTTAGAATTTCCCAAAAATTTGTGGGGATTCTAAATAACTACATTGTACATCGTCATTAAAAAAAATTGAATTGTAATCTATTCATATACCGAAAACACGAAAACATATTGTTTTAAGCCTGTTTTATACGTGCGTGAAACAAATTATTGAAGTCTTTTTCTACACCATAAATTATTCATAATTTTCTGAAAATTGGTGGGATGCCTACTATAACTACATTGTATACCGTCATATAAAAAAATTGGGTTATAATTTCTTCACGCACTAAAAACATAAACACCCCTTAGGACAAAAGGCATGCTCTTATTGTAAAATTTTCCATTATATATTCTGGACCCAATTGTATCTAGTTTCTTTTACAAGTTAAACATTACAAACTAGCTGTCATAATTGTTTAGTACAGTATTTCCTATGAACTAGTCAAGTTTTGGACTGATTTTGAGAAATATAAAGGGAATTTTTAAAAAATATGGCTTTTTAGTTATCAATGTGCAAAAATATGGGAGTTAAACTTTCCTTAATTTGTATGGGAAAAATTAATTAACAAAAACTTAGTTTATGGGAAAACTAATCCCATATTGGAAATCAAAATTAAACAAAAAAATCAGCAAAAAGGGGATACTATGGTAATTAACACCCCATATATTATAGCATATATAATTATAATATATATGTCTTCTTTGTCGAACTCCATGGGTCTGAATCTTCTCCGACGACGGGGATGACCCATCATGCCGAGTAATATCGGGGCCGAGAGAGAGAGAGAGCTCAATTGGATCTGAATTCAGAGTCGGGTTCGGCATTACGAGCTTCAGGTGAGTGATCATCTGAATCGTTCATCTCTTCGATGAAACCGCTCTAGCAAAATGGGCATTTGATCTCGACCACCTTCATGATCGGATTGACTATTTGGGAACACATGTGACACCAATACCTTGTAGCCATTGATTCATCCATTTTTGTTTCTCTGTAAAAAAAAAATATGAAAGAGAATGAATAAAAGAAATCCTAGGAGTGGTGGTAGATCGCCATAGAAGGAAATCCAGTTCGAATTTGAGGGTTTTGAGTCAGAAAGTGAGAATCTTTTGGTCAGAAAATTTTGAGAATCCATGGAAAAGCTACCTAAACAAGAACAAAATCAACCTGGTTTCATCTACACACCACATATATTGTAGTATATATAATTATATATAGAAAATAAAAAGAAGAAGATGATGCAGAAAATTTTGAGAATCCATGAAAAAGCTACCTAAACAAGAACAAAATCAACCTGGTTTCATCTACACACCACATATATTGTAGTATATATAATTATATATAGAAAATAAAAAGAAGAAGATGATGCAGATGAAGAAGATTCTTACCAAAATGCAGAAGAGGTAGAAAAATTATAAATTTATTACAAGAAAAAAATTAAGATAGGATTTTATATCCGTGGTTCGTGGTCAAATCTGTTTTTTTTTCTATCTTCAGATCTGTGGTAACTGGTTACCTTCACATTCTGATGTGTGTATATTTGTAGGTTCTTTATGGTAACTGGTTACCTAAGTTACTAAATCATACTTACTCTTCCTTTTTTTTCCCTTCTAATGTGATGTTTCTTTTTCATTTCTAATATGAGTGACTCATCACCCCTCTTATGATAACTGATTACACCTCTTATGGCAATAAGTTACTAATCTCACTGTAACTGGTTACCCCTCCTAATACATGTTATTTAACCTCTAAGACTATTTTTTACATAACTGTGAAAAATCAAACAAGTAACTGGTTACCCCTCTAGATAAATGTTATTTAACCTAGCTGTAGGATTTTTTTTTCAAAACTTTGAAAAATCAATTAAGTAACTGGTTACCTTACCTAGGTTTTGAAAAAAAAAAGAAAAAAATGTTTATAATAAATAAAAAAATAATAAACACAATTCATACTACAAAAAATAATAATAAAAAATTTGCAAAACAACCATGGAAAATTTTAATATAAAAATAGTTATATAAAATTAATATAAAAAAATCAAATAAGCTAAAAAAAACTAATCAAATTACAAACACACCCTTCCAAAATAATAAAACTTAATTAAGAGTAAAACTATGGCATAATCAAACTTTTATACAAAAATATGGAAAACTAAACCCATAAAAGTGAAATTTAAAAAAAAAAAGCCATAGATTAACTTTTCTTAAAAAAAACCATATTTTTGCACAATCTATTAAAAATCTCATATAACATATAATTTTCACAAAAATAGACTTGAAAATCACTGGCTAGCTAAAGCTTACTGGACTAAGATCTAAAATACTTAGCCCGGCCCAATGGCCCTCCTACTCAATTTTTATTTATTTATAATAAATGTTTTTTTTTAATAATATTTATAATAAATGTTAAGCTTTTGCTGCAGGACTCGTACAAATTATACCAAGAGAGCAGCCCTAGTCTAAAGGAAGAGATATATACATATATTTATATATAAAAAATGATTATTCATTGTCAACCACAATATATGCCACATCTCATGGTCTTGCTAATTAGTGTTACATTTGTCAATAATCCAAGTTCTCAATCAAAGCTATAAAATCAAAATAATATCATCAAAATTCACATCATCAAAACTTTTTGAGCTCTGATTTTAGGTTTCATTTTTTATTAATTAATTAGTTTTGTCTTGTGTTCTTCTCTGTAAGCAAAAATGGACCAATCAGACAAAGCATGTTCCAAAGCTGATGAGACCAAGTGCCAAGCTCAAGTGAGCTTATCATATAGCTTAATTTGTATTAGTTTGATTTTGCTTTATGATGCAAAATAATGGGATTTTGATTCTTGGTTTCTGTCTGGTTCTTAGGAAAAGGCTAGCTGCATGGAAGAGAAAGCAACCAATGCTGCCCAATCTGCCAAGGAATCATGCAATGAGGTTTCATTAATTTTCCTCAAAGTGGTTCCATTATATTACATATTATAAATATGTATATTTATACATAAAGAATATCATAAATTGTAGAATTTCCCCTTTTGAAATACCCTTAAGTAATATCATACAAAAATATTGATATTTCTCATAAAAATATTTTTTATATGTAATATGCATTTTTTCTTATATAGTTTAATTTATAATATAGATGTGGAATTTGAGTGCAGACTGGTCAGCAGATGCAGGCTATGGCCCAAGATGCTAGTGAGGCTATTAAGAGTACAGTTGGAGCCCAAAAATGAAGCAATCAAGAACTTTAGTCTGGCCCAATTCAGTTCTTGTTGATGGCCCACTGTAATAATTCATTTTTATATTTTTTTCCTTTTTTTAAAGAATAAATAAATCTAGCTAGTTTATGCCTTTATTTCTCTCTCATCTTGTTGATGAAGAGTTAATTTGTTGTTTGTCAATAATTTTAATTAATAGACAATAATTATTGCTTCTTGGCTCTTTATCTATGTTTATGCAATTTTTGGATAAATACATTTTGATTTTCAATTTTTATTTATTTATCATAAGATTCTCAGGAAAAAAAAGTCAAATTACATCAGCAATATCAAATTATAGGACAAAATAAATAATTACAGACCGACCAAATCAAAATTTACTCAACTACGTGTCACATGGGTAAATTCTATCATCATGCATAAATATACATATAATTGTCGTGTAAAAATGGTACCTTTTTTTAACATAAAAATAAAAATAAAAATGGTAACGTGTTTTTTTGACAAAAAAAATGGTACGTTTTTAATTGTTGGAGGAAAGTAGTTTACAATTTATCATTATTATTATTATTATTAGGGATATATATATTTTTTTTTATCAGGAAGAAAGGAAGCTTCATTGAACAAGAGAACAAACAAATTACAAACAAACTTTAGCTACAAAAGCTGAACCGACAGAAGCTGGTCAAATCAGACAGCTAATTACAAAAGGAGATACTGAATATATATTTTATCTTTTGCTGTTCTATATTTGTTAGAAGCTAAGTAAATTCTATGTTTAGTAATGAATTTGATATCCTAAACCATCTTCCAAACAGAAGAGGAAAAGCCTTCAAAATAACATCTATTTCTATTGGTCCATATACTATAAATTGTAGCTGCAAACACCATGGAGACAATATTGGCCTTGGTATCGTTCCTAGCTCTAGAGAGCCAAACCAGCCAGCCTTTATAATCCAAAGGCCAAGCTGCAAAACCCAACCAAATAAACAGCAGTTGAGCCAGCCTAGCAGACAAGTGACAGTCAAAGAACAAGTGGCCGTGAGTCTCAAGGAAGCCATCACAAACCGGGCAATTCAGAGAAACCAAAGGGATATGCAGCCTATTGAGGTTATCCCTAGTCAGTAACTGAGAGTGAATCACTTGCCATAACATGAACCTGTGTTTAGGGAGAATAAATCTGCTCCAAACTATCCGAAAATACTCATCCTTTTGTTGAATTAGGAGACTATTATAACTTCGATGACAGGAACTTTCCCTTCATACTAGCAGCTGAAATGGCAGCAAAACTAAATTATTCCTAGTACACTGAGGTGGTTGATAACTACACTGAGGTGGTTTCTCATTTTCTGGATCACTTAAAATCTTGTTTAGGTAGTCCTAGCTTAGCTTCAGGCAGGGTTAACTTGCAGCATGTTGACTTAGGGCCAAAGCTTTCAGTTGATCAACAAATGCAGCTCTTAAGACCTTTTTCTAAGAAGGAAATTCGGGAGGCCTTATTTAGTATTCCTAGTACTAAATCCCCAGGTCCTGATGGGTATGGTTCGGGTTTCTTTAAAGCTGTTTGGAGCAAGATTGGAGTAGAAATTTGCTTAGCCATCACCTACTGTTTTGAATTCGGCAAGTTTCCTTCTAAACTTCATGATACAACAATTTCTTTAATTCCTAAGATTGATTACCCTTCTCGGGCAGTTGATTATAGGCCAATAGCCTGCTGTTCTACTCTGTATAAATGCATGGCTAAGCTGATTTGCAAAAGATTGGCTACTGTTCTTCCACTTATTGTTAATCCCAATCAAGGAGCGTTCATTAAAGGTCGATCTATTGCGCACAACATAATGATCTGTCAAGATCTCATAAAGAATTATGGGAGGGCTACTACTTCTTCGAGGTGTGCTATCAAGATAGACTTGAGCAAAGCTTACGATACCATAGATTGGCTTTTTCTAGAAGGGTTGCTGAAAGCTTCAAAGTTCCCTATAAAATTTATAGGCTAGATTATGTCCTGTGTTAGGAGTACTACCTACTTCTTAGTGATGAATGGCCGAGTGCAAGGCAAATTTAAAGGGGGGAAGGGGCTGAGACAAGGTGATCTCACCTCTTTTATTTGTTCTCATCATGGAATATCTGACTAGGAGTCTCCATTATGCTGCTCTTAATTCTCCGTTTCGCTATCATCCGATGTGCAAGAGTTTAAAGATCATTAATTTGTGTTTTGCGGATGACTTGCTGGTTTTTTGCAAGGGTACTCTTCCAGCTGTGAGGAGTGTCAAGAGGGTTCTTGATGAGTTTGCCATTGCTTCTGGTTTGAGCATTAACTCAGGAAAATCTCAGATTTTTTTCGGTGGTGTCTATTTGAAGGATAGAATTCTTATTTCTCAGGAAATTAATCTAGCTGTGGGTTCTGTTCCCCTTAGATATCTAGGGATTCCTTTGAGGCCTACCAAATGGAATCATACTGATTGCGAGACTTTCATTCAGAAATTTAGATTGAAAATTCAGACTTGGGCTAGTAGGCACCTCTCTTTTGCTTGCAGGATTTAGCTCATAAACTCTGTTCTGCTTGGGCTTCGCAACTACTGGATGTCTATATTCATTCTGCCTCAAAGTGTGGTCAAGGAAGTTGAAAAGCTTAGTAGAGGGTTTCTGTGGGGAGTTTCTGGGCAGAGAAGCAAATTGCATATCCCTTCCTGGCAAAAAGTTTGCCTTCCCAAAGCATATGGTGGAGTGGGGTTTCGAGAGGGTTCTCTTTGGAACCGATCTGTGTTGGCCAAGTATATTTGGGCCTTAGCTTTCAAACCTGACTTACTTTGGGTTAAGTGGATTAATTCCATTTATTTGAAAGATAAAAGCTTTTGGAATTATGATTTAAAGGGGGACTGTAGTTGGTATTGGAGGAAGTTTTGCCATCTAAAGAAGCATTTCAGTATTAGGGATATTTTTGTAAATACATAAATAGAAAATTTTTATTTCAAAACTACGGTCGTTTAACTATTTAATTCATTAATATATAAGTTTTAGTTTTTATTTCAAAAACTCCACTTCTCTCACTCTCTCTCACACTCCCTTCTACACAACTTCACTTCTCCCATCTACACAATCTAATCTTCTCTTCTCTACCAGCTCCAATGATAGTTGTTGTCGAAGCTTTAAACCTTCGAAAAGCAACCATCAATCTTCTCCTGTCAAATCCAAATCACCATATCAACCTAAGTCACATTGAAAATTAAAAAACCAACAAAATCTTAGCAAAATCTGCATTTAGGTTGAAATCTTATTGATTTTTTACTTCAAAATAAAACTCAACCCCTCAAATCTCTGCAACTTCCAGGTAAGTTATAAGATTATTCACTTATAATATGATTTTAACCTCTGAATTTTGTACACGTTACTTATGGGTTGCTCTGAATATTGTACATGTTGCTGAATATGTTGTTTGCTAGTTGCTGAATGTGTTATAAATGTTGCTGAAAAGCTAGCTTAAGAGTTTCTGTATTTGTTGTATATTTTTTTTATTAATTTGGTTGAATCTAAATGAGTTGCTTTAAATCGTTAGGTTGCTGCAATAATATTCATAAAACAAGCAATTGGAAGAAAGTGTGAGAACAAGCGATTGCCAAATTCTTGGGATTTAAGGAGGAGTGATCTAAAGGTGGTAAACCTGATTTTATACTTTGCTAATTTCAATTGGTAGCTTAATTTTCTTTATTATTACTTTTGTTGCTCTGTGTTTTTTTTTTTTTTTGTGTGTTTCAAATGTTGCTCTGAATTTTGTACACATTGCTTATGGGTTGCTCTGAATATTGTACATGTTACTGAATATATTGTTTGCTAGTTGCTGAATGGGTTATAAAGGTTGCTGAAAAGCTAGCTTAAGAGTTTATGTATTTGTTGTATATGTTTTTGATTGATTTGGTTGAATCTAAATGAGTTGCTTTAAATTGTTAGGTTGCTGCAATAATATTCATAAAACAAGCAATTGGAAGAAAGTGTAAAACAAGCAATTGCCAAGTTCTTGGGATTTAAGGAGTGATCTAAAGGAGGTAAATTTGATATTATACTTTGCTAATTTCAATTGGTAGGTTAATTTGCTCTACTATTACTTTTGTTGCTCAGTTTTTTTGTTGGGTGTTTCAAAGATTGCTCTGAATTTTGTACATGTTGCTTATAGGATTATCTGAATATTGTACATGTTGCTGAATATGTTGTTTCCTAGTTGTTGCATTGTTTATAAATGTTGCTAAAAAGCTTGCTTAAGTGTTTCTCTATTTATTGTATATGTTGTTGATTGATTTGGTTGAATTTAAATGGGTTGTTTTAGATTGTTAGGTTGCTGCAATAATAGGCTGCTTGTGTTACTTATAATGATTTGAAAAGGTTGCTTAAGAGTTTCTTTATTTGCTTAATGGGTTATAAAAGTTGTTGAATAGGTTGCTTCTTAGTTGCTTAATGTGTTAAAAAGGTTGCTGAAGATGTTGATTAAGAGTTTCTTTATTTGTTGTAAATGTTTTGATGGACCTAAAGTGAGAATGTTTTAACTATTCTTATAAATTTTTAATTAATTTTATTTAGTTTTCCATGAAATATTAATTTGTACTCAATGATGGACCCAAATCGGGTATGTTTAAATATTTATAAATCACAAGCGCACGAATCGTTCATAAAGAATAGTGATCGTGTAAGCAAGGATGTCGAACCCAAATGAGTTGTCTAAAATCGAAAAGAGAAAACTATTTTAAATCAAAAGTAATAAATTCTAACCTAGCTCCAAAGATTGATGAGTTTTAGTATTATGAACATAAAATAAAATATTGAAAAATAAAGCTATTTAAGAGAATAAAAATAAAGCAATAATGAGTTGAAAATAAGTGTTAAAAGAAAAGATTATTAAGATACTAGAATCCACAAAGTGTAAGTTTAATAATATTTATTAGTATATTGATTCCCAAGTCTTAGTGATAATTAAAATAATTCAAACTATCATTTTCCAAAAAGATTTATAATTTTAAGCACAAATTTCTTATAAAAAGATAGGATTTTTCTTCACTTTTCAATATTATAATTTCAAAGCATTTAGTGTAAATCAATCTAATGAAATAACAAATAAATCAATGAACATTATTTATAAGGCAAAACATAATATTTTTGTTCTAAGCATGGATGTGTACAATTTAATGACACATCTTACACAAAAAATATTATGTTTATGCACTAATGAAGAACAAAGTGTAAATATGTTCTAACAATCTAAAATACAAGATATTTAAGATGAAAGAAATATATGAAGAAGAAAAACCCATAAACTTTGTTGCATTACAAGGGAAATCAACATACACATAAATATTACCTAGTTACAAGTTGCTCTATCATGATCTTAATAATCTTATGAAAAAGATTAGAAGTACATAACTAGAATAGAAATTACAAAATAAATGACATACATACTTGCAAAATGCTCTTGAAAAACCCAAAATGGAAGAGAGAATGGTAGAGAGAAAATGAGAGAAAAGAAGATAGTAACAAAAAATTAAGCACCCTAAAATGGTCTTCAAAACCCTTATTTATAGCCAAAATGAGATTATTAAAATAATCAATTTAAATTAAGTAAATTGATTAAATTAATAATAATATGGTAAATAGGGGTAAATTGTAGGAGTGATGATGAGTTTGGGGTAAAAAGTGTGTAAGAAGATGGGTAAAAAATTGGCATTTTGGACATAGGGGACATTGTGGGCTCAAGATAAATGCAGGTGGCTAGACAGGCGGCTGGTCTGGTGGAGGTGGCGCTGATGGGCTGGCTTGATTGGGCCCGACTGCTGAGAGGAGAAAAGCCCACGGTTTGGGCTGGGTGATTGGCATATGAAGGAGATGCTTGAAGGAAATGGGAGAAGTTGGGTCTTCAGGTGGGAGCATATGATGGCCGAATGTTGAGAGGAAAAAAAAGGACAGGTGGTGGCTGGAGGATTAATTGCTGGAAGGGAAATGGCTGTGCTCGGTTGGAGAAACCTGCTGAGCCGTGGGGCTGTGCCAGACGCAAGGCTGGGAGAGGTAGCTTGGAAGGCACACGGTTGGGTGCTGGGGCATTGGGCCTGGGCCGGAGAGGGAAGGCTGGCTTGGGCCTTTGCTCAAAAACATCAACTTTTCTCTCTTTTCTTTCAAAGCTAACATTTTTACTTCTCTTTTCAAGAGCACTAAAAATGCAACAATTTATCTACAAAATAAGTAAACATTAAATTAGAATCAAATATTTTCAATTGCAAAACAACTCATATTAAGTTTATGAAAATATTAATTAAAATTTAATTTACTTTGGCAATTAAGTTCAATAAAATCATATTTTTTTTTTAAACTTATAATCTAACAACACAAATTTTAAATAATTAACTATAACATATTATAATAAAATATCTATAAAAACATATAAAAATTTAGAAAACTACAATAAGACTAATAAATTAAAAATTACATAAAAACTTAATAAGTTAATTAAAAACTCAAGAACTAAGCAACAATTAGCATATAAAATATGGTAAAATAACTCTAATTTGTAGAGTTATCACTCAATTTTGTGTATTTTTCAAGGACTTAAATGTAAGATTTAAAGATAAATGGTGTCAAAATAGGAAAAAAATTAAAGCAAACTAGTGTTAAATCCCTCATTTTGCACCACACCTATCTTCCTGTGCACACATCTTGCCATAACTCAATCATTGTTAGCCACTTGGTAGAGTGTCCAATCAATTAAAGAAGAAAAAGATGATGTAAATATATCACATAAAGATGAAGGGGTCGACCTGCTATTAATCTTTTACTTTGCTCAATTTTTTTGTTTTCTATTGAGAAACCGTGCATTAGAGAATTGATTAAAGAGGAAACTGTATATTTGCAAAAAATAGTTTATAAAAATGAAAAGAAAAAGAAAAAGACGTTACAATAGAAAATAATTGGTAAAAAATAGTATATTGGGTAATTTCCCTTATTATTATTATAAATGGATATGTTTTTACATTCACATTTATTTTTCTATCAAATATTTTTAACAATGTTATAAATCAATTTCATAATCAAGGCATAAACGTAGGTTATTTAAGAATTTATTTAAAAAGAAAATCATTGCATAATGAAGCATGTGTGAGGTTAAATTCTTTTTTGCATTTTATGGCAGATGTTGTGCATTATATTCCTTATGTTATGAACGTGTAAGGTAAAAAATACCTAAAATGTTACTCCATATTATAATAACTCATGTATAGTTATATAAAGTTTTAACTTCAATTTGTGACCAGTTTATACATAGGAATAAACTTTATATTGGAATGAGTTATAATATTTTTTTTGTTTGCATTTAGAAAATATACCTCCACACAATAATAATTATCTTAATATTAAATATATTTGTATATATATACTATCTTATACATGCTAAAAATTCATAATAAAATTAATTATCAATTTAAACTTGCAAAACAACTCTCTATATTTCCAAATATGTATATTGTAACTATATATTTGTGTCATTTTCTTTTATCAATGTTTATACATTGAACTTCATATGTTTTATAAATCATTATTTAATTTATATTAAAATATGTATATTTTTAATATATTATAAATAAAATCATAATAAGTTATAACATTCTCATAGTAATAAAATGTGTTGATGCTAACATTATTACTATATTACTATAGAGGAGTTTTATTGTATTATGATATGAAGATAAAAATATAATTTTCAATTGATATCATATATCAACTAAATAATATAATCACATGATACACAATAAAATTCATTTATTAGTATATCTATTTAAAGTTATTTGCACAAATTTTTTAATTTATTGTTAGGCTTTTACTTTGATAGTTTATCGAAATTCCTAGTTTAAGTATTTTTAATTATTTTTTAAAATTAGAAGTAGATCCTTTCCACCAGGCAGTCTTAAGCAATTTGGAACCTAAGAAAAAAATGAAATTATGGGCCCTTATACAATTTTTAAACAAAATAAACTAATATATATTAAAAAAAATATCACACACGAACATTTGTTGAAAAACCTCATGTAATATTTGAGATATTCCGAATTTTCATTGTTTGAATTAATTGGCACAAGCTTCTTCTATATTTTATTTCTCTCAATTTTCTTTTCTCCATACCAAACATTATAAATTCATTTCTCTAATTTTATTTTTTGTTAATTTTTCCTTGTAAAATCCAGATATCAATCATGGCCTAAAGAAAAGAAAATGATTACTGCCATTTTTTTTTTCTAACCTAATATTTTTTAACACATTACCTTAGTAATATTATTTTGAAATTTGCAAAATAATAATAAAAAAAGAGCAGACACATACTCTACTTTCATCGGATGAGATGAGATGATCGTAAATTGAATAAATTTATTTATTATTATAATTTGCCTTTTCTTTCATTCACTAAAATAAGATAGATTTTAAAATGCCAGTGCAAGAGTACAGTCAAGTGGCGAAGTGTATCGACCCTATACCCAATTGCTCTGATTAAACGAATAAGGAATAATCGAATAACGCTGGAAGAAATTCGCCATTGAAGCTTTTTGAAGGTAAACTTGTCAGCCTCTAATCATGAAAACTTGTCTTTCCATTTCGGCGATTAAAGCTTTTCAGTGCTTCACTGCTCGAGTTCATTTTCTTTCATTATATTTGTGTGGTGATCTCTTTGTCTTTGGTTTTAGTTTAAATCCAGCGCAACCCATTTGGAGTTTCGTTCATCTCGGAGATACCTGCTTTGGGTTTTAAAGTTATATAGCTTTTTCGTATAATTTTATCTTTGCCAATGGAAAGCATCTTTCGTTATTGTGTCATTCAACTCTGTCTTGTTAAAACCCAGTTGTGATCTTAGTTAATATTAATCTTTGGTCTCGTTGAATTGCTTATTTGTTTAATCTTGTTGCAGGATTTGGATTGTTCTGACTAACTCTGCTCTGTAAACATACAAAACCATAGTTACTTTCAACAGAGAGAAAGTGTATATACCCCATTGATAACCATGAGTAATCAACAACAGGTCAAGAAAAGGGTGGCATTTGTGCTGATTGATGGGTTGGGGGATGTGTCATTACCAAGGTTGGGATTGAAGACTCCTCTTCAAGCAGCTAAAATACCCAATCTGGATGCTATTGCGTCAGCTGGGGTTAATGGTCTAATGGACCCCGTGGAAGTGGGGTTGGGTTGCGGGAGTGACACAGCTCATCTCTCTCTTTTGGGATATGATCCAAGAGTATATTACCGAGGTAGAGGTGCATTTGAATCTATGGGTGCTGGATTGGCAATGTCACCGGGTGATATTGCCTTTAAGGTAGGTATATATAATTCTTTATGCGAGTAGTTTGCTGTTTATGGTATTCTTCTTCATAGTAAAGTGCTTCTGATTATATTTCTATCTTTATTTATCATGTTTTTAGTAAAAAAAAAAGGCTTCTGGTTACATGACCAACTGTACACTTTTGCTGATTATGCAAGATCAAATATGTTGGGCATTTTGGTTTTTATTTGTTATTAGTATGTTCAACATAGTACACTCATGGACAACTTTTGATCTGCAGTCTAATTTTGCAACTTTGGATGAAGAAACTGGAGTTGTTGTCAGCAGGAGAGCAGACAGGCATTTTGAAGAAGAAGGACCGATACTCTGTGCCGCGCTTGATGGGATGAAACTACCATCTTTTCCTCAGTATGAAGTAAGAGTCAGGTGCAATGTTTTTTACCGCTATCACTTTACTTCGAACTTGATTTTGCTTCCTTTTAAGTTGGTAATTAAGGCTTTTGTTCACAAACAATCTCCTTTTGTTCTTGAGCATATACTAGAATTTTTTGTATTTTTTTAGTGATTGCAAAGAACTTTAATGCACAAGTTGTAGGAAGAAATTAAAATTTGATGGCAGCTTCACTACCTCTCTCCTTGGGAGTTCAACTCTACTCAAACTTAGTATATTTAGTCAGTGTCAAACTACACTAACAAGTTGTAGCGATCCTTACATTTTCACCTTGAAGCTTACACTTCTAACATAAGTATTATATGGAGCAAAACTGATATATTATAGTGTCTTACAGGTATGCTACAGAACATAGGTGTGGAGTGGTCGTAAAAGGACCAAAATTAAGTGGAAACATATCCGGTACAGACCCATTAAAAGACAACCGCTTGCTTTTGAAAGCTGAAGCTCTTGATGACACTGAGGAAGCAAGGCACACAGCTGACGTTGTCAACGAGGTATCCAAGGAAATATCACGAATTCTGATTTCTCATCCATTGAATGCAAAGCGGGCCTCAGAAGGCAAGAACATAGCCAACATTGTACTTTTACGAGGATGTGGAATTCGGATTGAGGTTTGTTGTCTCAAAACTTGTGATTGACTTATGCCCTACTGATGTTATTTTTGAATCGGTCTTGTAGGAATGGTCATCCTTTGGGAAGTTTTATAAAATTGTACTTTGTTTTCAAATTTCTAAATCCTGGAAAAATATTTCATGCTGCAGGTTCCTTCCTTTGAACAGAAACATGGGTTATGGCCATGCATGGTAGCTCCCACAAAAATTATAGCTGGCCTGGGCTTATCTCTTGGCATTGATATTCTGGAAGCTCCTGGAGCAACTGGAGACTACCGAACACTTCTAACGTCTAAAGCAAGTGCAATAGCTAAGGCACTCTCTGCGCCTTTGCAGTCGTGTCCAAATGTTTTTGTACCAGGAGCAGATGAGCACAAACCAGGCCGTCCAGATGGTTATGATTTTGGGTTTCTTCATATAAAGGTATCCTTTTCTGTTCTTCTTCTTTCTTCTCGTTTTCTACCTGCATTTTGCTTAACCCATAACATGGTAGTTTGTATTTTATTTACTACAATGAAATTTGAGTACCTTAATAATAAGTCAATTTGCTAAAACATTAACATTTTTTTTAATATTGTAGGCAATAGATGATGCAGGACATGATAAGGCAAGTCTTTTCAAAGTCAAAGGATTGGAAGCTGTAGATCGAGCTATAGGACAGCTAGCCAAGTTCCTTTGGGAGGCTGAATCAACTGGGGAATTTCAGTACTCCTTGTGTGTCACTGGAGACCATTCTACCCCAGTTGAATATGGAGACCACAGTTTCGAGCCAGTACCATTCATATTATGCCGGTTGAAAGATTTTGTCAGTGCAGTTGGATTAGAATCCGTCTTAGGAACTTCTACTGATCCGTTCCCTCTTCCAACCATTGAAGCAGGAGAAGACCTTGCAAACAATGTGGCATTGGAACTAGAAAAGACAAAAAGACCATCTCAGGCTTTTGCTGGCGATTCAGTTTATGAGTTGGATGAGATTTCTGCTGCAAGGGGATGTCTTGGGCGTTTTCCTGGTGGTGAGATGATGGGAGTTATAAAGCGATTTCTTAAGCTAGATGCATAAATCACTTTGAGCAAAACTCAGTGAGTTATTAGTGGAATCAACTCACCATTAAAGGATGCCCAAATAAAGTTTCTCTTAGCTTGAATTTTCTCTGACAAATAATGTCCTTTAACGAAAGTTTGAGAGTTTTCTCTTTACATTGTTGAAATAATAATTATGTAAGTTTTTCATACGGTTCCAAATATGTTGATGCAACTTTTTTTTTCTTCATGATTATTTTTGTTGTTTTGACCTTTGCTAGTGGAAACCTGGATTATCAGCTGAACCAGAAATTAATTCTGAAAAAGGGTAGAAATACACTACTAAAAAAAAAGAAACATTGAGAAGGATGCCCAAATTTCACTACATACATATGTGTATACATATATTTCCTTTCAGATGTGCCAGATTAACAAGGGTCTAACATATCATTCTTTTATAGACTGAATATACCTGTTGGTGCTTTCTATAATGCATTTCAGTTATGTCACAAAAGGAGTTTGCTTTATCTAATTTGAAATCAAAAAGAGAAGACAAACTTTCCGTGCCACCAACTTTTGATATATGTATTGTGCTCTCTTGTCACATTAGCTTTATTTCTCAGTAAGCAAAATAAATTATTCATAACTAAAGTTTCCAATGATCTCTATACCGTGTGTATGAGATTTCTCTGGAAATTGAAATGTGTTTAGAAAAAAAATATTGTTTAAAACATATTATAACAAGAAATTGGCAAAGAGCAACAAAAGCAAGGCAGTCTTTTTCTCTTTTCCCTATCTGCTTTATCTTTATTAAATGAATACCAAACCAGTCTCTTGGTTATATATTGATTACATCTTTTCACAATTATATATTTTCTCTGATAAAGCTATAGTATTACACGTACATGGTACAACAAACTCCACTTTCCTTTCTTAATTCACAAGGAAAAATAAGCTTATAAACTCCAGAGACAGAAGACTTAAACAAAGGACGAACCAGAGAGAGTAAATAAGATTAAATTATGTATGTGACAAGGCCTCTTTCCATGTACAGGAAATCTCCGAGCACCCTTGAGATGAAACCACCTGATGGTCCATACTCAGGCCTTCTGGTTATTACAGATGAAGAGGCAGATTCGCAGGACATGCTCTGTTGGGGTCAATGGGATCTATGTGGTATATGCAAGCGTAAGAGTGTCAAGAAGCTGCCCTTTCCACAGGACAAGATTTTGTCTATTGTTTATACATCTGAGTATCACGAAACGACAACCACCAACGTTTGGTTTGTCCCAGTTCCAGACCAGCCTCTCTCTTCCAACTGCTACTATGTTATCAGAGCAAAAGGCAGACATAAAGGGTATGTTATAGTTTCATGGGTATAAATATAAATATTTAAGCTACTGGTTTTTTTTGTTGGGGTTTGGTTTAAGTTAACGGGTTTAATTAGCTCAGTTCTAAAGCACTAACTTAATTGCTGTAGTTAAAGAAGAAAAGGGTTATGCTATCTTACAAGTTGTGTTGCACTGAGATAGTTGAAACTAAAGCTTAAAATGTTGCAAGTAAATAGATTTGTATATACACTTTTGAAAACTCCCATCTTTCCAACCAAGCTCTTTGCTCTGTAGTTTAGCCTTGCATATAGAGCTCCAGGGAAGAAAAGAGCATATACCCTTTTGAAATATGCTCTCAACTTTCTCAGCCAAGTCACCCCAAGACAGAACCAGACAAGACTATTCATTTTCAACCAAACTCTTTGTACATAATTCTCAAGTCATGCAAGAATATACATAAATATATATATATATAAATATTTATATAGATGTAATTCTCAAACAATTAGCTTATTGTTGTTTTCTTCTGATCTTACAGAAAAGCATGCACGTGTTCAAGGGAGGGAGACATAATAAACTGTTGCTTTAGAGACGTCTTAAGGGACAAAAAGCCAAAGCCTTTAGACTTCAAAAATGTATACCAACAAGTAAAGATCTACCACCATCACAGTGGTGGTTTTTTCGCCAAGTCAGTAGCCCCGGACGGTGTTCCTCCAAAGTTCCTAAGAACAAAAGGTTGGACAGTTCGTTGCTCAAGCTTAAACCGTTTACGACTAAGCGAAGCTTTGGGCTTGGACACCTCTCTTCGGTCCCAACTTCCCAACTTCAACTTCCCCATCTTCAACTTCCACTCACCCTCTGTGGTGGTTGGAAAATGGCACTGTCCATTCCCTTTTGTCAGAGATAAAACAACAAGGCCAAAAAGCCAGATGAAAAAGTCAATCTTTTACACTTTGACTCTTGAGCAATGGTGGGAAGAGATTTTCTCATGTGGGAATGTTAACAGCAACAACAGCAATGATAACGACCAAGTAAATTCAGTGACTGTGGATGCATATGTCCAAAGGGAGGTGTATTTGGTGGCTGGAATGGAAGCTGTGAGGGAGGACAGAAATGGGCATGGTGGGTTTTCTTGGTTCAAAGTGTATAACCCAAATGGGAGAAGAGGCGTGGTGTTGAGTGTGGGAGTGAGTTCTGCCATTGCTGAACATATGAGGTGGGTTTTGGATGCAGGTGGGTGGGTTAGTGGGGATGAAAGAGAAGTGAAGGTAGAGAGAGTTGAGGAGAATAGTAATGGAAATAGGTGGAGGAAGTTTGGGTGTTATGTGTTGGTAGAGAGCTTTTCTTTGAGAAGATTGGATGGAAGTTTGGTGCTCAAATGTTCCTTTAGGCACACCCAAAGGATCCAATGCAAATGGGAATAACACATGACTTGTATTTTCTATCAGGACATATTTGTTTCATTTAAATGAAATGATCATTTGGTCTCCCTCTTGAAAAAAATTCAAGTTCCAAATAAATTTGATACACATGTTATCAAAAAAAAAAAAAAAAATTCAATCATTTCTTTCATTTCACTGTATCATAAATTGAAAACACATGGTCCAAATCCCTTGATTATCACGTTTCATATTAATGACCCTGAAGGGACTAAAAAAAAAGGTGATACAAGTGATATTATATTTTAATATAATGTTTGGTTGATTAAATAAGTGTTATAAGAAGTGATTATTTAATCTAAGTGGGAGAATATTATATTATTTAATATAATATTAGATTAAATAATGTGACAAATGTGATTTGTCATACTTTGTAACATAATATTGAGAGTTACAAAATTGGATATACGTGTGTGTTCAAGTGTAATATATTTTGGAGTTACAAAATTAGCTACAAATTTGTAACTTCAAAATATCACTCAATAATGTGTAGAATAAAGTTTTCACATTTTAAGAATGAATTTCATAAGTCATAATGTGATATGACTGTTGAATATATGATTTTAATTCTCATTATGTGTATGGAGGTTACAAAATTATGTGAGAAATATATTTGGAAGTTTGAGAAAAAATGTAAAATTGGGAGGCTGTAACCAGGTCGCGGTTTGGGAGTTAGGGGCTAACGTTCGCAGCTTGGAATGTCCTAGGTAGCAGTCTAGAGTACTCACAACTAAATTCTATTTTGTTCTTATTTTCAATTTGAACGTTTTCAACAACTCAAGTAACTTTCAAATCTTCATTTTAATTTCATAAACATCAAATTAAATATTAGTAACAATCAAGAGGGTTGGTGGAATTTGAAATTCAAATGGTATCTCAAAACTCTATATGCTCACTTGTAAGACATACCGTTTTCTATCTACAAAGTTCTTAGCTAAAAAATACACTAAAATACTTAATTTCAGAGCTATTTCCAAACATGAGAGTTCCTTAATGCTTAGAGAATAGGAAAAATAAGATTTTAGACAAAAGTTTTGAACCTTATTCAAATTGGTGATCTCCAATACTCTACACTTCTTTATTTCTTTTGCTCTTATTTATTTATTCTAATCTATATTTTTATTTTTATTATTTATAATTTGAGTTGTATTCTTCTTCCTCTACGTCTTCTATTTTATTTGTGTTAACATTTATTTAATTAATTTTGTAAGAGTTGTAATTTGGTTGTACCATGTTATCTCTGTTACCACCGTTGGATTCACCTGCAGCATTCTATTTTAATGGCTGAGATTATTTATTCAAAACAAGAGACGAAACAAAAAACAAGTGCCATCTCCAAAAGTCAAATATAGATGGTCACGCATAATTTAATTCTTGAACATGATGTCTAGTGACTTCCCTCATTAATTTTCATTATTTTACTATTTGTCTTCTCCATCCCCAAGACACTTGACCAAATTAAATTAACATTTTTTCATTATATTACTCTAATATTTTTTCAGTACTAGAACTAGAAAGTTCCAACGAGGTATGGCCAGCCATTGTTTTTCTTCTGCAGGTTCACTTTTCACTACATCTTCATCTACCATACACACTAAAGGTAACATTTTTTTCTTCTTCTTTGCCCAGTTACTAATGAAGAAAATCATTTGTTCAGAGATATATTTATATATATATATACCATTAGATACACTATTTTTCTTAAGCTATTTCTTTTGAACCATTGTACTTGGTTCTAGTATGAATAATGTGTTGATACTAATAATTTGTTATTAAATCTATAAAACTATTTTTATACGCATTTAGTTCAGGAGAAATGGCTTGGATCTTTTCCCCTAAAGAGAAGGAACCCAGTTCATCTGAGATTCTCTAGTGTCCTTAGAACAAGAGCAGTTCTCAATAACAACTCAAAATCAGTCGAAATTCCCAGACAATGGTATAATCTAATAGCAGATCTCCCTATAAAACCTCCTCCACCATTGAATCCAAGGACTCATGAACCAATAAAGCCTGAAGATTTATCCCCTCTTCTTGCTGATGAGTTAATTAAGCAAGAGACAACTAGTGACAGATACATAGATATTCCAGATGAAGTTATTGATGTCTATAAGCTTTGGAGGCCAACTCCTCTCATCAGGTTTACTTTAGTACTCCTTTCTTCTTAGAACTTTTTTCTTTAGTTTGATGAAAAGAATCTTATATTGTTGAGTTGACTACAGAGCCAAGAGATTGGAGAAGCTTTTGGATACTCCAGCTAGAATTTATTACAAGTATGAAGGTGTTAGCCCAGCAGGGTCACATAAACCAAATAGTGCTGTTCCACAAGCATATTATAATGCAAAAGAAGGGGTCAAGAATGTTGTGACAGAAACTGGCGCTGGTCAATGGGGAAGTTCTTTGGCCTTTGCTTCCAGCTTATTTGGTCTTGGCTGTGAGGTAAGACCAAATAAGATTAACTCTTGCTTTTTCTTTCCTTATTATGAAACATTATAAGATTAAGATAAGATACTTATTGTTGATATATGGTATAAATAGGTATGGCAGGTTCGGGCCTCTTATGATCAAAAACCATATAGGAGAATGATGATGCAAACCTGGGGTGCAAAAGTACATCCTTCTCCATCTAACCTTACTGAAGCTGGTAGGAATATCCTTCAGATGGATCCTTCTAGCCCCGGAAGTCTAGGAATCGCTATCTCAGAAGCGGTGGAGGTTGCGGCTATGAATGCTGATACCAAGTACTGCCTTGGAAGTGTACTCAACCATGTTTTGCTCCACCAGACAGTCATTGGTGAAGAATGTATAAAACAAATGGAAGCTATTGGTGAAACACCAGATATTCTAATAGGATGCACTGGTGGGGGTTCCAATTTTGCAGGACTTAGTTTCCCTTTCTTAAGAGAAAAGCTCAATGGGAAAATGAACCCTGTGATTAGAGCAGTTGAGCCATCAGCATGTCCTTCCTTGACTAAAGGTGTTTATGCTTATGATTATGGTGACACTGCTGGACTGACTCCTCTCATGAAAATGCACACTCTAGGCCACGACTTTGTCCCTGATCCGATTCATGCAGGTAATAATTTGTCATGCTATATCTCCTTATAAGTATTTGATAATGTCATATATTCTCCTTATCTGATTAAGCTAAGTTGTTTAGGAGGACTGCGTTACCATGGAATGGCACCATTGATATCACATGTTTATGAACTGGGTTTAATGGAAGCAATTTCAATTCCCCAGATAGAGTGTTTCCAAGGTAATTTTGGGTCTTTGAGTGAGGTAAATTAGACATAGCAATGGTGTATATAGTCATGTAATGTAATGTGTGTTTTTTTAGGTGCCATACAATTTGCTAGAACAGAAGGGTTGATACCAGCACCAGAGCCAACACATGCCATAGCTGCTACCATTAGGGAAGCTCTCAAGTGCAGAGAAACAGGAGAAGCAAAGGTGATTCTAACAGCAATGTGTGGACATGGTCACTTTGATCTTCCAGCTTATGACAAGTTTTTGCAAGGTAACATGGTTGACTTGTCTTTCTCAAAGGAAAGGATTGAAGCAGCAATGGCCAGTATTCCTAAAGTTGCGGCCTAAAGAATTTGAATCATGTTAAATTTAGTGCTATTTTTGTTCAAAATTTGCAAAGATGTTAGGATTGTCATTGACTCTAGTTTTCTAGATAACTTGAGAAAATCATAAGAAGTTGGAGGAATAATAAGGATTTTTTTAGTGGTGTTATGCATTATAATTTTGGGAAGTTTTTAATAATTTAACTTTTTATGCTACTGGATACTCATATTACTACAAATCAAGGATGAAAATATAGGTGTCGATGGAAATCTCAACACCATAATTTTATGGAAATATTAGAGAAATTTTTTATATTGGTGGAAATTTCAAGAAAATTTACAGAAATCACATATTATCTAAAATATATATATTTTTTATAAAACCGGTAGAAATACAATAATATTCAATAATTATATGAATGTATATAATATAATAATAAATTAAACATTATGTATATATATATTATAATATTGAATATTCATACTTAATAATAAAACATCAATGCAATAACAAACTCATAAAAAATTCAAAATTATTAATCATACAAGCTCAGTCGAATTCTTAGATTTATAATAGTAGAAGAGTGAAATAGTGTTTTTTTGCACTATGGAGAAGGGAAGGGCAAATAAATAGATAGAACTTGACCTATACGCAGGCAGGCTGTGAAACTGAGTCACTATCCTTCTCCATGGATCTTCTTCTTCTTCTTTCAACTCTCTCTGAACCAATTCCATAACACCTTTTTCACCTCAATCAATCTATCTATCATAATAATGGCTATTGAAGAATCTGAACCATAACAAGCTGTGAGGTGTTGTCATTTTTATTTTGGCAAAATTAGGCCTCTATAAAAAACAGTTCATTTTTAGTAGTTTAGTAATTTTAACGAAGAACTTCGGGGTCGCACAAACTCACTATTTTGCTCATAGCTTCCAATGAATTGGGCACGTGGGACAATGGATCGGCGGCGACTTCAACCATCAAGCACCGTGGGCGACGACAACGATTTTGACTGTAACGCCCCGCGTTTAGGGCACTAGGTAAACTTCAGGTTTACGGAAAATTTTATTATCAGAAGTTATATTTCTAAGTATTTTGATACTTGCAAGAAATATAGTAAGCCTTGTATGTACGTTATGTGTTTAAATATTGATTATTATATAATAAGTTTGGTTATGCAATAAAACTAAGACTGCGGTAGCGGACTGAGTCAAAATCTCCAATCAGGTGAAAATCTCGAATCTAAAATATTCTCCAATCATTATGGCGAAAGGAAAATTAAGTTGAGCATAAAATAATTATAAAAAAGAAAAAAAAAAACAAATAATTTTAATGAATTTTCTGGGAAAATTCAATATGTGCAAGTTATGGGAAAATACTTAATCCTACTTAAGGTGTAATTATGACCAAAAGAAATTACATAAGTAAAATTATGTAATATTTATTTTTGTAAGACTAATGTCATTAAATATTTTTGTTATGACATTCAATTAAATTAAAAATCATAAGTTCCTTTAGTTGAAAACTATAGGAAATTATATTTTTACAAAAAGTACCATTCTAGTCTTGGGCTATTAGTAGCTTTATTTAAAAATAAAAGAAAATAGGAGGGCATAAGTGTCTTTTAGAGGGGTTGGCTGACATGTGAGTGGTAAGAGAGTCATCATATTCCTATTGTCACTTCAAGTCTTGCACTAAACTCTCTAAGAGCAAAGCCAACAACTCTTTCTTCCTCTTTCTTTTCCTCCCCTTTTCTCTCTCTCCTTTTTTCATTTTTTTCTTCTTTCTCTTCAACGTTTCAGCAAGAAAGCTCTCCCATCTCACTAGAAAATATGAACAAGAAATCTCCCTCTCTCCTCACAAGAACTCCATTAGAGCACCTCTAAGCTTGAGCTCATCAAAGAGGTAAGTTTCTCATGAACAATCTTGCTCTTCTTCCCATCTCTTGGTTGAGCACCATTGGGTGCTTTCTCATTTCATATTTTTGAGTTGGAGCTCTATCTAACTCAGATAATGTATGTTGAAAGAGTTGGAATCTATTTCAAGTAGGAAGATGAGCTAAAAGCTTGTGCATGCAAGCCTTATTCTAATATTTCAAGGTAAGCTTTAGGGTTTCAAAATCTCTCCATTTCCTTCTTTATTCTAAGATTGGTTTGAATCTGATCATGGGGAGTTTGGGATGAGTGTTAAGGTGCTAAGAGGATAGAGGAGTGGGTCAAAAAGCTCAAGGACCCAAGATAAACAAAACCTAGAGCTCCAAAGGTAAACATATTGTGTTTTGGTAATAGTTTATGTTTAATCTTCTGATTTATGTTTTTGAGATGCATGGAATGTTTTGATCTCTTGTTTATGTTACAATAAGGTGTATGATAACATTAGATGTGCAAGCATGTGTGCTATTGTAACGTCCCACGTCACTATGACTGCTTCCTAGAATGACGACTGACTCTGCAAATCAACATGAGTATTTCCAGCATGCTTTGTCCTCACTCACACGCTTCTTGGGAAAACTTCCCAAGATGTCACCCATTATGAGACTACTCCAGCTCAAGCACGCTTAACTTTGGAGTTCTCAAGTGATGAGCTACCGAAAAGAAGATGCATCTTGTTGGCATAGGTAGTACCCATCAATCCATTTAAGCTATCTTAAACTATGTAGTACCATACTTACACAGCCTTAGAATCATCACACTTGACCTTCTCCAAGCGATGTGGGATTGCACAACTTTTACCTGGTCTTTCCCCCTACAGATCACGGGATTCTGACTATCACAATCACCCCCTTAGGGGTCCGACGTCCCCATCGACCACACTTCCAGCTGGGTCAAGGCTCTGATACCATTTGTAACGCCCCACATCACTATGGCTGCTTCCTAGAATGACGATTGGCCCTGAAAATCAATACGAGTCTTTCCAACATGCTTTGTCCTCACTCTCACGCTTCTTGGGAAAACTTCTCAGGAGGTCACCCATCATGAGACTACTCCAGGTCAAGCACGCTTAACTTTGGAGTTCTCAAGTGATGGGCTACCGAAAAGAAGATGTATCTTGTTGGCATAGGTAGTACCCATCAATCCATTTAAGCCCCATTTAACTGTGTAGTCCCATACCTACATTGTCTTAGAATCATCACACTTGACCTTCCCTAGGCGATGTGAGATTGCACAGATTTTACCCAGTCTTTCCCTTTGCAGATCATGAGATTCTGATTCTCACAACTATGTTGATCTTTTAGTGGAAATCCAAAGTTTCCCAAGGAAGTTTATAAAAATTTCTTGCTGCAAGATTTTATGGGTGACTTCCAACGAGTCAAACCCTAATTTTACAATTTGTTCTCATGAAATGGTTTTCACCACTATTAAATATGAGAAGAGTACATAAGTTTGGACTTTTGAACAACTGAATTTTTTTTTGTATAACTTAAGTAATGAGCATTTTGGGATTGCATGTGCAATCTGAAATATTGACTGGCAGTTTTAATACTGAGACTTTGAGCAACAATTTGAATGGGTTAAACTAATTATTTGTGGCTGAAATTTTAAATGGACATTCTTAGTATTTAGAATATTAAACTAATGAAATAGTTTTTAAACATTTACTATAGTTTGGGAGTTATGAATTTTCTAACTTAGATGCTCAAAATTATTTGCTGCCAAGATGATGTTGTTACAGTGGCTTCCAATGGGTCAAACACTAGGTTATTTGTCAAATTTTAAAATGGGACTTTCAGAATTTCATTATTTAGGAAGAGTAATTGATTTTAGCATTTTGAAACACTAAAAAACGTTATGTTTAGGTAAAGTTATAAGTTTTTTGTGATTGATGTGCAAGTTTGAGTGAAAAATTGACATCTTGGAAAATGCATGTTTGAACAACGTTTTGGCAAGTTTAAAATCAATACTTGTAGCTTGTTTTATTTATTTGGACTCTTTTTATATTATTTAAAAGTGCAAGAGTTGACTAAGAAATACCTCATAGATTGTGAGTTTTGATTTTTTTAAAAAGTTGTCAAATCAAGTTATGTTTTGAACAAATTTGGTTTTTAAACTTTAAATCATAATTCACTAGTCAAATCAGATTTTTTTTTTCTTAAAGTAAATAGAATGTAACTTTCAATGAATTAAGTGTTAAAATTTAATTGACTTAAAATATAATGATGTTTTATATTTTATTGAAATTCTTAAGACAATACTTTTCTGTGAGTTAGGATTTTATTTTTTTCACAAAAATAATTATCACTTAGGACTAAAATTTGTTTATTTGAGAAAATAAAATCTTTTTGGATAATAAAAGTGATGGGATTCTTAATTTACTGAAAATTTACCTTTTTAAATTAAAAGATTAGTAAAATAAAAATCTATTTTTCAAACTTGGTAATTCTAATTTCATAATGTTTTTCTTTACAATTTTAATAAATCAAGAGATTGCATTTACTACTTTTATTTTATAAGGAAAATAAGAAAGTGGTAATGAAAGTTTTCTATAGGCTTAATAATGTGGTCTCTTTATGCAATTGATAATTTATTTCCAAATTTTCGGCACCATTATTTGTAGGCATGTTTTTATAAATAATATGATAAGGCTATAAATTCAAGGGTTTAGTCTAAGCTTAAAGATTTACGAACAAATGCTTTTAAAGTATTGAAAATTAGTTAAGTTCCTCCCTAATTGCTCAACTTAAAGACTTAAACTTAATTAATCAAATGTAATAATTAATCTGAGTCACTGTATGAATTCCACTACAATGTTATTAGCACGGGAAAACTCATTTCTAGACTTAGGAATCCCGCTTATCTGCTAAGGACAACTGGTAAGACAACTTATGAATGTTTGGCTACAACATGACATGACTATTTTTAATTTAAGACTTAAGTACGTAGTTGAAAACTAATTCTAAAAGGTTACTTAAGACCGTTGTCCTAAGGAGGTTCACATACTCATAAGTAAGGTAAGAAGTTATGGTTATGACATCCGGCTAGCTACCAGTATCAAGTAAGTAAGAACTGGGTAGCTCCCAGTAAGTAAGTAAGCAAGCATCATACACTTCTGGTGACTTTGTAAGTAGGCTCAGTTATCCATCGTTATAAGTAAGACGTCAGGTGTAACGGCCTACTACCCTAGAGCCATTACCATGTGATTTTAAAACGTGTCATTAGCTCGCTAATCGAAGTTTTAGACCAAAAGTGTGATTAAATTAAAGCAAAGACTCGTTTAATGAAATTTAAATATAAAATGTTGGACATTAATTTAAAATTTAAAAGTATTACATTGGGATCCCAAAACATTGTTTAAAAATATATTTACAACTCAAAGTTGGTGTACAGTCGACCTAAGCGACAAAACTAAACGTTTATAACATGTTCCTCAAAACAACCCCAGCCGTGGCTGCCAGGTAGGCCAAACATGTAAGTATCGCTCCATGCCCTCCAGCTCATGCTTGATCGACATTTTCCTTGCCATTACCTGCACCACAGAGCACCCGTGAGCTGAGGCCCAATAAGAAAACTTCACAGCACAACATATAATAATTTATTTCAACAAATGCATAATTAATCAAACACGCCAAATAATTTACAAGTTCCTATCAGAATTCACGACAACGACCTACACCGATCAAGTTGCGCTACCAGACACCACGTTTACAGTCTTAACCGAGCGGGTGTGTACAACACCCTTAGAGGGACCTGTCCTGGCAGCCTGCATTCAACATGCTTAATGTCGATCCCGACCTTTACCGCTCTCGACCTTCGCCATTCCTGGCCTTTGCCATTCCTGGCCCTTTGCCGCTCCCGGCCTTTGTTGATCCTAACCTTTGCCATTCCGTCACAAACACATGTATGACATAATAGTTACAAACACTACACACAACACCAAGCACAATATAGCTCACAGACAATTTTCTTACCTTAAGTCCCGAGCAGCTAGCATATGGCAGTCCCGAGCACGATCCCTAGCCCTGAGCCCTAGCGATAAAACCTAGTCACAACGCAGTAATAATAAATATCCATCAAACCCTAAACAATTAAAACTTCGAGAAAACATTCTAGCCTTTGGAACCTCGAATCCTACTAAATCGGGTAGTAGAATCCTTCCCGAGCCCTTAAGTTTGAGTTCCTGAGCTTAAAAATATGTTTTGGTAATTTCCCTTAATTAGAGCTGCGGCCCAGGCCCCCAAGGCCCCGACACGCTACAAGTCAGAGAGCCTCAAGGCTCTCTTCTAGGGGACGCGGATCGCGATGCTCCCTACCTGGGCCGCGCCGCCTGACAACTTCGGAGACCCTCTAGGGCCTTCTGGGTTCATGTGGGCCGCGGCGCTCAAGAACAGTACTGCGACGCGACCCCGCGAAATTCTGGTTTCTATGTTTTCTCAAGCCAGAAATCACCAGTTCACACTCCAATCTTGCACCAAATTCAGAATTACATCTCCATCTTATAACAACACGGTATAACCATTAAAAACTAAGCTAAAATTTCAACATAACTTAGAATCCCAACCCTTAAGTTCAAAACTCTAGAACACCGTAATGACTAGATCAAATCTTAATCAAGACAGAGTTAAAGCTTACCTCCACAAGGATCACGACCCTTGAGCTGCTTCTACACCAATTCTAACCTCCAGCCTTCAACCACAACCTCAAGAACTCAGGGAATTCCCAACCTTTCCCTTCAATTTTCCAAAGCTTCCTCTAAGAATGAGTGAGAGAGAGCCAAACGTGCGAGAGAGAGAGAGAGAGAGAGAGAGAGAGAGAGAGAGAGAGAGAGAGAGAGAGAGAGAGAGAGAGAATTCCTTATCCTTTGTTTTCTGATTATTTTCAAGGCTTCTAGCCTCAGCTAAGGTCAGCCAAAAACTAGGAAAAGACCAAAAAGCCCCCTAGGTCCAAAACTTACCCTTTAATGCCCCCAAGGGCGATGCTGTCATTTGCCACCATTTTCTCGCTAAACCTCATGTAGCCCTATAAATCCCCGATTAATCTCGACATACTCATTTAATCACCAAATAACTACCCGTTACCCGATAAATCCCGAATACGTACTGGGTTCCCAAAATACCCCTAGGCTCACCCCGAGCTGGGTATTAACTCCATTGTGACTATTCCGCTAATTTGTTCACTAGGATCGCCTCAGACCACACATCTCAAATATAGCATCATAACATTGGGGTCTCACTCATAACACATACATAATTACATTTATGCCCTCAACGGGCCAAAGTTACAAACATGCCCCAATTTACCGAAATGAGCCCACATGCATATTTACTACACATAAACATGCATATCTAGTCACATTACCACACAAATCATTTATATCACAAAATCACACGTATAATCCATTAATCGCACATATAATTCCAATCAGGCCCTTCAGGCACAGTAATCAAGGTACTCAACCTTAATAACAAATTCAGGACGTTAAAACTATCCCCTCCTTATTAAAATTCTGCCTCGAAATTTATTCAAACATCTCGGGATACTAATTCTGCAAACCTGACTATAACTCCAGAGTCAGGTCCTTTACCTTGCCATTTCTTTGTAACACCTTCACAAAAAGGATAGTGTTAATTTGTATGACTTTATCTCTTTTATCCAGAATTTCCACTGGCTTTTCCTTACACAATAAGTTTCACTGAATTTCTAGGGTCTCCTCACCCAATCAGGGGGCGTACTCGACACCCATTTCCTTAACATTGGCACCAGTAACACCTTATGAGCCTCTACCCATGCTGGGGTAAGGCTAATTTGTAGGCCCCTGGCCTAATCCTTACTAGGATCTCACAAATATATCAAATCTAGAGTCAAAACTCCTCTTTCCTTTCAGAACCATCTTATCCTTGTTAGTTCATAATACTCTGAGAAATACACCACGTTCCCATATTTATATTTGTGAACTCTTATGTCCTTTCAATAACACAGACACTCCTGCCCTAACGATCCTTAACAATTCCACTGGTCCTCCGACCTATTTCTGAACTAGGATACTTCCTGTCCCTAGTTTCATTTTCACAGAATAAGTACTTTTCATTCCCTATCCCAAAATATCTTACTCAGAGCCACTATAGTCGTCGACCGACATTCATCACCGTGACAATCCACTCTAGGGACTGTATTTACCTCAAGGTCCCAAAACTCACGTATTTGAAGTAAAACACTCAAAGTATGAGTTATTTGTGACAGTCAGAATCCCGTGATCCGTAAGGGGAAAGACCGGGTAAGCTGTGCAATCCCACACCGCCTGGGGAAGGTCAAGTGTAATGATTCTAAGACTGTGTAGGTATGGGACTACACAGTTGAAGATGGCTTAAATGGATTGATGGGTACTACCTATATCGGGAAGGTGCATCTTCTTTTCGGTAGCCCATCACTTGAGAACTCCATGGTTAAGCGTGCTTGGCCTGGAGTAATCTAGGGATGGGTGACCTCCTGGGAAGTTTTCCCAAGAAGTGTGCGAGTGAGGACAAAGCACGCTGGAAAGACTTGTCTTGGTTTGTATGGCCAGTCGTCATTCCAGAAAGCAGCCATAGTGATGTGGGGCGTTACATTATTCCTTCAGGTTATCAGTTTTTCTGAAGGTAACCATTAATTCCAAATCTCAATCTTATACTCATCGCCCTCTATGACCCTTTTCGAGAACCTGGAAACCTAAGGGTCTCAAGTTGACACTATCACTTTGGTGTCCAGTGGAGATGTACGGTCTCCTTTCGTACACACTCCCTCTTAGATATCTCACTCACACCAACCATAGCATGTTAACCCAATAGGTCAAGTCACAACTTTTTGCATCCACTCACCTCATTTGCAATATGAGGTGATCCACCCTTATGATCCATAATTATATCCCTCCATACTAACTCCAGGATACCCTAGAGCCGTAATAGCCCTTCTGGCTTCTGATTATCATCTCTCACTTACTAAAAGATTAGGCCATGCGCCCCCCAGTATATAAATTTTTGGTCTTAACACCCATTCAAACTTCCTAGACACAACAATCATAAGGGGTAACCTAAGGCTCGTCCTGAATCTTCCCTTCAACGCCAACATCCACTAGATTACTCATCTGATTCTCATATCTTAACCTATCCATGCTAAAGTGGTAGGATTCTTAACCATTCCTACAAGATCTTTTATCTGTGTTTCATCGTTATTCATAGAAGTATATCTGGCAATTATCAATCACAGGTTCCATACCAATTCCAGTCGTTACCTCACCCTAACCGTGGCTAACCAGCATAATTGTTACCTTAAAGTCCCATGTAGAGCACCTATGTTCTTATTCTTTTATCCACCGTGAAGCACGAACAATCCCCTTTTCAGTCTACACATGGGTGCACCCTAATTCTTAACGTATTGCACTATAATTCCACACTTTAAGCAAGGACAGTGTCTTTCGCACCATTCTCCTGTACCAGTCCATCACGTGCATATTCTAATACCATGGCATGTGAATCAATCCTTACTTCAACTTTTGAAAATCTGGCACACACCTATCCATTCAGACAAACTTTAAGGTTCTACAATGCTTCAGCGAAGGTACGGTTGTCCTCGATGATGCTTCAAATAATAACTGATGTGTCTTACCGGTTTCACCATGCTTCTCAATCCTAAGGCATCCCTTTAACAATTTCCTTACAGTTTTCATCTTAATTGCATCATACATGATCCCATCACCTCCCATAACGTGACCTTGAATATCCTCTAGAAGAATCACAACTTTATCCCTTCTGGAATCTCACCAGTAATCCTCGCTTTCTCATTCTCAGTAGTATCAACACAGGTATTACTCGCATTTTGTTATTAACCAGAAGTAGTCCAAAACATTCTCGATCAAGCTAGATATGACTTGTCCAAGTCATCCTTGTATTCTCTACTTGTTGAGTTTGCATGGGTCGCTGGAATATTGACCAGTTCGAGAGCCTTCACTAAAAAACCCCATCCTATCATACTTGGCGTGAGGGGAAATTCCTAAAATGCCTTTTTCCTTGATCCTCACCTGGTAGTAACCAGATTGAGGGTCAATTCCTAAGAGCATTGTCCTAGTTTGCAACTGGGCAAATAAATCCTTCATTCTTGGCAATGGATATCTGTTCTTAACAATTACTTTATTTGGCTATCCATATGAGGTACACATTCTTGCAGACTTGGCCTTTTCCTTAACAAATGGCGTTGACATGTCTGTTGACGCCGTTTTTCGTCAACTTGAATATGAAGAGCACTAAACACATAATTAAGAAAATAAAGAAGAACGATCAAAATTTTATGTGGTTCAGCAGCTAAAATCTGCCTAGTCCATGAGTCAGTATTATTGACTGGAGATCTTATCTTAGAGCTTTTACAAAGCAATTTAGCAGAGTCTTCTCAGTACAAAATTGTGTGTATCCACAAATGAAATTCTCTAGTCTATTTATACTGGTTAACAAAATATCTTCCCTTTTTATTTCAGGAAGTTACAATTTAAATTTGAAATAATACAAATAAATGCATTAATTACCTAATTTCCCATGATAATCAGGATTTATTATCAGATTACAACAAATCCCCAAGAATAGGGATTTCCTAACAACAACCACGTTCAAAATGGACTGTCGACTTCGAACATACTTTTGAGATCAACCAACATCACGAGCTCACCATCCTGGTTAGCTTCATCCTTAGCCAAAAATTTCATCGAGCTTAACCCTCGGAGATCAACCTTTTTGAGCTTGCAATCAAGGTTCGAATTGCTCTCATATACTTCGGAGAAGATCTATCTTTTCGAGCTTGATGCTTAAGCTCGAACCATCTTAGCTAGTGCTCGGCGGCTAATAGGAACAAATTAGAAAACATGTTTAATTTATACAAGTGCTGAGCCCTTACTTAACATTTTCGAGCTTACACTTTACGAGCCTACATTTCGAGACTCATTTATGTTGATTTCGAAATTTGAGTGTAACATGTTGCCCCCTCAAAAGTGTTGGTTCGAATCCTATGAGAAGGAAACTTTTGAACTTCTCCTTTCGAAAAACATGCCACCTACCATACTCGAGTATAGACACGCGTCACTCGGGGATTGCACACCCAGAGTACTCAAGTACTCCCTATCTCTACCCACATCTTTTCATATATCCCCTTTTTTCCGCCAATGCTATAACCAAACCCCATCTGTTAGATCATTTCTCAACCCAAACCAAAGGCCCAGATCCATTTGACCCTTGACATCCCACTGGGACATATATATGCCTTATCTTCCTCTTCATTACTCTCATTCCAACTTTCAAAGAAAAGAAAAACAAACCAGAGCCTTATTTTTTCTTTGCATGTTCTCTAAACCGAAGAGACAAAGTAACCTCAGTACCTTTGACTCAGTGAAATCTTTCCTGCAACCGTTCCTTCAATCGACAATTTCATCATACCCACGAACAACTTTGTGTAAGTTCACGTTCTTGATTCTTTTTGTTTGGCATATATTTTTTTACATGTTCCTTCTTTTTGTGAGAATACCTTCACTGGTTTTAACCAATTTTTTAAGGTTTCACTTTGACACTAGGCAAGCTTTTGGTCCGAGTAATTTTTGTGCAGTTAGAATCACAGTTTTAGACCAAAATATTTATGGCATAAACATGAAAAAATGGGCTTTTTTTTGGTTATAGGGGGTTTCGTGTAGCTTAAGAAAAATGATTTTTGGTTTAGGGTTGTAAATGAATGAATCCCAAAAATATCACCTTTTTGGGTAACTTTTAACTTTTTCCCTGAAAATCCAGGATTCTTTTAAACTGGTATTATCCTCCCCACTCTCGCATGGGTGCATCTTCGATGCCTGAACTTTACAATAGTTTGAGAATGACATCCGAGTTAATCTCCCCCTTTCAAGCCTTCAATCTCGATTGAGGCAATCTTGTTATCTCGAGCTTTTGAGCTCAAGTTATCAAAATTATAATTTCCTTATGATTTCCTATATGATGGGCCCTCACCTTTTTCTTCCTTGTTAGATGTCGCAATATTCTGAGAATCGGTGGGGGCCCGAGTTCGCCATCCCTTATCACCCACCAACACCAAGTCCTGAGTCACCTTTTACCAGAAATCAACGACTGATCCACGAGTACAAAGAAAGGTGTGAGCAAGAAGATATACGAGACCCCTTTCGACGTCAGATAGACGAGGTCAAAGAAAAGAAGAGGAAGAAACTTCGAGTTGCAGCTTACCCTGACCTAGACCCCAAGATCAGGCCTATTCCCTTAGTCCCCAAACTTAAAGTCACAGTCGCCTTTCCACCTGGTGCCCTGTCTTTCACCATAATGGAGGACTCTTCAGCACGTCCATCCACCACCCAAATCCTTTCAGTCCCCACCTCAAAGGAGGATTTTTTCGAGGCTGAGCACTACTGGAGCTCAGTCACGTCCATCGGCCATATATCCAAGTTTCTGGCTTATCATGGCCTTAATCTTTTTGGTACATTGATGTGCCGACCAGAAACCCCCAATGAAAGGAGCTACTACGCCCCGGGAGATGGCAATCCCGACTGTAAAATCAAGCTCGCCGCATGGAGCCGCGAGCATATGAGGACTGGGGCTCTGCTACCCCTAAAGACATACTTCAAGGATTTCTTGGACTTTGTCGGGCTTTCCCCCTTCCAGCTCCAGACCAACTCCTTCAGGGTCCTGTCAACTCTCAGGTCGTTGTACCATGAGATGAAATGGGAAGGGCCTTCGGCACAAGAGATATTATATCTCTTCTGCCTTAAGAGCAACCCTTCTCGAGCTTGTGGAGGAGACGCCTTCTACTACTTATCGAGCTATCCGAAGGAGAAACGACTATTCGAAGATATGTCAAATCATCCTCCAAACTTCAAGACCGCATTCTTCTGGATGGATGGGCTCGCTCCTTCTTGTTTTTATTCCTTCCAACGCATCCCTAAGTATTTCAAAGCACTTATCCATTTTTCATTGAATAGTTAGGCTGGAAATATTCACACTTGTTCTTGCCTGCAGCAAACTACCATCGCCCCACTCCATCAGAAGCGATGATGGAACACATGGTAGCCATTCTCTGGCTCCCTTATGGTCGAAGGTCCTTGACCTACCTTCTCCACAAAGACAAGTTTCGAGCTTGTGGCCTTTTAGGCAAAGGCGAATCCACCAATGACTTGGGGATTCGAAAATACGAAAGGTGGGAAGATGTGCCACTACCCACAGCCAAACTTCCCCCCAGGAGGAGACCTTCAGACTCGTGATTCCATACCATTGCCTCCCGCCTACATGAGTGACTAGTCTTGCGCAATGAAGCCCATGACGAGGCCTCACCAAGCTCGACCGATGGAGGTAAAGTTATGTTAGACCACTCCATGTGGTCTCCGTCAATGCTTAAACATAAGCCTGATGTGATCATCGCGTGCGAAGACCCTAGAAATAATTTCTTAGCGTGGTCAAGGGTGGACCTTAGAGTCTGTAGGTTTGATAGCTAGTTAGGGCAGTACCAGACCATGTATAGCTTAAATGAAGTCTGGGATGGGGTAACGTTCAATATGGGACCAATGATTATAGGGATCTTTTGAGACTATCCCCCACCTATAGAGAGGGACTCCCCTAGAGTCGTCCAAAGATAGAGGAATTTCTTGGTCTTCGAGCTCAAGCTCGGTCGAGAGTACCGGTTAGGTTTCTATTATCCTTGAGTCTTGTTTCTTTTAATAAATTTTGTTCGATTATTAAAGTGCAATCTTTATATTTTTCAGGTGAAATGGACTCAGATTTGGACAACGTGCTCAACAGGCCTATGGCCTTGAAGGCGAGTAAGCGCCAAAGAGCCTCGCAGAAAGGAGGTTGCCCCTCCAAAATGCCCAAAAATACCGAGGTAGCCCCTCCAACCTCGGTTCCCCTGATACGAGTCAAGCTATCGAACCCACTTTTGAGGTTGGACCAAGGATAACTAACGAGCCCGCAATGCCTCCCACTATTCTACCTCCTGTTGTCCAACCAATCTAGAAGGTTCCTGCAACCCAAGCAAGACAGGCTCCTGTGTGTGAACGCTTCCTGTCAATCTCGACTCATGTTCCTGAGTTTGTAGTCGACAATGCAGCCGAAACTCATGGAGTCAACCTAGGCTCTAACACCTTGACTCGCGTGGGTCAAAGTCTCAGCCACCTCGGGGTTCCTCAATGGGAGTTTCTAACCTCCTGTCGAGATGCCAACACTATTTTTGACAAGGGTGGTGAGCTTCTCTCCTCGCTTAGTTATTTTTGCTTTGACCTTCTTACTCTATACTAACTTAGGCTATGCTTTGCTAACTTGTGTTTCTTTTTGTCTGTAGGCACTCACATCCTTCGTTCAGCATAACTTCATGCTGAATAACGAGGTGATCGTGAGGGTGGCACTTGCGTAGGAGGCTAGAGATGCCCAGCTGAAGCTCGAGGACAAACTAAAAGCAGCGAAGCTGGAGGTGGAAGCAAGGGATGTGACCATTAAGAAGGTTTCTAAGCTCGATTCAAGGCTAGAGGTTGCTTTGAAAGAGGCCCTGAAGGTCCTCGACCTTGAATCGACGCTGGAGGTGACCTTGAAGGAGGTCGAGGCCAAGAATTCCGAGATCAAGGAGATTCGGAAACTCAATGCCAAGCTAGAAGAGGAGAAGAAGATGACTTTCGATGTTATTGAAGGTGAGAAGGCTCGTCTTCTAGAGGAGTTCAAAACCAAAAAAGATCGTGCTGTAGACATGGTGATATATCAGATTTGGGTGAACAATCCCGACCTCGACACCAACTTCCTGGCCAACCTAGAGACCAAATTCATTGCCAAATGGCAAGCTCGATTTGAGGAGGAGGAGGCCAGGCTCGAGGTCGAGGAGGCAGTAGAGGCTTCAGGGGCTGCGGTGTTAGGAGTGTGTCCTAAAAGCATGTAAATACATTCATTTTTTCTGTGAATAAATAAATACAATGGTTTATTATTATTGTCATATTTAGATTGTTAAATTATTGTTTGAATAATTTTGTAAATATCAGAAAAATTCCATATTCATTATTGAGGATGTGATATTGTATTAGTACGAGAGAATTAAGATCACATGAATGAATAAAAATAGTCAACAACAACAAATTAAAGTTATGGAATTCTTTAATTGGAGTTGTAAGTACGGTTTACTGAGTATAATAATGATACAAATAATCTAGATTCGGATTATTGATGTGGAAAGACATCTCGGTAAAGGTGCTTTATATAATATGATTATATATGACATGGACCGATATGAATTAGAGTCTTTATCCAAAAACCATTTAACAATAAAGACTTGTAATTCATATCATAATTGATGATCATTTATAGATCAACCTAAATCCTGAGTGTTCATGAACTCATGTTCATGTTTATTAAATCTTTTGATTCATTCGTTAAGGTCTCTTCAAAGAATGAGGCTAATGACTTTTGTTTTGGAGATTTAATATCATGGATGGCTGGGAACATGTATCAACAATACGGAATCTAATCTTTCCTAACGGATCGTATATTAGTTCCCTTAAGGGTTAATTCTGGAACTGAATGATTTTGAGCTCAAATCTATAATTAGATTATAGATTAATTATTCACTAGTGAATTAATGGTACTTAAGGAATAAGAAGTAAATTAGAAAGGTTAAATGGTAATTCTTCCATTCTAATTTATGAACTAATTAATTAGAGGGTTGAACTATTGTAAGATGGTTATATCAATGGACGACTTAAGAAAAAGATTTCTGTAAAAGTATATCTATAACATAAAGAGTGCAATTCTGAATTTATAGTGGAGTAATATCAGAATTAATAAATTAACTATTATAATTAAAGAGTTTAATTATTTAGTTTCAATTTATTGGAGCTTAATGTTATAGGTCCATGGTTCTCGAAATGGCTCAAACAAACACTGTCAAAGGCAAATACAAAAAATGGGCAAAAATGACTTATGTGATAAGTAAAATATTTTTCTATGTATCAAACATAATTATTGTTTAATTATGTGTAATTAATTAATTAATTATTTGATTTAACAAAAATATAATTAATTTTGAATTAATTTATTTTTGGGATTTTTGGTATTTAAATAATAATAAAAATTGGGAAAAATCACATGCCATCACAGGCATGTGGTACACGTGTGGCACAGTGCACATGCACTGTGCTACACGCATAAGAGATGTACTCAATCTCTTGATTCCACAATTTTAGTTATTTAAATATTAAATAAATAATGAGATATTTTAATATGATTAAAATATTATTATTTGAACAAAAATCTAATAACTGATCAGTTATTTTGAATTTGTTTAAAATAACAAATATTTTAATATATTGGATATTATTAAATATTGGATATCAGTTTTTTATAGAACGTAACTTTTCAGGGATAGAAAAATATCTAGGAATCTCTCTCAGAGAAAAGAGAACAGTGACAAAAACAAAGGTCATTGTTCTTCACAAAACCTAGGTCAAAACTTTATCAGATCTCATGTGTTGAGAACATCTGATAAATAGTTTATTGCCTATTATTTGTATAGCGAGCCCACACTCGTTTTTTGTGTGCCTGAGAACATTTTGGAAGATCTTGATGTGAGATCTCGAGGATTTAGCCATACGAAAAGATAGCAGCAAGGAAGGACCTGAGGTAATTTTTCTGTTCATGTCCTTGATTCAATATATATATATGCATGTGAAGAAGTAGATCTAGAAATCTTATGGGATTAATCTAACAATTTGATTGTTGTTCCGCTGCGTATAATCTCTGATTTGATCAATAAAAACTAACATGCAGCTGGAGAGACATATAAGTCTTGAGGCCAAGATTATGGGCTGCGACCCATTGTAATGATTTTTGTAATTATACTTTTATGATTTTTATGCCCTTGGAGCAAAGACAATTTATAGCTCAATTTTGAGCTACTCAATTATCTTATGAATTTATACAAATAGTAACTTTTATGCTCACAATTTTCTAACTCGAAAATCTTTATGCATTTAGTTTAACCTTTAGCTTTTTGCCTTAATATTATGCCCTACAATTCTGGATCGAAATATTTCGAGCGCGCCATTATTAAGGACCTGCTTTTATACTTGTTTATTTGTACAAATAAATATTGGATTTAAGTTCGAATTTCAATGCATTCATGCACAGTTTATTCAAAATATCCATGTTCAACTTCGTTATTGTCAAGGTCAAACTTTACTTTTACCATGTACTTGAAAAGTACTTAATTGGCATGTAACCTTAGTAGTCTAGTTATATTTTGCTTTTCCAGTTACTTTTCCTCATCCTCGAGTATGTCTTTGAGGTTGTGAGGTTGAAACTTGTTTGCAAAAGTTTCCAGCCCTAGTGTCGACTTAGTTTACAGTTGGTTTATCTAGAATTCCAACTTTTTATCGTCGGCTAGGTTTTGCTGGTTTGTTCCAGACTTGTCTAGCTCGCATGTTTGGTTCATGATCCACACACTTATTAATTTTTTCATGTCAGGTTAATGATCCAGACATTTTTAGTTCGCATGTTTGTTTAATGATCCATACACTTATTCATTTTTTCCATGTCGGGTTAATAATCTAGACATTTTTCATGTCAGGTTAATAATCCATACATTTTTAGTTCGCGTGATACTTTTTATTTAAGTTATATTTTTTCGAATCTGTGGTATGATTGTATACCACATATGCCCCCTTAATATCCTATGATTGCGATCTTAGGTTATTGAATTCTGAGGGTTTGCAAAAAAGTATAACAATAAAAAATACAACTTTTGAACGAGATTCAATACTTTATTGATAAAAAAAAAAATCAAGTACATGCTTGGTTAAAATGAAAGCATCATTCCTACATTACTGATAATAAGGTCGTAGATGTTCACCATTCCAAGCTCGTAGAACCAATTCTCTGTTTAACCTCGCCAACTTATACACTCCAGGTCAAATAATGGACTCGATCTGATAGGGTCCCTCCCAATTAGGTCCAAGTACCCCAGCAGACGGGTCTCGCGTGGCCAAAAACACGCGCCTTAGCACCAGGTCTCCCAATCCGAATTTTCTATCTCGGACCTTCTTGTTAAAATATCTAGTAGCCTGTTGCTGGTATGCAACATTTTTTAATTGGGCTTCGTCTCGTCTTTCTTCAATGAAGTCCAGGCTTTATTCGAGCTGGGATTGGTTCGAGGCTTGATCGTATGCATCACGCCTTATTGTTGGGATTTTGACCCCAATATGCAACTTGGCCTCGCATCCATAAGCCAGGGAGAAGGGGTTATGCTTCGTTGAAGTTCGTGCTGTGGCTCTATAAGCCCACAAGATTTGAGGCAACTCCTTTGGCCATCTCCCTTTTGCTTTTTCTAACCTTTTCTTCATGGAGATCTTTAAGGTTTTATTGACTACTTTGACCTGACCGTTTGACTGGGGATGGGCCACAGAGGAAAAACTTTTTATTATTCCATTTTTTTTCACATAAATGTGTAAATAAATCATTGTCGAATTGGGTCCCATTATCCGATACTATCTTCCTGGGCATCCCATACCTGCAGATGATATTTTTTACTACGAAATCTAGGACTTTCTTAGAGGAAATAGTGGCCAAGGTTCAACTTCAGTCCATTTTGTGAAATAATATACTTCGACCACAACATACCTTACCCCACCTTTTCCAGTTGGCAAGGAACCTATGAGGTAAATTCTCCATATTGCGAATGGCCATGGGGAGCTCATCATGGTGAGCTCAGTGGTTGGAACTCGTGGTATTGAGGCAAATCGTTGGCATTTATCACAACGTTTTACGTACTCAAACGAGTCTGCCTTGACTGTGTGCCAAAAGTACCCCTGCCTAATCACCTTTTTTGACAAGCTATGCCCCTCAGTGTGGTCTCCACAAAATCCTTCATGGGTTTCTTCCAAAATATTTTTCACCTCGGGAGGAGTTACACACTGAAGTAATGGCATAGAGTACCCCCTTCTGTACAATTTTCCTTCCAAAATAGTATATCTTGGAATTTGGTACATCAACTTTCTAGTCTCGTTCCAGTCTGCTGGGAGACTTCTGGTTTCGAGGTAGTCAACTATTAGGGTTATCCAGGTGGGTTGTGAGTCGATCATACTTACATCTTCTTCATCAGGTTTGTTAATACTCGAGATCGGTAGGAATTCTACTGGAACCACGTTAAGTGTATCAACTTCGTTAGTTGTGGCGAACCTGACCAATGCGTCTGCATTTGAATTTTTCTCTCAGGGGACTTGCTTTATAGCGTAGAAATCAAACCCTCCGAGTACTGCTTTTAACTTTTCTAGGTAAGTGACCATTTTTATACCACGAGCCTGATATTCCCCTGGACTTGGTTAACAACCAACTGTGAGTCGCTATAGCAATGTATGGATTTTTCTTTGAGATTGATGGCTATTCAAAGTTCTGCTAATAACGCCTCGTATTCAGCCTCGTTGTTTGACGCCTCGAAGTTAAACCTTAGTGCTGAGTGGAAGCGGTTTCCTGGTGGGGTGATTAGAATGATTCCTGCCCATGATCCATTTTCATTTGAGGATCCATCGACATAAAGTCTCCACAGCTCGCGGGCTGGGATTACGAATTCATCATTGGAAATCCCAGTACATTCAACAATGAAATCTTCCAAAGCCTGCCCTTTGATTGTTGTTCTTGGGTGATAAGTAATCTCAAGCTGTTCGAGCTTGATAGCCCATTTTAACAGTCTTCCGGATGCTTCAGGCTTAGATAAAACCTGCCTCAGTGGCTGGTCAGTTAACACATGAATAGGATGTGCTTGGAAATAGGGTTGGAGCTTTTGAGATGCATGCATCAGGCTCAAAGCCAGTTTCTCCATTAATGGGTATCTTGATTCTACCCCCAGTAATCTTTTGCTGACGTAGTATATAGGTTTTTGTATTTTCTTATCCTCCTATACCAGTACTGCACTAATGGCATGCTTGGTCATGGCGAGGTATAAGTACAAAATTTCTCCTGCAATAGGTTTAGACAAGATTGGTGGTTCGACGAGGTGTTTCTTAAGATTCTGAAACGCGAGTTCACACTCATCCAACCACTCAAACCTTTTTCCCCCTCTCAAAAGATTAAATAATGGGAGGCACCAGTTTGTAGATTTCAAGATAAACCTACTTAAGGCCACCATTTGTTCAATTAAGCTCTGGACATCTTTATGTTTTTGAGGTGAGGACATGTCTATTAAAGCTTTGATCTTGTTGGGATTAACCTCTATGCCCTGAGCATTTACTATGAATCTAAGGAACTTACCTGAAGATACTTCAAATGAACATTTTTGTGGGTTAAGTTTCATATTGTTATTGTTGGGATTTTTGTGAGCATTTACTATGAATCCAAGGAACTTACCCGAAGTCTACCTGCAGAATAATAGAAGTATTAGCAAAAAACAAGAATGTGCAAAGAAGCAAATTAATAGGCAATCATAAAAGACTCACACGCAGGAGACCATGAGCAAAGTATCCTACCATCAGCAGGTAACCCCAACGAAATGAAAGGGACGAAGAAGTATCGATCCTTCCACCTCTTATCTCCACTCTTCAAAATAATTATTAGAGGAGGGTCCTTCCCCCTGGTCATTAACTGGTACCTACCCTTGTCATATAGATGTGCCTTCAAATAGTAAGCTCTCAACAAGTCAGCCACCCCAAACGTTATCTTGTGTCTTTCACAGAGGACTTCGAGAGACATCAAAACCCACCATGAATTTGGCATTAGTTGTCTAGGAAAAATCTCATGGTATTCACAACTCAACCACTAATCGGGGGATAGGAAACTGAAACCCTTCCCTAAAGGGGAGTTCATACAAACACACTAAACTAGGTAAGTGCCAGTCAGGGCACTTTGCCTTAGTAGGAGCATGCAGACTGATGGTATCCGGAATCATATAATAACGACGAAGATAGGGCAATTCACCTAAAATTATTGAAGACCTAGGATTAGAACTAAGCATACTACTAGAACCCGGCATACCACTATCAATAGGTTTGTTAGAATTTATTCCCCTTCCAGTAGCATCACCTAAAGGACGACCCCCCAAATCTATTACTGTAACTCAGTTGCAATCAACCATCTCAGCAGAACTTTGAAAGTGAGAACTAAAATCTTCTCCACTAAACGAACAAGACAGTCAAACTGAGTCAGCATGACTATCGCACCTACTTGTAGACATAATGAGTTGATCACATAAAGCAAAACAACAACTAAGCTTGAAGGAACACAAAAAAGACACGAATAACATTCAGCTTGAAACGCAATTAAGAACCACCAAATGACTCATCAATCAGTCAGACAGACCACTCATTAGGGCTCAACTAAGAAAAAAAAAGATACCAACGGACCTAACATCAAAAACATACGATGAAACAAGGCAAATAGAATATTATACCAAATCAAATTACAATGTAATCAGTTAGACAACAATCAGTCAGCCTATGAGTCTTTACTAATCAGTCAGACAGACCACTTAGCTAGAGGAGCGAAAACACATGAATCAGACATACACAAATCCAAAATGGATAAACAATAGAAATGCAATTGCCGCCATTACAACCAGATTAAACACAAACGGAAAATCTACAGGATCAAACAAAAATAACAGTTTGAATTACCTAACCTAACACAAAGAACAGAAAGAACATGCATAAGAACATTCGAAGGAAAACAAAAAGGAAAAAAACTTACCTCTTGAAGAGCTCTTCCACTCCACACCTTGCACCTCCCCTCCAAGCCTTCCTCAAATGAATGCAAGGGTGAAAAAACAAACTCCCATTATATAGGCATATAACTCCACCAGATGGGTGCCAAATGTCAACCATCAAGTGGCCCTACCAAAAGTGATTCAACTTCCCCTAGGGAACACCTAAAGTTTCAGAGACAGATAAAATTCACGAGAAGTAGGTCACTCGACCATCCCGGAGGAGCACTCGGCCGTCTCTCCCTAGCGCACAACCTCCTCGGCAGGCCATTCAGCCCAAGCATGCGAGTCACTCAGCCACCCCGGCGGAGCACTCAGCCCACTCGGCCGTCTCTCCCGAGTGCACAACCTCCTCGGCAGACCACTCGACCCAAGCGCGCGAGTCACTCGGTCACCTCGGCGAAGCACTCGGCCATCCTGGAGAAGCACTCGACCCACTCGGCCACCTATCCACTTGGCCACCAAGCCACTCGGCCACTATGGCCACTCAGCCACTCGACCAACAAGCCACACGACCACTAGGATACTCGGCCACTTTGACATTCGTCCCGCTCGGCCAGGTAGCCTTAAAGGTCCCGTGATTTCTATAAATCGATATTATAAACTCTTTAGCTAGAATGAATTCTAACTAGAGAGTGAGGGAAAAACTGTAGTGGACAAAATTTGTCTACAAAGAAAAGCCCAATTAGTTAGCCAGACTAATTCGCCAGGCCCAGAAAAGCTAATAAGGCCCAAACCAATGTAAATGGGCTCACACATATTGGATAAACCATCCAACGGGCCAGTTGGTACCCAAGATCGAGTCTGGACGAATTCAGTTAGCCAGGGACATTGAAATAGTCAAAGTACATGCTCTTCTTCCCTTAAAGATCGAAGAATAACCACTAAGAACGGACCAGGCAGGCAGATAAAGGGAATGAGAATGGAACGAATAAGAGAACAATAAATAAGACCCTCAGGGGTTGAGAACAGGGAATCAGATAACCATTTTTTCACTCTACTTCACTCTCTTACTGAAAATGAAGTACTACTCTCTCCAGGTGATCCAGTCAAGCAAGTTGAATCAGTCAACCTGGTTTGACCCAACCGGACTTGACCCGATCATTGAATTCCACCATTGTCGCCACCGTCACTCTAATCAGTCCACTACTCATCCATCCATTACCATTTTATTATTTATATAATAGTTTTATTACTTTCAATTGGCTTTCGTTACAATCTGACTAACTTGAGTGTCAGAGTCCCTTTGGCTGACACCCCACCGATGCTCCCAATTGAACTCTCGTCTCTCTCTTTCTTTGTTCTTGACAGGTTGCTGGTGACCATCTAATCAATTGTAGGAAATCACATCTACAATTCCAATCAGGCCCTCTAGACATAGTAATCAAGGCACTCAGCCTTTATAACAAATTCGAGACGTTACATCCGGTTTAACACCCACGACATAAAATTCTAGTTAAGCTCCTTGACATGTAAGTAAGACATCTGGGTTAACACCCGTGACATAAGATTCTGGTTAAACTCTGTGATATGTAAGTAAGACTTCAGGTTTAACACCCACGACATAAGAGTCTGGTTAAACTCCGTGACATGTAAAGACGTCTGGTTCAACACTCGCGACATAAGAGTCCAGTTAAACTCTGTGACACATATGTAAGATGATTCCAGAATCAAGCCATTAAGATTATGAGAGTATGTTGAATTCTCCTAGGAGTCTTAGTAACCGGTGTATTTTAAGTATACACCCGTGTTTGTACTGAGTAAGTTAAGTTAGTTAAGTATGATAACATTATGTTTGGAATATATGGCTTTACTCTTTGCAAATCAACAATGAATAATGATAATAATGCAATATTCCAAACCCTAGATGTTGATAAAGATTCAAATTCAAAGTATGAAGGCAATTCTTGATAACCAAAGAAACATGTTCATGACATGAATGTTAATCTTGACTATAAAGAACTAAATTATTAAATGATAATAAAATAAATTTAGATACATTTAATCATCAATACTAACAATGAATAACATAATAGAATTACAAAATACAAGATTAGAGTTAGAGAGATACAACCTTTGTATTGAGCAACTTGAATCTTCAAACTTGGAGAACTTCTAAGGCTTATACAGAATAATGATATTGTTGTCCAAAATCTCTATTCCAAGCCTTCCCAATTGCTTGAAGCTTCAACTAATTAGAATGATATTTGGGATTGAACAAGCCTTAGAACTCATGCAAGTCAAGCAATGTTTGATGAGTTTCTTGGATAAAACTTTGGTCTTAGAAAGCTAGAGAGAGAATGAGTTTAGAGAGAGAGAGTTGGAATGTGTGATCAAGTCTTTTCAACTCTAATAACCCATATATATAGTGTAGGTATCACCATTAGTCTAACCAATAAGATTATAGCATTTAAAACACGTCATTTGGAGTATTTTACGTAAATTGTACGACCCTAAAAGACCGCCCAGGTGATGTATCGCCTGTCAGACGATGCGCCGCCTACTAGCAGGCGATGCATCACCTGCTAGGGCTTTTGAAACCCTTCGCATTTTGGCGATGCTACGTCACTTAGGGGGCGACACATCGCAACCCTCTCTGACTTTGGACCCCTCCAATGGTCCTAAAATTGCTCCAAATGCTACCAAACTTTTTGGGAATGTTTGGATACCTCATTGTATCACTTTAGACCCATAAAAGTCATTTTTAGATGCCTTCTACACATTCTCATGTTTTCACTTCTCTTTAAGTGAAAACCGTTAAGTATTTTGCACCTCAATGTGTAAACATCTTAACCATTATAGTTAATCAATCTCATCATTCCCCCACTTAGTTAAATATAATCCTCTCTTCTTAGCTTAACCATTTTGGTGCATAAAATAAAGTATCTTTCGATTTGAACTTTATCTTAGTGAAAGTACTACAAAGCCTTATCGAAGTCATTGGTGTCTTAAAGATTGAACCAAGTACTCCTTAATGATAAAGCTGGTAGCACCACACACACCTACACTTGACCATTTATTTTTCCACTTTTATCTCTTAGCACTCATATGGCCATGTGCTCATCCATTTTATGAACTTTTCGGGGAGAAACTCCCACTCCTATGAGAGGTGGCACCACCTCTAAGTTCACATATGTGAAGTTCTTACAACATCTTTGCTACCTTTAGAGATGCTTGTTGCACACAACTAAACTTAATTAAAAGCCTTAGGCTTAACCCTCACTCAGTAGCAACCAACACTAATCATCCTTGGATGGAACTCATGATTTTGTTAGTGTTGAAACAATTCACCCAATAACTTCTTCTTGCCCATTGAACTCTTGCCCTTGATGTTCACAAGTTTGGAGTTAGGTTGCCATCATTGGTGAATATATTATTCTAGGAGTTTTAGTCCCATCCCTTTTGAAGTAGAACATACTAACCTCTTCGCAAGAGGTTTTGTAAATGGATCCGCTAAGTTCTCACTTGTCTTAACATATGAGATTGATATGATTCCTCCACGAATCAATTGTCTCACATACTCATGTCTTAGACTTATATGTTTAGACTTCCCATTATATACGCCATTATATGCTCTAGCCAATGTGGCTTGACTATCACAAAGTATCGAGATCGTCGATACCTCATCCGTAGAAATCGAGATCTCCAACATGAGATCCCTAAGCCACTCAGCCTCTTTGCTGGTTGCCGCTAGAGCTATAAATTCGGCCTCTCGAGTGTGAAATACATGTGTGTTTCTTAGAACCCCAAGGAACCGCTCCTCCTTTGAGCATAAACACCCAACCACTTGTGGAGAGATTATCTCCAACACTTGATATCCAACTCGCATCAGAATATCCTTCAAGTATCTTCGGGAGCATTGAATATTGGAGGCCTAGCTACTTGGTCCTTTTAAGTTACCCTAGAACTCTCTCAATCGCTTTCCAATGTTCCATACTTGGATTTCTAGTAAACCTACTTAGTTTACTAACCACGTATGCAATATCCGCTCTTGTACAATGAGCAGCATACATTAGACTCCCTAATACACATGCATACTCAAGTTGAGCCACTGCTCTACCATTATTCTTTTCAGGTTTTACGCTTGAGTCAAATGGTGTGTTTTCCTCTTTGATTTTGAGATGACTAAACTTGTAAAGCATTTTCTCAACATGGTGTTCTTGACTGAAGGCATAACTGTAACGCCCAGGTTAGCCAAGACCGTTACACTTTGTATTTTAAATAGTGCTTAACTCGCTAAACGAGTCATTAGGCCATAAACATGCATCTAAATGTGATTAATGGTCTGGGGTTAAAAGTTTTGGTTAAAAGGAATGGATATTTCATTAAAACATTAAACTGTACATGGGATCCCATAATAATCGTTTACAAAGTTGGTTACAACTCTAAAATGGTCATTACAACTCAAAAGCTACAACCCGCCGACCTAAGCAACAAAAAAATAGGGTTTAACCCTAGTTCCTCAGAGAAAACTTGGTCGTGGTGGTCAAGCGAACGCATATGTACACATCGTCATCTAAGCTCTCCAACTCATGGCTGGTCCAGCTTTTCTTTCCCTTTACCTGCACCACATAGTACCCGTGAGCCATGACCCAACAAGAAAACTTGAACATGCTCATAAGTAGTGATTAACACATTTCTAAATCATAATTAACATGCCCGGTAGTAATAACCCTACTCATGCATGCATACCATTCATATAAATAACCACAATGTCATATAGGACCAAATGCCCTAAATAAATGATTAACTGAATAATATCGGGGCCTGTTGCCCAAGTACATGACTAATAAGTCACTCTGGGGCTCAGCGCCCTAGGATCTGGGACTAATAAGTCACCCCGGGCCCCATTACCCTATCCTCTATATAACCAGCCTTGGAGCTGGTCCAGCGTACCTGGCGCTTTAGTTTTCTATGACCATTGGATAAAACAAGTGTATGATGCGCTCCTGATTGGATCTAATCATATCGACCAACACTTAGTGAGCTATTGCCGCCCTTGACTCATAAGTCAATGATTTACGAACAGCGCTCAGCACTATTGCCGTCCTTGACTAATAAGTCAATGCTTTTCTCAAGTATATAATGCTAACTGACATTCATCATATAACAAATATCCATATACAAAGCATTCAGTATGCTTAATCAATAATCCACATGCATAATCATAATCATGCACATTTATAGGGGCCAACGCCCAATCAAAACTATATTCAACATTCGGTCCAAGCCCTAATCATGTACATCATGTAATAGGTGCAGTTTTCTTACCTCAGGTCCGAGTGTAATGTAAAATAAGATGACCCTCGAGCACGATCCTGATCCCGAGCCCCTAGCGATAACCTAGTCACAACTAAGAATAGAATCCCGTAAAAATGAGTAAATAAAGGCTTTCGAACTAAGTACTAGCCTCCAAGACATCAAATCCTACTAAACCGAGTAGTAGGATCAATCCTAACCCTTTAGGTTTGAGTTTCCGCACTCAAAACCTCCCCGAGGCCAAAAATCCCTTAAGAGTCGCGACCCCCAACCATTTGAGTCGCGGCCCGCTCAAGTCAGAGGCCCGAGCCTCTTCTCTGTATGCACAAGCTCCGCGGCTCAAAAGCCCAAAAAACCACATGCTTCTCTTCGCCCAATCTGAGTCGCGACGCCCCAAGAACATGGTCGCGACTCAACCTACAAAACTCAGCTTTTCTTCATTTTTCTCATGCCAAATCCCTCCATAAACCTATCCAAACATAGCCAAATCCCATAAAACAAAGTTCCCAATCAATTCAATAGCCCAAAACCATCAAAACCTAAGTTTCAAACAACTCAAGAACTCATCAAAACATAGAATCCAATTCAAAACTTAAGAAACTTTAGGAAACGGAAACTCAAAAATTCAAATCTTAAATTACCTTTGAAATGTCATTTCTCGCTAAATCATCCGGCTAACAAGCTTCTAATCTTTCCTAGAATCAATACGATTCTAACCTTGCTTGAATCCAAGTCCTAAAATGTAGCGTCCTCCTAATCCAGGACCGTTACACTGTGTACTTTAAAATTGTGTCAGACTTGCTTACCAAGTCATATAGTTTAAAATGTGTAACTAAGGTTAATGTCAAGGGTTAGAGTTAAAATTTTTGGTCAAAACAATCGTTGACTTTTATATAAAAAGTTTCGTATAAACTTGGGATCCCAGAACATTACAATCAGTTTTTAAAAAGGTGAATATTCATCAAAATTACATTCAGCCGGCCTAAGCGCCAAAATAGGGCTATAACCCTAGTTCCTCTGAGATATCCTCGGCCGTGGTGGTCGAGCAGCCGCATATGTACACGCCGCCACCGAAGCTCTCCAACTCATGGCTGGTCAAGCTTTCCCTTCCCCTTACCTACACCACAAAGCACCCGTGAGCCAAGGCTCAGCAAGAAAACACAACATGTGGATAAACAGAAAATATATAAACCTCCAGATACCCCTTTAACAAATCCAGCATTATAAATCCACAAAAACCATCATTTAGATACAAGCAAGTGGTCATTAGACCAATTTGGGGCCGCTGCCCTAACTAGATGGCCTTAGAGCCAATCCCGGGGCCTATGCCCTAGCTACGTGACCATAGAGTCACCTGGGGCCCTCGCCCTTAGCTCTATCTCACTAGCCATAGAGCTAGCCCAACCCTTAGGCTTACCATCGACCCTAAGGTCAACCAACATAATAGTACATTGCTAGTTTAGGCATAAGCCTTCCGACTAGCGCGTGGCACGCTATTGCCGTCCTTGACTAATAAGTCAAGCCTTGATCCAGGATTACAGATCCCAACACAGAAACAGATATGGATAAGCATATCCCAACATAATGCGCACATAAGCATGTTAATCACATAACACCATTGATTGATTACTCTCACAATATTATTTATAATGATGCAACGGGGCCTCAAGCCCTAACTACGAGATCCATACAACAGACATAAAACACTTAAGCAAATATCAATCAGCATGTGGAGCAATAGCCTAAGCATAAACATCCTCGGGGCCCAAGCCCTAATCGTGATAATATATATAACAGTCGGGCCAAGCCCTAATCACAAATAAATCATATTGGATGCAGTTTTCTTACCTCAGGTATGAGTAAGCGTAAATAAGAATGACCCTCGAGTACGATCCCGATTCTGAGCCCCTACGATACCCTAGTCACAACCATAAAATAAGATTCTATTAATGATGAGAGAATAAAGGCTTCCAGACCGACTCCTAGCCTTCGGGGCCTCGAGTTCCACTAAACTGGGTAGTGGAATCGATCCCGAGCCCTAAGAAAAATGTTCCCTTTTAAAACAAGCTCTCGAAGGCCAAAATGCCTAAGCGGTCTGCGACCTGGCTCAGAGGGTCGCAGTGTGCCCCTCCTATCAATAATCCCCTCCTCTCTGTCCAGAGCATGGGCCGTGACTTGCCCTAATGGGTCGCGATGCGCCCCCCAGGCAGAGGCTTCCCCAAGCGCCTGAGCTCAGGCTGATTCGTGACTTCTCAAGAACATAGCCGCAACTTGGCCCCTCGAGCCCAGAAATTCATCCATTTTCAGCAACTAAAGTCAATCCAAACTTACCCAAATTCATCTCAAAACTATAATTCAATTACCATAATAGTTCTAACATGTTCCCAGCAACAAAACCCAATTAAAATTTAGTCTTAAAACTCATCAAAACATCACTTTCAATCCTTGAGCTAAGAGGTTCAAACCATGAATTCTACAAAAATTTAACTATAAAAGGGAGTTCAAATGGTTACCTTAGTTGTAAGTGAAGATCCTCTAGCTTCAAGCAATTTGAAACCCAATCCCAAGCCTCAAATTCTATAGTTTCTAGCCACAAATCCCCTTAATTCTTCAATGGAACAAGCTTAGGAAAGCTTAGAGAGTGAGTTAAGAGAGAGAGAGAGAGAGAGAGTCGGTTTTAAAAGCTTCTAAGTGTTTCTGTCTTTTCTTTTATTAAACTTAATTGACTTATGCTAATCCCGAGGCTTGCGGTACCAAAAACGTCCTCGAGGGCAAAATGGTCAAATTCCCCAATATTCCCTCCTAAACTTACTAACTTCAAATATATCTCCAATTATTCATTTTTATTACCCGATAACCCAATACAATGTTTAATAACCAAGATACCCCTCAACTCGCCCCGATTCGGGTATTGGATCCCGTTGTGACTTTCCCGCTAACTTGCTCCCTAGATCGCCTTATGCCGAGTAACTCAAATAAACCCACATAATAATGTGGTCTCTCACATATGTCACATATATGCACACAAATAAACAATTATGTCCGCAACGGGCCAAATTATCATAATTGTCCTTCTAATGAGAAACATGCCCACATGCATATTTAGTACCCCTAAATATGCACAACAATTCATATTATCACATAATTACAATCAATATAACAATTAAGCACATAATTTCATATATTGCCATCCTCGCCCCCTAATCAAGGCTCTAAGCCTTATTAGGTAATTTTGGGACGTTACATAAAACTTGAGTTTCCTTTGAAAATGTAGCGAGCGATAAAAAGGGGAACGAGAGAAAGAGAAAAGTGTTTGAATGTGTTCTTCTGTTTCCATTAGGTTACTTCGAACTCAAGTAACCTTAAGTAAAATACAAGGCTTGAGATCCCAAAAACGCCCCCAAGGGTAAAATAGTCAAAATTCTCAGAATTTCCTCCTGATCTCACTAGCTCCAAATATATCATCAAATATTCATTCCCATTACCCAATATCTCAGTAATGTACTAAATACCCAAAATACCACTTAACTCACCCCGAGTCAAGTATTAATATCGTTGTGACTTTCCCACTAGCTTGCTCCCTATGATCGCCTCGTGCCGAGTAACCCAAATATATCCACATAATAATGTGGTCTCACACATATATCACATATATGCCAAATATACCCATAACGGGCCAAATTACAAAAATTGCCTTTCTGATAAGAAATGGACCTACATGCATAATTAATACACCTAAACATGCATATCAAATCATTATAATATAACTCACATAATCATACAATGATACACATAAATATCACATAAACACATAATTTTCCATAGTTTGTCAACCTGGCCCCCTAATCAAGGCCCCAAGCCTTATTAGGTAATTTGGAACGTTACAATAACTCCCTCTATTTCTTCTCACTTTTATACCCAAGATGGTATCAACCTCTCCAATGTTTTTCATCTTGAAAGTGGAAGATAGAAACCTCTTCGTTTCCATTATGCCTTTCATATCATTACTCAAATCAATATATCATCAACATATAGACACACCAAGATGACATAGTCATCACAAGTCTTAGAGTATAAACAATTATCTGCATTATTGTGTCTAAACCCATCCAAAATTATGGCTTTATCAAATTTCTCATGCCATTTTTTTGGTGCCTGCTTTAAACCATATAATGATTTAACAAGCCTACACATTTTATGTTCATTTCCCCTTAGAACAAAACCCTCCGGTTGTTCCATATAAATCTCCTCATCGAGATCTCCATTTAGGAATGTTGTTCTAACATCCATTTGATGAACATAAAGGTTATATATTGATGATAAGACAAATAGTACTCTTATAGTGGTTATCCTAGCAACTAAAGCATACGTGTCAAAACAATCGACTCCTTCCTTTTGTTTAAACCCTTTGGCTACCAGTCTTGCTTGGAAGGTTTGTAATAAGCCATAAGTGTGATATTTCCTCCGAAATACCCACTTGCACCCAATGGGTTTTGAACCTTGTGTAAGGTCTACCAATTCCCATGTGTGGTTTGAAATAATTGAATCCATCTCATCATTTATTGTCTCATTCCAAAAATCGGAGTCTCTCAAAGACATTGCTTCTTGGAATGTTTTGGGATCATCCTCAACTTGAAGAGTCATACGAAATTTCCATGTGACTTTTTCAAGGTTTCTCTCTACTAGGTAGAGTGTCTCCACTTGAGAACATGTCTCATTTGATCCCAATTCTTTAAGATTTTGGCTTCTCCGAGGCAATATAGGTTGCTTATCAACCTTTGGATCTTTCTCTTTAAGAGATTCTCCAACACTTCTAGGTTCTTGAGAATTGCTATCACAATATAACATATTCTCAAAGAACTCCACTTCTCTTGATTCAATTATCACATTAGACTCCAAGTCTAATAGCTTATAGGCCTTGCTATTTGAGGCATAGCCAACAAATGCACAGTTTACGGCCCTTGGACTTAACTTGGTCCTTTTAGGCTCCGTGCTCTTGCAATAAGCAAGACACCCCCACACTTTAAGATAGCCTAAGCTATGCTTCTTTCTACTCCATAACTCATATGGAGACACATTGTTCTTTTTCATAGGGATTCGATTCAATATATGACACACAACAAGCAAGGCTTCACCCCACAAATTATAACACATTTTAGCATGTAAAAGCATAAAGTTAATCATCTCAAGATAAGTCCTATTCTTTCTTCAGCTATTCCATTTTTTTTGTGGAGTGTATGGTGCAATACATTCATGTACAATGTCATGTTTCTCACAAAATACATTGAAATCATTTGAAAAGTATTCACCACCTCTATCACATCTAGGAGTCTTTATTTTTCTTTCTAATTGATTTTCTACTTCAGCTTTATATATTTTAAATGCATTAAATGCATCATCCTTACTCTTAAGTAAATACACATAAGTATACCAAGAAATCATCTATAAAAGTTATGAAGTATCTATTTCCTCCTCTAGTCAACATGCCATTCAATTCACATAAATCACTATGTATTAAATCTAGCAAGTTTGAACATCTATCAACACTTGGAAATGTTTCTTTACCATTTCAGATTTAACACATAATTCACATTTATCATGCTCATTCACGTCACAATTAATTAATCCACATTTAACAACTCTTTTAATTGTGTTATAACCTATATGAGAAAGACTATTATGCCATAAAGTAATAAAATTAGAATTAATCACATTGCAAGATTTAGATGCTATATCATTATTGTCACTATCAAGAGCACAAAGTTTGATCATTTCATCACATGTATAACCTTTTCCCACAAAAGTGCCCAATTTAATCAAAGTGAGTTAATCGAATTCAAACTCCATTTTGATACTGGATTTACTCAATAGACTTCAACTCATAATGTTTCTAGTCATATCGGGAACATAGAAAACATTAATTAGGGTCACTTTATTTCCATTAGTGAAGAACACATCAATGCATCCCCTTCCAAGTACCTTGGATATCTTTTCATTTCCTATTTGGACTTCAAGTCCCGCCTTTGCACTTTCAAATATTTTGAAAAGAGCTTTATCATAGGTTGCATGAATGGTGGCACAAGTATCATACCACCATCCTTGCACCTTTCCTTGGGTTTCATTAACTTCACTTAAGGTTGCAATGATCTCAACATCAATTGCTTTGGCCTTGGTATCTTTACTTAGGTTTGCAATGTTCTCAACATCAAATGCATTGACCTTAGTAGTATCTTCACTTTCTTTTGCAATGATCTCATCATCAATTGTATTGACCCCAATCTCATTATGATTAATTTTGCAATAACCATATCTCACATGATGATCAATAACTTTACAATCAAAACAAGTACAACAATAACCCTTGAATTGTTTATTAACATTCATCATTGTACTCTTAATATAAACAATAATGTCAGACACACAAAATTTTGGTAGAAAACACATTTCATTCAAATTCTTGAAATCTACACATTTAGAAATAAGGAACTTGTTGATACTAATCTCCTTAAGCATGTAATCCCATTGAATTGTCTCATCTTTTGTTGATGAAGACTTTGACTCCATACCCACATTCATGTAGAGCATTTCCAAATAGACCTTTCTTTGATCTTTCATGGTTATGTGTCCAACACAAACCAAATCTTGAAACAAGGATTTGAAGGTTGTAGAAGATGAACCAATTTCCCTCATTGTTGATAATACAAAACACAAAATTGAAAGTAACTAGAACTAGAGATTTTGATTGTTGGGAATATATGACTTTACTCTTTGCAAATCAACAATGAATAATGATAATAATGCAATATCCAAACCCTAGATGTTGATCAAGATTCAAATTCAAAGTATGAAAGCAATTCTTGATAATCAAATAAACATGTTCATGATATGAATGTTAATCTTGACTATAAAGAACTAAAGATTAAATGATGATAAGATGAATTTTGATACATTTAATCATCAATACTAACAATGAATAACATAATAAAATTACAAAATACAAGATTAGGGTTAGAGAGATACAACCTTTGTATTGAGCAACTTGAATCTTCAAACTTGGAGAACTTCTAAGGCTTATACACAATAATGATATTGTTGTCCAAAATCTCTATTCCAAGCCTTCCCAATTGCTTGAAGCTTCAACTAATTAGAATGATATTTGGGATTGAACAAGCCTTAAAACTCATGCAAGTCAAGCAATGCTTGATGAGTTTCTTGGAGAAAACTTTGGTCTTAGAAAGCTAGAGAGAGAGAGTTGGAAAGTGTGATCAAGTCTTTTCAACTCTAATAACCCATATATATAGTGTAGGCATCATAATTATTTTAACGAATAGGATTAGAGCATTTAAAACACATCATTTGGAGCATTTTACGTAAACTGTATGGCCCTAAAAGACCACCAAGGAGATGTATTGCCTGTCAGGCGATGCGTCGCCTACTAGTAGGCGATGCATCGCCTGCTAGGGCTTTTGAATCCCTTCATATTTTGGTGATGCTACGCCACTTAGGAGGCGACGCATTGCCACCCTCTCTGACTTGGGACCCCTCTAATGGTCCTAAAATTGTTCCAAACAAACTTTTTGGGAATGTTTGGATACCTCATTATATCACTTTAGACCCATAAAAGTCACTTTTAGATGTCTTCTACACAATCTCATGTTTTCACTTCTCTTTAAGTGAAAACCGTTAAGTATTTTGCACCTTAACATGTAAACAACTTAACTATTATATTTAACCAATCTCATCACATTATAAGTACGATATGTAAGTTAAGTATAATAAGATTATAAGTACGATATGTATGATATGCATGTTAAGTATTATAAGATGATAAGTGCGATATGTATGATATGCATGTTAAGTATGATAAGATGATAAGTATGATATGTATGATATGCATGTTAAGTATGATAAGATGATAAGTATGATATGCATGTTAAGTATGACAAGTGGGTTATGAGTTAAGATCATATGTATATATACACTGTCTTTGGGATTTTCTGCGTGCAGGTTTACTTAGTTACAGAATTTGGTTATTAGGCATGACTATAAGTTTGCCAGGAAGTGCACATGTTCTTGAATTGTATGTTAGGGTTCGATCTTTCCGAAACCCTATTTATGGTTGAATATGTGTATGATCGTTGTTAGGGCTTCCTGCTTGTCTTCTTTATGCTATGTATGTTAAGTTGTTCCTACTAAGCGTTTCACTTAACTAGGTTTTTCATGTTGTAGGTAAGCAAAACGACAAGACGATTCAGTGAGCGCTAGAGTCTGTCATGCGAAATGTACATGTGGCCCAACTGTGGAAGTCGCTACGCTTTTGTCAAGTTTTAAGTTGTGTAAAAACTTTATGTCCTTTATGTTTAAGTTGTTTTAAAGTTTCAAATACCGTAATCTTATTTTAAGCATACACATGCTTCTAAAATAAGTAAGTATTTAAAAAGTTTTTTATTAGAATTTTTTAGTCTTTTAATTAAACGAAAGTAAGATGTTTTCCGCAGATGATGTACATTTTTCGCAATTATGTTGGTCATTTTTACTGGGTCGTTACACTGACGGTAAATCTGGGCCGAGGACCTCCGATTGCAGTGGGAAGTTCTTTTTTTTTTCTTTTTCTTTTTTCTTTTGTTCAAACCTGTAAAATTTATCTTGGTTTTGATTTGATTTTCTGTGGGAAGTTTAGAAGGAAAAAATGTTCTGGGTTTTGTGAAGACATATTTGATTTATGTTTGTTCTTGGGTTTCATTCTCTGTTTGCTTGTTTTTTGTTGATTTTTTTTTCATTAAGGTTTATGAGTTTGTTGCCGCCTGACTTTGGATTGTATATGTTTATGAGTTTTTGTTGGGTGAGATTTGTTCTAATGGTGACTTTTTGATAGAAATTGTTGTATATTGATGCTTGAATCTGGGTTTAAATGATGAACTTGAACATGTTAATGAGTTTTTTCTTGAGTTTAGATTAAAAAATGTGGGCTATGTGTGAATATCAGATTTTGATGTTATAATGTTATTAATGATTTAATTTTTGGTAATGATAATTAAATTTTTTAATTAAAATTTAATTTTTTATTTATTAACATTATTTTAATTAATTTAAGTATACTTTTATTATTAAACCATTTTTTTATTATTTTGTAATTAATTAATTTATAAAAGTAGGGATATTTTAGTCATATTGAAAAAAAGTTTGACCAAAATCTGGTCTATGGTACTCTTTTGTTCAATTTTGCAAAACGTAGGGCCCAAATTGTCATTTAACAAATACATGGCCCGATCAGTAACTTTTGCAAAACACATTATCCAAAATAATATTTACCCTTTCATATATGACAAAAATACATGCATATTGATAAAAAAAGTTGCATGGTCATCTTCTTAATTAGTAGGTATAATATTATATTTTCTTTACACTTAAAAAGTAAAAAAAAAAAGGCAAATTATTAAATCCCTCACTTCACTTTGAAGGATGTGAAACCTCCAGCATCTTTATAATCACTGGATTGAATAAAAAAAAATATTTTTGATATCTGTAACGACCCAAATTCGCTAATAAGGCTTAAGGGCCTTGATTAGTGTGCTTGGAGGGCATAATTGGAATTATGTGTGACTTTAATGATTAAGATGCATGATTATGATTTAAAGCATGTTATATGACTATTTGAATATCTGAGATGCATGACTATGTGTATTAGTATGCATGTAGGCCCTGATTAGGTTAGAAGGGCATAATCATAATTTTGGTCATTATGGGCATAACTGTATTGATATGTGTGATAATTGTTGAGACCACATTATTATGTGGATATATCTGTGATCTGTGACTCGAGACGATCCTAGTGAGCAGATTAGCGAAAAAGTCATGGCGGGGATTTATACCCGGCTCGGGGTGAGCCTAGGGGTATAAATGGGAATTTAGTGAGTATATCGAGGTCTATTTTGACATCAAGGAATATAATTGGTGATTAGTTGGGTATCGGGAATTAAGTGGTAAATATTGGCGACACTCGAGGAATTAGCGGGAATTGGGTAAAATGACTAAAATGCCTTTAAGTGGATTAAAGGGTTAGAAATAAAGGGGAGGGCATTAAGGTCATTTGGATTTCTAAAGATGGGAATTACTGAGGCTTTATGTTAGTGGAAATTGTAGAAAAGTGGAAGTCTGAGAGAGGGAAAAGAAGGAAAAGAAAGAAAAGAGAAAAAGGAAGGGAAAATAAAGTTGTATTCTCTTGGGTCGGCTTGTGATCTCCTTCACTATTTCTGGGCGTTTTCTTGGAGCAAAATTTAGAGGGGAGCTAGGTCAACTAAGTCACAAGGTTTCTGAGTTAAGCTTGAGGATTTGATAAGGATTTATCAAGGTTAGGCCATCACTTGAGGTAAAATTCTGTAATTCCTTCAGCTCTGGTTTTGGTGTTTAGCAAAGATATCTAAGCTATGTTGATGGGGAACTCTAGGGAAGTTGGAGCCAAGGGTTGAGGAAGAGCAAGCCAAGGAGGTCTAGAGACAACTTGAGGTTGAAGTTCCATCAAAGGTATAAATTCTAAGCTTTAACTTTGATGTTTAACTGGTTTCTGTTGAGTTTTGATGTCTGGAAGTGGCTATGGTGAATTTTGAGTTTGGGGATGCATGTGCTTGGGTTCTAGGTATTTGGGGTGCTTGGGATGAGTGGAGTATGTCCATAAGGTTGTTTTTGAGTTTGGTGAAGGTTTGGAGAAGTTTTGGTTGAGTTTGGTTCGAGGAAATTGCAGGAAGGAAAACTGAGGTGGTGTCTGTCTGTGACTAGCGCTACAACGCTAGCCTTTGGGCACTGTAGCGCTAGGCCTTGCATGCTGAGGGGATTTTGCTTTTGTTTGTAGCGCTGTAGCGCCCTCCCATGAGCGCTGTAGTGCTACCCTGTCTTCTGAAAGGGATTTTAGGGTTGTTTGCAAGGGTTTTTGACCAAGGGTTTGGGGTTTGGTTCCACCACCTTGTTTGGTGTAACTAGGACTTCCCGGGGGCTCGGGATTAGCCCCGAGGCTAGGTTTTGGACTTGAGGTTTGATGATGACTTTGGCCTATGGTTGTGTATAGGTGAGCGCTAGGGCTCGAAAGGGATCGTTCTCAAGGAGTCGAGTGATCAAAGCTAGCAAATTGAAAGGTAAGAAAACTGCACCCGGTTATATGATTATGATGGGACTAAGTGCTCCTGATACTTGTATTGTGTCAATGATGGTATCATGCCATGGGACATGTGATAGCGGCCTAAGAGTGCCAAACACAATATTTGCGCACAGGGCGCGACTTAGCCACTGGTAGCCGAGGACAACTTAATATTCACTGAGGTCGGTTTAAGCGAGCCGGAGTCAGTGGGATAACAGAGGGAGCGGCCTGAGGGCGCTAGCCCTAGGTATCATTTGTGAAATGTTATGTGATATGAGTTAATATGTTAGTATGTTGAATACTTGATTATACTGGATGTTTATATGGTTGAGAATATGTGATGCAATATGAGATATTGATTTGTCTGTTGGTTGCTTATGCGTTGTTGCTATGTTTTCTTGCTGGGCCTTGGCTCACGGGTGCTACGTGGTGCAGGTAAAAGCAAAGGCAAGCTGGACCAATCCTAAGATGGAGAGCTGCGGGGTTGAATGTACATAGCTAGCTGTTTGATCGCCATGGTCGAGGAGTGGATCAGGACAGAGATTGCCTAACTGTCTGTTTTGCCTTAATATGGCTTGATATTGTATTTAAACCTTATGTCTTTTGTAAACGGTCTTTAAACTTAATATTTTTGGGATCCCGTGTAAACAGGAAATGTATCTTAGTGAAAATGTGGCTTTTTGAGACCAAAATATTTTAACCCTAGTTCCTTTATAATTTCAATAGCACGTTTTTAATTAAATGACTTGATTAGCAAGTCCAGTACTTTATAAACACACAGTGTAACGGTCTTGGCTATCCAAGGCGTTACAATATCCATGGGATGATATTTGCCCAAACAAAAGTAGGGGTAAATATAATGTGAAAATCAGTAATTTTTGTCATTTTTAATATTTTTGTACTATTTTTTTTACTAAATATTTTTGTACTATTTTGTATTAAAATAAAATGCAAAGTTTTTTTTTGGTTTGAAATTGAAATAGTGTAAACTTAGTAAAGTATGTTTTATTCAATTCTCATCAATTTCTTTTATAATTTATTTTGAAATAAAGTTATTTCAATTAAAAATGTTAAATCATTTTATGCTTTTTTGCAAGTATATTTTAATACATGATATAAAAATAAATTTAAAAAATTGATAAATATCGTAATGAAATTTTAGTAATATTTCAATATTAGGATATTTGTTTATGAATATATTTATATAATAACTCATAAAGATTAAAAAAAAATAAGTTTTTATAGTTTAATTTTTTTTATTTTGTTATATGCTCATATAATATATATTACCATTAAATTTGAATTTAAAATTACTTAATGTAAAAATTGTTTTATGAGACAATCACATACATATATAATATTTATTGTTGTATTAAATTAATGTGAATATCACCAAATTTCATAAATTATTAACAATTTTAACTAATTTCAACATTTTTAATTATGTAATGTAGTATTAGTATTATACTAATTACTATAGTCACTTATTTGGTGACATTTTTCTTAACAATGCTATACATTAATAAAACTTTCACTAGTTATTACACAACATTAGTAACTAATATGTAATAGTGTTATAGTAGGTAGGGTTTTCTCTATATAATATCATTTTTCTCTCATTTCTAACGAACCTTTCATAAATATGCAAGTTTATTCTCATATACCTTCTTCTTTTTTATAAGAATTTACTCATTAGTAAATATATATATATATATTATAATCCTATAATTTATTGTATTTAAATAATGAATACATCTTTGGCCCTACACGTAAAAGAATAATATCTTTTTCTTTGAGAATAAAAAATGTAATTGCAAAATTAATTTTATTTTTGACTCAAAATAAACAAATAAGCATAAATTATTTAAAATTAGAAAAATGTCTTATTAAACTAGATTTGTTGAGAGGGAATGCTAAGAAATATATTTATTTCTTAATGAGTACATATGCGAATTTAGAAGAAAAAAAATGTTAATAGTTAATTAATTATAGAAAATGAGGAGAAAATTAAAAAGAGGGTGCAAAAAACCTATCTAATAAGTAATAAAATCACTCATTATTTTTTAAGTAGTAGTAAATTAATATAATTTACACAAATTCATGCTATTTTTTCACTCTCACAAACAAATTATTAATTTAGTTAAAAAATAGAAAGAAAGAAATATAAATGAAATATTAGTTAGTAATGAGTCTAACAAACAAACGCACAGAATTATTTTCTTTTTTAAATAAATAAATATGTAAATGATTTTTTTAGTGATACAATTCTCTTTGTCCTGAATACAATTCCATTATATCAAGATACATATGGCCCAAAAAAAGCCAATCAAAATTACATTATTGTTCCTAAAAAGTACATGCTATATAAATAAAAGCAATAAAAACAAATATAAAAAAACTACTTTTTCACTTATATACTATTACAACTGGTTACAAAACTGGCTGCTAAAGGTTAAATACTAAAAACTAACCTTTTTTATACAGTTAAATTCTTTTTGTCTGATATGGGGGATCTCACACCTTAATTTGAGGTGAGGGACTAAATAAGACCCCATAAAATAAAATCACATACATGTAACGATGGTATTTCACCTATAAGGATAGTTATTCATCATAAAGGCTAGGTCATGCATGTGTGCCACCTTTTTCTAGTCTACGGATGCTTGTGATAGACTTAATGCCACCTATTCTTGAATAATTGTATAAGAATAGTTTAGAAACAAAAATTTGTCAAAACCCATTATCTCTCATTTTTCTTTTCTCGTGCCCAACACCTCTTTCTCCATTTCTTTATTTCTTTCATTTATTATTATTCTTCAAATTTTCACGACCACCCCACCATTGGAGACCACTACCATTGACTTGTTTATTTTGTGGTGATCTTGCATTGACTGCACATCTTTTGGACATGCCATATGTCATATCTGCCTTTGCATTTTAAGGGTATTATGGTAATCTGGCTTGGGTCAAGTATTATGGTAAAATTGTATGATATTATGTGTTTAATTATATGAGTTCTGATATGCATGAGTTATGACGTATGCTTATGCTATCTGTTCCGTTATGCAATCCACACACATTAGTTTCTTCAAGTATTAGGGACCAAAGTATGATAGAAGTTGTTTTATGGGGGCCAAAGTAAAATTATGGGTTTTATGATAGAAAGTGTATATATGAGAAGTTAAAACTAATAGTTTTGGATGATAATTACAATAATGGCCTTAAGTAATTATTAAGGATTAACTTGAGGTTGGGGACATAAATGTCATTTAGTTTTTATACGAATTAAGTCAGATTAAATAAATCAAAATAAGTCAACTAGGTTTAGAAATTGTATGTTTCAGACTCTGGTTTTGGGCGATAGATTGAGGGAGAAACAGACCAAGAACAATCTCTTGTTCTTGATCTGAGTTTGTGAAGACTTGAGGTTGAAGGAGATCAACAGTCTGGCCTATTGAAAGGCTAGGAGATCCCATAGACGTCAAGGATCTAAGGTTTTGGTGGCTGGATTTTCATCTGTAAGTGTTCAAACTTCAGTTTAAGGTTTTGTCAATCTAAGTTTTTGAAGATCTAATGTTGCTTTATTGTTTTTGGGTTGATGGGTGTTTAATATAGGTTTAGGGATGTTAATATCTAGATTCATGGGGTTAGAAACATGTTAGGATACCTGTTTTGGGGGTTTGGGTTTGAGGTTTTACGATTAGGTTCGATTTTCAGGTTTAGAAATTGCACTGCGATCTCTGAAAGTAGAGGCCTAGTGCGACTGCGCTAACTGCCTAGAAATGCATATTTTTTTAGGTTTTTATGCATCCATTTGATACAATGGGAATCTTTTTCGATTGGGGTTTATTGTAGTAGAGTTTTAATACCTTCTTAAGAATATTTTGAGTATGAGTTATCTTTAAGAGGGGCATGGGTGTATTCTTAATATGGTTTTTTGTTTGGCTTGAGTTTTAAGCTTTCGATGTTATATGATATGATAGGCTTGCTAAGGATACTTGAAGGGACGCGTTAATGTGTGTGGACCGCTACTGGACCTGAGGTAAGAAGAGTGGACACCTGCACGCAGGGTGTACGCTTGACTTTCTTAAGTGTGGTAACTTTGTATGATATATTACAAATTATGTTATAAGCTATACTATGAATTATGTTAGGAATTTTGTTACAAATTATATTGTGAATTGTGTTATGAGTTATGTTAGATACTATGGTATGAATCATGTTACGAATTATGTTAGGAGCTATGTTATAAGTGATACATGTTGTGCGTGATTGAAATATGTAAGAATATGTGGTATGTTTGCGTGTCATGCTTACGATATGAAAATGCATGCTCACGTTACGATAAATTGCATGCTTACGTTACGAAAAATGCATGCTTATGTTAATTTGTGCTCGATTGCACAACTAACCAGATCAACATTGGTTTACGGCTGGAACGACACCGGTAATACTTGTTATGGATTGAATATGCTATGCTAGGATATTTTATTTTATGATATGTTTACGTTGTGCTATGTTTATGTTACGCTATGGGTTGGTTGATAGATTACGTTTTACTATGGTTATGTTACCGGCAATATGATTGATTATGTATTTGTGTGATAAGATATCGACTAGGAGTTGTTTATGTTTTAGGTTGTGAAGATATGAGTTAGTTTATTTTTATGTTTATGCTTTATGTCTTATACTGTTGGGCTTTGAGGATAGTGTAAAGGCATAAGTGTAATGAGGCGATGAGTTGGAGCAGGCTCGGTCAGATATGTGCATGTCGTGATTGGTTGACCTGGGGTCAAAAGGGGTTGTTATGTATGCATTGTTTTAAAAGTCTCCAAGGCATGGTTTTATTTTAAGTTTTAATAACTTGTATTTTATCTACGATATGCATGTAAGGAAATGATTTATTTTAAGTAACGAGATCTCGAGTTGCATATTTTGTAAAAGATATTTAATTCATGTGTTGTTTTCAAATGAATTTCGATAAATGTTTTGTAGTAAATTATTTAGTTTATGTCGGGTTGTTACACCATAGTTGCTATGGTGTTTATTTGGGATTGATCTTGTGTTGTTTTTCATATTCATATTCATAACGTGTGCCATGTTCTTATGTCATTGTTTACTCTCTAGAAGTAGAAAATGGAATGGTTGATTGTGTTTCTTTATTTTCCACTGTGTTTACATATAAGAGCTACAAGTAAAAAAAGAGACTGCCATCACATGCTATTTTCGTAGGAAGGTAGTCTTCTTTCACTTGATACTGTAGTTGAATGACTATTGCTTTTGGATTGTAGAGTAGTTGTTGATACAGTTTCTTAACAAGGTCTTTATATTTGCAATCTTTCAGTAACAATTCTCCATTTGCTTTGAAATCAACATAATTCATTTTGTCATCCCAGTGTCCATTGCTTTGTATCAAAATTGGTATTGATTCCACTCTTTGAAAGGTACATAATACAAGTTTTTTTAGAATGTTAATGGTAACAATTATACAATTTATATCCCAGATTCAGTGATATCAACATGAAAACAACACAACAACATCATGACATAAATTGTTTGAAATTTTTTTATTTCAAAATAATCTCCCTGTTTTCATTATATTTTTCAAAAATTTCAAGAAAAATCAAATATTATGCAAGTTTACAATTTATATTCCAATTTTAATTATCTCAATGTTGTCTCAACCCTAAAGAAACGCGACAAATATTAAAAAATCAACTATGAATCAATAATCACCATACTATGGTTGTTTTTTTTTATCTGAATTTTTAATTTTCTCCAAGAAAATGGTTGCAAATTTATGCAAACTAATTGAGATGTTTTCAATTAAACAATTTTCGCACTTCAATTTTGGAAAATCAAATAGTGAATTTGTGGGTTTGGATTTTTATTTCTTACCTTGTTTATTTTATGTTTTTGAGTGATTTATTTTCCCTCATTTATTCCAGATCTTCACCATATGGATTTTGAATTGCTGTAGGTTTTATTTATGTTGGTTTTGAACTACTTGGCCAGCGTGTATGGAGTTTATTATTGTTGATCGCGACTGGATGAGAGAACAGGTGAGAATGGGTGAGGAAGAAGAAGTTGTATTTTTGTTAAAATTTTCGTGTGATCGTATTTGTGTAAATAACTTTGGGCAACCGTATAAATGTTATTAACCTTATTTTGTTTATCTATGAAAAAACCTCTAAAATAAATTGGCTTCTAGTCTATTCATAAAAAAAATCACCAAAATTTTATGTAATTTCAAATATAAATTTGTAATGAAAGAACTAATTAAAAAGTACAATAAGTTTATTTTCATATTAATAATTATTCTAATAATGAAATTTTATTCTTTTATTATTTTACGAGTAGAAATGTTGAATTTTAAAATAAAATATTTAAAATGATATATTTTAGTTAATTTATTAAATAATATATGTAATAAAATTAAATATATATATACATTTAGGGTGCTAATATAGCTTCTCTAAATATATATAGATAGTGTTGACACTGTTTTTCGTCAACTTAAGAACATAATAGCATGAATTCAAGAATATAGATATGATAAAATAAATAACACCATATTTTATAGTGGTTCGGCCCTAAAAAGATGACCTACGTCCACTTAGTCATTTTTATTAATATTTAAGCTTAAAGAACCATAGTTTCCGGCGAACCGTAGTCGGTTGTTCTATAGTCCTCCTTCGCTTTTACATTACATAAGGACTTGTTTATTCAATAATGAAGTTTCGACATTATGAATTGCCTCCCCTATTTCTATCCCATCTCCTCTTATTTACAGTGAGGAGTTTAGGGTTACAATTAGATCACGGGCCTAACTTATTAGGCTTGGCCCGCAAATAATACATCACAACACAAATACATTTATATTTTAATAAATGACGACTCTGTATTCCTATGCTAATTCTCTGTTAGCACAGATGTTGTGTGTTCAACGAACATGATCCTCCTGTTAGCGTATAATGGTTTGCCTTGTGCGAACAGAGGTTGAAGAATGCGGCTACGCGACCCAATCCCTTCTGTTAGTACATGGTAGTCTGCTTTGTACTTCGTGAGAATAGGAACTACTCTGTGCTTTGTGAGAACAAGAAGGCTATGTGTTCTATTCATCATCCCTTTATAATTGTTATTTTTAGAAATGTCATAAATGCCCAAAAATGGGTACAACATTTGTCCCCCAAGTCAATTTTCGTGTTTTACACAATTCTGACTTAGTTATGTGAACAACATCCCCGTTCCTTTTTGGTAATACGCTTTAAATGACATTTTATTAAAATAACTTTTTTCTTTAAACCCAAAACGATCACTTCCCTAATCGTTCCAAGGGCATTTTATTTTGACAGCTATCTTTTGGGCTTGTATACACTTGCACTCCTTATTTGAGTTATAGGCCCTTATATTTTTGCAAGTGTTTTGGCCCATTACTTTTTTAAACCTAAAGCCCACTTTGCAAATCTGTCCATTCACATGGAGAGGCAAAGGTTTACAACCATCCCCAACCTCAAAAAGTGCGTGATACCCCCGGAGAAAGTGCCATCAACAGCAGTGATCTGGAAGGGCTCGACATTGCTGGAGCATACCTGATTCCACCAAAGACTCTATCGCCATCTCCGCCGCCTCGTTCGCGTCGTAGGGTAAGCATTTCAAGAGCCTTTTTTTATGAGAAAATGAATATACACCATAGACTTCTGTGATTTCTATTTAGTGTCCATAGATCTTGTATATACCCTTGAATCGACCCATTAGAATTTCCTTCTTAGGTCCCATTTTGTTTATTGTGACCGAAACTTAGGTAGGAATCAATCAGCTATCTCGTCAACATTACACACAAACGAACAACTTCCTTTGTTCGCTAACCTTTATAGGAAAGCAGGCCCTTTTTTTATGCCCTTCTAACTTGAGCGAATAGATTAGGTACCCAAGTACTCAAACAGATTTCCTACTGTCAGTTTCTTATGCACACTAGTAAAAAAACATAACCTTTTTCTCTTTTACCCTCCCCAAAATGAGACGATTATCTACCTACTGAGTATGATAGTATAAACGAACAGGTTGTTTTTGCTCTGTATATTCTATTCGATAAACCTTTGTTGTCTATTTGGCATAACATGTTTGCCTTATTCATGTATAGATACCTATGAGCGAACTGGTGTTGAATCTCATTCGCATTACTTGTTCGGACATGATCTTGAGTAGCTCCATATTTGTAACGTTCTAAATTTTCTAATAAGGCTTAGGGCCTTGATTAGCGTGTCAGGAGGGCAATAATTGGTTTAATTATGTTAATATATGAATATGATGATTATGTGATTAGAAATGCATGTTTAGGTGAATTAAATATGCATGTTGGCCCCATTTGGCTATTAGGGGCATATTTGTAATTTTAGCCCATTGAGGGCATAAATGTGATATTTTTGTGTATTGTGATTGATACCACGAGTAAGTGGTGATGTATTTGTGATGCACGAACCGAGACGGTCCTATGGAGCAGTTTAGCTAGAAAGTCACAACGGGGTCAAATACCCGGCTCGGGAGGAGCCTAGGGGTATTTTGACAATGTTATATGTGTTTGGGAATTATTGAGTAACAGGTAGCAATTTAATAATTATTTAAACACGACGGGATTAAACGAGGATTTATAGGAACACTCGAGGAATTAGCAAGATTTGGCAAATGACTGAAATGCCCTTGGAGGTACTCGAGGATTTGGATTAACTTAAGGGGGAAATTTAGGCTTTTTGGTAGGGGATATACACGGTTTATAGTTGAGACTCTAGAAAAATTTAGATAAAATAGAAGGAAAGGGAAGAAAGCATCAAAGAACTCACAGCTCTCAAGTCTCTCTCTTTCTCTCCTTCGGTTCTCACCTTCTCTCTTTATGGTGCTTGCTTCTTGAAGGATTTTAGGCCATAAACTCAAGGGCTTAAGGCTAGAATTTGGGAGGCTAGGAGCTTGGACTCAAGGAATTAGTTCAGAGGTTTAATTAAGAATTGGGGTAAGACTTTAACTTGATCATTTAGATTGAATTCTATTGATTTTATTAGAACTCAAGCTTGCTTGGGGTTTGATCTTGTTAGCTGTATTTGAGTTGAATTTGGGTGTCATGTGAGAGTATGAATTGTTTAGAGGTTTCGTTGTGATGATTAGACCGTGGGAATATAAGTTATGGGCTTGGTTTTGGAATTTTGGGTAGAACTTGGTTTGAAGTTTTGTGATTTTGGCTGGAAAGAGGAGGAGAAACCCATAATTTCTGGGCTCGTAGGGGTGCCTCGTGACTGTAATGACCCACTACTCTAGACTATTTGGACCATTAACGAAACTATACATAAAACTTACATTTTTACGAAAATACCATAATTTATTGAGTAACTTGCAAAATAAGAGTTATTTACAAATAAACAGAATACTAAGAAGGATTATGGGATCCCATTGTCTTTAAAAACAAAACATGATTTAAAATAAAGACATTACATAATAATGTGGAAAATACATGTAAAACCATAAAAAGAATATAAAATGAGACTACATCCTCGAATCGAATAACGCTCGGCCCCTTGACTCCATTCACCATCGATACACATCCTCCAAGCGTCACGAATCTTACCGCCTCTAAAGCTTATTTTCCTGCACATAAAACAAAAAGGAATGAGCCTAATGCCCAGCAAGGAAAATCTAACACATAGTCATACACATAATTTCATAAGAAACATAAAAACTTAACATAATACATATAACATACACTTATTATAATGGCCATTATTACTTGGGGTCCCATAGACTAAACAAGCATATGCCCATGGGATTAGTGGGGTCCTACTAGCTAAGTAGGTCATATGCCCATAACCCATTTGGGGTCTTGTTAGTCATATGGGTCATATGCCCAAGCCTACAAACATACATGCATACATATCATAACACATTTAACAACATAAAACATAAGATAACATAAGCATATAACATATTGATTCTAGCCTATTTTCCTTACCAAAGTTACCGGGATATAATGGACTGAGTTGGGACTTTTGGAACACTCCTAAAACCATAATGAACAAGAGTGAGTTGAAAGAAGAAGAAGAAATGAAAAGGATGGAAAGACTAAACCATAAAAACATACTTACCGACTTATATGCTTAAGAACTTGGATTCCCTAACCAAAATAAGAATGAGGTTAGGGGACTGAGTAGAAGGTTTTGAGAAAGGAAATAACATGAAATAAATGAAATAAAGTTTCGGGTTTACCTCAAAGATTTGCAAGATCAATCTAACCTCCACCGAAATACTATAGAACTCCCTTCCCAAAGTGTTTGATAAGCTTATGATGTTTAAGCTTATAGTTTTTCCCCAAACCAGGTGTTTACACTCTCACACTCACTTAACACTAGCAGCTTCTGAACTTAGAGCAAATGGTGAATAATGGCTGGGTACTAGGTCCTATTTATAGAGTTTGGGAATGAAAATATCTTGATTTTACTTGAATAAAAATAATGGCTTTTTAGGTGAAAATCATTTGAATAATCGTTCAGCAGAGGCTGAAGACTCGTTCAAAAGATGCTGGACTGTTGAAGGAGTTTGAATGGCTGAGAGGAAATGAATTCAAAAACATTTGAAAACATACTGGAGGAGGCGATATATCGCCCCCTGTAGGCGATATATCGCCTGGGCCAGTATGCCCGAGGCGACCGTGCATCGTTTCGTGTTTTCCGTATTTACGTGCTGCGATATATCGCCCCCTATAGCTGCGATATATCGGCACATGCTGAATAATTAAACACGAAATTACACATTTTTAGCTAAGTTTGAATGGAGTAAACAGCCTTGACTAAGCCCTCAACGTATTCAAAGCTGCTGACTGACCCTATAACATTCAAACTTTACCCTTATTTAATTTAATCCTCCAAAATACTTAATCCTTAATTACCATTCATAACATGTGCTTAAAATCCTATTGGTTGATGTCTAAACCTTATAATATAATAAATATAATCCTTAATATCAGTCACATTAATCAAACCTTAGGTTATACTTAATATTCTTAAACTATAGGTTAAACTTAGAAAATCTATAAGTACTACTATGAGTGTCCAAATAATTCCCGGTCTGAACCAAAAATCCATGGTAACAAAGATAACACTAAACATACTATAATACTACTAAACAATTAGCTAAGTAAAGTTCTTGGACTCTACAGTGACCCAGCCATGGGGCGCCGCAACGCGTGTGGCCTTCTGGCCCAGGGGATGCTCTCTGAGATGGGGGCGCATTGGGACCCACTAAGCAAAGTCGCGGCCCGCCTCCCCTTTCGCTTGGGGCCTTGCTCTCTGACTTGGGGGCAAGTCGCAAGCCACTAAGCCAGGTCGCGACCCACCTGGGGATTTTAGCCTTAGGTTGGTTTCTAGGTTCGGTAAAGCTCGGGGGCTTGAGCCTAAGCGCTTGGGACAAATTATACTACCCAGTTTAGTAGAAATTGAGGTTCCGAAGACTAGAATTGTATCTCAAAGTTATTCTTTTTGGTTTAGAACTTGTGGATGGCTATTATGATAATTTTGTGACTAGGATTTCATCAATGCTCGGAATAGAGGACTGTGCTCGTGATTGCGGTTCTCAAATAGCTCAGGACACATATAAGAAAACTGTTGTACCCATAGAGCAGAGCGTGGCCCTATTGTTTGATTGCAGGGCATGACCCAATTGTCTGTATTGTAGGGCGTAGCCCTATTGTTTGTATTGCGGGGCGTAGCCCTATTGATTGAATTGCAGGGCGTAGCCCTAGTGTTTAAGTTTAGTATATGTTTAGATATTTGTTGATATTATATTATGTGATGTATATTTATGAGTGAACGACGAAGGCTGGGAACGGCAAAGGCTAGGGACGGTGAAGGCTGAGAACGACAAGGAGACGGGATCGGTGTTAAGAACGCAGAGTGTAGGCCGATAGGGCGAGACCCTCCTAGGATGCTGGAGACATCCTCTCGGTGAAGACCATGAACCCAGGGCTTGGTAAAGCGCATGGGACGACATGGCCGCTATGTGTTAAGCCTGTTGGCTGTCTTGTTTTATGATGTTGATAGATATGCATATGTTATTTGTTTTGTGTTGAATTTTCTTGCTGGGCTTCGGCTCACGGGTGCTCTATGGTGCAGGTAAGGGCAAGGGTAAAGTCGACCAACCATGAGTATGGAGAGCATGGAGCGACGGGTACATGTTTGGCCTACCTGGCTGCCACGGCCAGGGTGATTTTGGAGGAATGTTCTGTAATAGTTGTTTTGTCGCCTAGGTCAACTTTGGTTGTATATTTTGAGGTGTAAAGTATTTTCTAAACATTATTTTGGGATCCCAAATGTGTAACTCTTTATGATTTCAATGAATGACCACAATTTTCATATTTAATGTCTTAAAACGTCTTTTACACTAGTTTAGCTACACTTTTACCCTAAAACCTTGATTAGCGAGCTAATGACACAATTAAACTCACATAGTAACAGCTCTAAGGAAGTAGGGCTTTACAATATTTGATAGCCATGCTTGGAAACGTTGTCGTTTCCACCATTTGTTTCCAATTATTCACTTAAGTTAGAACTACATATGGAAACCTCATTGGAAAATATGATGTTTTCGAACAGGTATATAGCGAGTTAATGCCAATAGAGTAAATGTTTAAAATATTTTCTTAACGCCAATAGATAAGCGCAGGGGAACATGATAAGCATAGGCGAACATGATATTGTTGCACCTTATTATGGACGATATGAATTCATAGCATGGCACATGAGTTTTATCCATTGGACCTATTTGATGCATATATGTGTTATGGGGTCCACATCTGTCGTTAGGTCTTCCTAATGAATAGCCTATTTGTGGCACGAACATGTACTCCCCTTGCCAACTAGTGTATGCACACACTTAGTAATTATTACTCAATTACTCGAACAGACATCACATGTATTTTCCTTAAGTTGGATTTGCTAGTGTATTATAAACGGAATGTTCGAGTCAACCCATAAACCAACAGGATTCTTGAACTAGCCTTTAATATTTTTGACATGTCATTTTGATTCTATCCGCTCCTTGGACAAACACACGAACAAACACGCTTTCCCTTGCTTACCTCATGCTTACCTTTTATGAGGGAGTTTACTTGTTCTCTCAAAGTATAGACCCCTTTGTAAGCTATCTAATTTCTATGTTTTAGTATCTTTTCAGTTCTTTTTGTCCTAGTTGTACACTTATGGGTGAACAAGCCTCATATTATGTATGTGCGAACATAATCTTACTTTTTCCTTTCCTTTTCATGTACTTGGTTTGCTTGGTTTTCAAGGAGTCTAGTTTCTTTTACAATTCGGTTAAGCCTCGTTCTCTGAAGTGTATAGGGATCTGTTCGTCCTTATTTTCTCCTGATCTAGGACCAAGTCCATACCTCCCAAGAAATCTAGAGCCTTAAGGAAGAGGAAAAAGGTTGACTATACCAAAAAAGAGCTTGGAGAAATCTTTAGCTTAGATGGTTTTGTAACACCAAGATCCATCTTTTCTACAAGTGACTTATCCCATTTAATAGATAAGTATGGACTTATTGGTGAACTCGGACTTAGAGTCCTTGTTAATGATGAGCGACCTAGCTCCCCACCAGAGGGGTATACCACTTGGAGTCCCATGCATTTCCAAGCAGGTGCCTTCTTGCCGCTTTATTCATACTTTGGGGAAATATGTGACTATTTTTTAATAGCCCTATTCTAACTGACACCGAACAATTACAAATTATTAGCACTGCTGCATATTTTGTATAGAGTGTTAGAATGGCCTCCCTCTGATGCTTTGGAAGTTCACTACTTGTTCAATATCAAGTCCAACCGTGTATCAGGCTATGAAGGATTGTACCACTTGTGTAGCTATTCTGGTGGAGAAGTCCTCAAGAGTGGTGTTTCCAACCCTGGTCGCTACTTTTAGTCAATACTTTTTATCAATGTCGTTAAGTCAGGGCTTAGGTCATTCCGTGATATTGGTAAGTGTCTGGTCATTTTCCTTAGATAAGGTTGTATGTTCGCATACTTTGATGTTTCAGGTCGCTGTAGGCGACCAACTCCAACCTCTGAGATGCGAGAGCATCTTTCTCAGTTGCGGCAATCGGGTGGCAAGTATAGGAATGTGTCTTTCCTCATCAATGATAACAATCTGTGATTGGTCAGTTTGCTTGAACCACACTAGTCATTGGATCATCTATCTTCCCCTCTAGAGTTTGACTATGTTCCCTTTTCTAAGGTTCAGGAGTCTATGTATGAGGGGCGACCAGAGGAGGTTATTGTTGTTTGTGATGAGCCCAAGTCAGTTCATTTTGATGCTTTATCTGTTGTTCTTCCCCAAGCAGTCTTTGTTCTAGATTGTCGAACTGGCCTGAATTTGACTTATCGAAAGTGCCTCTCCCTTTTGAACCTTTTGGCAATGTGGGAGATCCTGGTCGATACCTTAAAATGAGGAACTGTCCCTCCCTCATTGGTTAGAAGAATAGGGAAACTTTTATTGATAGTCCTTCTGGTATACAATTTTTTCTTAACCGCATTATGACTGCTATATATTTTTTGCATATTATCTAACCACTTTTCTTTCGGTCACATTATGAATGCTCAAGATTTTTACGACAAGGGGTCAGGATCAATGTTAAGCATGCGGAGTGCAGGCTGATAGGGCGAGACCCTCCTAGGATGCTGGAGACATCCTCTTGTTGAAGACAGCGAACCCAGGGCTTGGTAAAGCGCCTGGGACGGCATGGTCGCTATGTGTTAAGCCTGTTGGCTATCTTGTTTTATGTTGTTGATAGATATGCATATGTTATTTGTTTTGTGTGGAGTTTTCTTGCTGGGCTTCGGCTCACGGGTGCTCTATGGTGCATGTATGGGCAAGGGTAAAGTCGACCAACCATGAGTATGGAGAGCATGGAGCGACGGGTACATGTTCGACCTACCTAGCTGCCACGATCAGGGTGATTTTGGAGGAATAATCTGTAATATTTGTTTTGTCGCCTAGGTCAACTTTGGTTGTATATTTTGAGGTGTAAAGTATTTTCTAAACAGTATTTTGGGATCCCAAATGTGTAACTCTTTATGATTTCAATGAATAACCACAATTTTCATATTTAATGTCTTAAAACGTCTTTTACTCCAGTTTAGCTACCCTTTTACCCTAAAACCTCGATTAGCGGGCTAATGGCATGATTTAAACTCACTTAGTAATGGCTCTAAGGAAGTAGGGCATTACAACTTGGTATCATAGCTAGCCAAGGTTTATGGTTTCTGGAGATCGATCGAACTTGTACGCTCGTAGCCAGTGACAAGCTCGACTCAGGTTTGGTTGGTAATTATTGAATTATATGTTTATTTTCTTGTGTAAAGTGCCCTGTTTGCCTGAGTGTTTATATAGAGCATGATGAATGAGTTTGTATATGCATAATGTTAGGGCATGGCCCCTTGACTGTTGTATGCTATCTGTGAAATGTGGATTTGTTGGTTGTGTTTGATCGATGTGAATTTGGGAGGTGGATTCAGATGTTGTTATCATGCCTGATGAGTGGCGTCATTGATTGCAGGCATATTTTTGTGATGCCTTGACGATCAATCAGACTCCGCAGCAATAGGGCCGAGGATGATAACCAGGGTCAGGACCCTCCACCTGCTCCACCGAATTGGCAACAATTATTTGTCGAGATGGAAGCTAGACTTCACTGAATAGAAGAGGAGCTTTGATAGTTGAGGCAACAGGCCCTCCCTTAGGGCATTGGGTTGCAGGTTCCACAGGCTGTGGCACCAGTTCCAGCCCAGCCTGCTGTGGAAAATAGGTGGGAACCTTCGTATGAGAGGTTCAGGAAGTAGCTTCCTCCCACCTTCGAGGGTGGACTAGACCCACTGTGAGCAGAGCAGTGGATGAACATGATTTCTTCCATCCTGGATTTCATGAGGGTGGAAGGGAATGAGAGGGTAGCTTGTGCCAGCTACATGTTGAGAGAAGACGCCCGCATCTGGTGGGATGTTGTGTCACAGAGAAGGAATGTTGCAGTAATGACTTGGGAAGAGTTCAGAAACATTTTTAATGAGAAGTATTACAATTTTGCAGTCCGAGATGTGAAGGTTGATGAGTTTACCAACCTGGCTCATAACCGAATGACGATTACTGAGTATGCTTTGAAGTTTGACCAGTTAGCAAAGTTTGCGTCGGATCTGGTGCC